>NW_020664998.1:75030-79233 GCF_002925995.2 Terrapene triunguis
AGGGGGAGCCAGGACTCCTGGGTTCTCTCCCTGGAGGAGGGGGGGGGCAAGGGGGAGCCAGGACTCCTGGGTTCTCTCCCTGGAGGAGGGGGGGGCAAGGGGGAGCCAGGACTCCTGGGTTCTCTCCCTGGCTTTGGGAGGGGAGGGGGTGTAGTGGTTAGAGCAGGAGGGGGACGGGGGAAGCCTGGATTCCTGGGTTCCCGGAGTGGGTTGGAAGTGGGCCCTGGGTGGGCGCCGCATCCCCGGCCCCTGACTCTCCCCCCTTCCGCCCGCGGCAGTTCGAGAAGGAAGAGCGGATCCACAGCATCGATGTGGGCAACGAGGGCTCGGCCTTCGTGGAGGTGCTGGCCGGCAGCTCCGCCTCGCCCAGCGAGCAGGACTATGAGGTGAGGGGGAGGAAGCCGCGCGTGCTGAGCTTTGGGGAGCTCCCGGGTCTCAGGTGGGGGGCAGAGGGGTGGCCCTGGTTCAGTGAGCCCTGTGGGGTGGGGCCCAGCCGAGCGACCCCAGGGGGCTTAATCCCTTAGGACTGAGGCAGCGATAGGATTGGGGTGGGAGGGTGTCAGGGGTTTACGGAGGCTTCTCTAACCCCAGGCTCCCCCCCCCCCCCCCCCCAGGTGCTGCTGGTCACCTCGTCCTTCATGTCGCCCTCGGAGAGCAAGGCCGGCACCAACCTCAACCGCGTCCGGATGTTCGGCCCGGACAAGCTGGTGAAGGCAGCAGCCGAGAAGAAATGGGACCGGGTGAAAATTGTCTGCACCCAGCCCTACACCAAGGTGGGACCCCTCCCGACCCTGGGACCCTGCTCCGCAGTGCAGCCTGGTCTGGGGACCCCTCGCATACTGGCCGGGCAGGGGTGGAAGGGATTACACGTGGGTGAGTGAAAGCGGGCAGTGCAGAACACTGGTGAGTGCGTGATCCGCTGGCAGTGCCCCCTGCTCAAGCCAGGTGGGTGCGACGTTCCCCGGGGTACAGCTGTGTCCTCTTGGTAAAGTCACCCCGTGCTGAGTGACAGGAAATTCTCCTAGCCGCTCCTGAATGACACCCAGGGCAGCAAATCCTTAGTCCCGGCCTTGTCCCCCGGAAATGTGCGTCTTGTACTGCTCAGCCCCCTCCTGGCCAGCACGAGCACGTAGAAATCCCATCAAAGGAAAGGTATCGGGCATCAGCCAAGGGGAGGGGCCCGAACGCTTTGGATGGAACCAGCAGAGACGTTTATTAACTGCAGAAAGCTCGATTCTCATTGATTGCAAGTGATAAGGCATAAAAGTCAGAATGGGTTGCAAGGAAAAATAATAGAAGATAAACATGGAAGCGAATCCCTAATTTACCCAACTAAGTGAAGTGAAAAGCAAAAGGGATTTTTCTCACCAAAAGCTTGTAGTAGATTTCACAGGCTGGATTTCCTTTCAGCCTGGGACACCCCCCCCCCCCTTGGTTCAGTTTCCTTCCAGTGAATATACTGATGGCATGAGCAAAGAGGTGAGGTAGAAGCCACTGTTTTTCATTCCTTTACCCCTCTCTCCCTGACTATTACCCCTCACTTTGCGTACGTGACGCTTGAACCGTCTCTGGGGTGAAATGTACATTTCTTATTCATGCCTTCCCCCTGCCAGAGAATGGCTGCCTACGCATCTGATAGTTTCTTAACACCTGGTGGGGTATAGGTCTGTCCTTTGTTGTCTCTGAAAAGCTAGTCTGTGGGCGTTCCCCAGAATCATAACCTATTTTAGTAACATCATATAGTAAAAGCCCATAGCTTTACACACAGTGTTGTTACACACATTTTAGCAGGGCAATGATGTTCAGCGGATTATGAGTTTTCAAATGATATCTCACAAGGCAGACTTTGTACCAAATGTGTCATAACCTTATAAAAGTGGTGAACGTGGGGTGCAGGGTGTCACAGTGGGGGGAGTGAGGTCTAATGGTTAGACCAGGGGGAGGGGGTGCTGGGAGCCAGGACTCCTGGGTTCTCTCCCCAGCGCTGCCAATGGGTCACTTTCTTTCTGGCTGATCTCCCCATAGACCCTGGCGTATGGGCTGTCCTTTGTGAAGTTCCACTCGCCGCCCGAAAACAATGAAACCCAATCAAAATCTGCCTCCCCGGTGAGTAACAGCTGTGCCGGTGCCCCTCACTCCCGACCCGCAGCCCCTGCTAGCCCAGCCATGGGCTCCCCCTTTCCCCCCTCAGCTCTGCCAGTGTCCCTCACTCCTGACCCGCAGCCCCTGTTAGCCCAGCCCTGTGCATCTCTCTCCGTACAGAAGGTGACCAAGCTGGGCCAGTTTAAGGTGAAGGATGAGGACAGCAGTTCTGCCTCAATGAGGCCCGGGGCCCTGTTCTTCAGCCGAGCTAGCAAACCGCTTCTCACGCCGCCCAGAGGTACCATGAACCCGGGGGAGGGATCGGGATCTAGTGGGTTAGAACGGGATGGGGGGGGGGGGTCCAGGACTCCTGGGTTCTCTGCCTGGCTCTGGGAGGGGAGTGGGGTCTAGTGGTGAGTGCTGGGCGCCAGGACTCCTGGATTCTCTCCCTGGCTCTGGGAGGGGAGCGGGGCCTGGTGGGTTAGAGCAGGGGGGCTGGGAGCCAGGACTCCTGGGTTCTCTGCCCGGCTCTGGGAGGGGAGTGGGGTCTAGTGGTTAGAGCAGGGGGGCTGGGAGCCAGGACTCCTGGGTTCTCTGCCCGGCTCTGGGAGGGGAGTGGGGTCTAGTGGTGAGTCTGTCTAGGTTACCCAGAGATGCCGGTTTCCAGAGGCTGTCCCCTGCCCTCTGTGGTGCGTCCGGTTAGCTCTAGCTCCACGTGCTGCTGCTGCTGCGATTTGTGGCTGCGACATCTCTTGTCCGCTCTCCCGTGCAGCCCCGCAGACGGAGGAACCGTCCCCCAGCTACGCCGTGGCCACCCTCCAGGCCAGCACACCCGGCGCCTCCTCCCCCTCCCCCTCCGCCACAGAGAAACCCGCCGCCAGGACCTCCCCCAGCCGCGCCACGGCCTCCCCCAAGGTACAGTCCTCTCGGCCGGGCGCGGCTGCTCCCTCGCAGTGGCGGGGGCGGTCAGAACCCAGGGGCCAGTTCCGGTGGCAAAGGGGGTGGGGGCGGGTTAGTAAGAGCCGCGAGAACAAGGAATGGCTTGAAAATCCCACCGCAGAGCAAGTGACGCCTGGCGCTCGACCCGTTCGGTTTAACCCAGGGAAGGCTCCGGGGAGCCGCGATCCTCGTCTGTCTATTCACCAGGGAGGGGAATGAACCGCTGGGACACGTCCCCGAGGGGCGCGGGGGGTTCTCGGCCCTAGGAATGATTCGGGGCCGGTCTCTGGCCTGGGCTGTCAGGAGCAGGCTGACGGGCACAGCTTGCTGTGCTGGCCTGGGAATGGCGTTGTCTATATGAACCCCGGTATCCGGGCCAGAGCCCATCGCTGGGGACTGCATTCTGGTACCCACAATCCGCTGCATTGCAGATGTGCTTGGGTACGGGGTTCACCTTCCCTTTTCGTCTTAAAGCGCCCGCATCTCAGCCCCAGTGCGGGAACCCTGATAAACAGCCCCCCCAGAGGTGGCTGCGTTCAGGAATCCAGTGCACATCATACCGGATATTTACCTTTCGCTTCTGACCCACTTTTCTTCCCCCTCAGGATCCGCCTCCCACCAAGAGGAAGTTTGAGTTCAGCAAGGAGAACTCGGCGCCCCCCTCTGCTCGGAAACCTGACGCCGAGGCCCCCCACCCCCCGCAGCCAGCCCCCAAGAAGCCCAAAGGTGAGAGGGGACTCCTGGGTTCTCTCCCCGGCTCTGTGCATATTACACAGTTTGACTGATCAAGGTCTGTCACTACCTTACGGGCCAGAGAAAGGTGGGGGTGTGGGGGGGGGGTACAGTGTAAGGAGGGGAGGGCGGATCTGTCACTCATTCGGCCGGGCATTCTAGTTGGCTCAGGTGTCCCAGTAGGCGGGTATTATCGCTAACCCCCCTATTGTCTTCCCCCAGCCCCAGAGCCGCCCCCCCGCAGGCCACCAGCCCCCAAGAAGCAGCCGAAGGAGCCGTCGCCGGAGGGGGCGGGGGAGGATTTTCATCGCCTCCTGCAGGGGACGGTCTTCGTGCTGAGCGGCTTCCAGAACCCCTTCCGCTCCGAGCTGCGGGACAAGGCGCTGGAGATGGGTGCCAAGTACCGGCCCGACTGGACCCCCGACAGCACCCACCTCATGTAGGTACCGC
>NW_020664998.1:79243-81473 GCF_002925995.2 Terrapene triunguis
CCGACTGGACCCCTGACAGCACCCGCCTCACGTAGGTACCGCCGGCTGGCCACACCCCCAGCAGCCGGCCCCAATTCCCTACCCAGCTGGCCCCCAGCCACCCCTGCCCAGCTGCTGCCACCCAGCCAGCCCAACTGGACCCCTGACAGCACCCACCTTGTGTGGGCCCCGACCTTCTGCCAGTGCAGCCGGTACTTCCCAGCCTGATTAACCCTGCCTAATTCCGACCCAGTGCATCCTGGGAAACCCGGGGCACTGTGAGACACCAGGAGGAGAGCATGGGTGGACCTTCCCAACTGTGTGCTGTGCAAGGAACCCAGGAGTCCTGGCTCCCAGCCCTCTCCCACCCCAGTCTAGCCACTAGACCTCACTCCCCTCCCAGAGCTGGGGAAAGAACCCAGGACTCCTGATGCCTTGACATACTCCTCCTGCCTCCAAATGGCTGTGTGGGTGGTGCTTGGTCCCTCTCTGATCTTCCTTCTGCTTCTCTCCCCCCAGCTGTGCCTTCGCCAACACCCCCAAGTACAGCCAGGTGAAGGGGCGCGGGGGCACCATCGTGCGCAAAGAGTGGGTGCTGGACTGCCACCGGGCCCGGCGGCGCCTGCCCTGCAAACGGTGAGGGCGGGAGGCACCCCATGTCCAGTGGGGCTGGGGGGGCCATCCAGGAGGTATCAGCAATGGCTGAGGCTCAGGGGGGTTATATGCTATCAGGGATCAGATGGGGAGCTAGACCGGTGGAGGGGGTGCTAGGGGTCATTCATGGGGGGCAATCAGTGATGGCTGGAGGCCAGGGGGTTCAGTCCTGCTGTGGGGGTCTGGTGGGGGGACTGCAGGGGGATGGGGGGCTCCAGGGGGTTTACTCAGTTCGGAGGTAACCGAGGGGTGTACCCTGGCAGGTACCTAATGGACGGGCCGCCCGCCTCAGGCAGCGAGGAAGAAGAGGAGAGCGAGGAAGAGCCGCCCGCCCTGACCCGCAAGACCCCCTCCCCCCGACAGGTAGGGGGTGTCAGGTGGGGCGGGGGGTGGGGTGGGGTTGGGAGCCAGGACTCCTGGATTCTCTCCCAACTCTGGAAGAGGAGTGGGATCTAGTGGTTAGAGCAGGGGGGCTGGGAGCCAGGACTCCTGGGTTCTCTCCCCAGCTCTGGGAGGGGAGTGGGGTCTAGTGGTTAGAGCAGGGGGGCTGGGAGCCAGGACTCCTGGGTTCTCTCCCCAGCTCTGGGGGTGGGGTCTAGCTCCCCAAGCCCCTGCCCCCATGACACCACCTCGCCCAGACCCCCCCCTCGGACCTTTCTCTTGCAGAGAGCCGGGCTGCCCAGCTCCAACCATCAGGGCAAGGCACCTGCCAGGGCCCAGCTGCCTCAGGGCGAGTCCTCAGGGGAGGAGACAGAGCCCGGCACATCCTGGGCCAACGCCGGCAACTCACGGGCCGGAGGGGAGAGCTCCCCGGCCTCCACGGACAGCGGGGAGCCCGCAGGTAGGGAGAGAACCCAGGAGTCCTGGCTCCCTGCCCCGGGAGGTATCCCCCAATGCCGTGGGGTGGCTGGGACTGATTTCCCGTGCTGTTCTCCAGGGGCGAGAGACCACGGGGAGGGCGACTCCGGCGACACGGACGACGAGCTGAGGAGGTGGGTACAGCAGTGTGTGGCCACCGGTGAGTTGGGAGCCATGGGGGCTGATCCAGCGAGGGGGCGGAGACAGGAGCGATGGAAAAAGGGCCCCGGGGGAGATCCTCCCCCCACGTGTGCTCATTCTGGGGAGGGACTCCTGGGTTCTCTCCCTAGCTCAGGGGAGTGGGGTGTAGTGGTTAGAGCAGGGGGGCTGGGAGCCAGCACTCCTGGGTTCTATCACTGGCTTTGGGGGCGGGAGGGGGGAGGTAGGGCAGAGGAGGGGGAGCTGAGGGAGGGGTGTGCCCCCCGGCTGACCCACGCTCCCCGATGCAGGGTGGAGGAGGAGCACCGCAAGAAGCAGCAAGCGGGTCGGGAGGCAACTCCGGACCCCGACGATGACCCCTACGGCGGCTCCACGGACGAGAACACGGATGTGGAGGAGGAGCCGGATCAGCCCATCCCGGAGCTTCCTGGTATGTGGGGTGGGACATGGGGACTCTGGCTTCCATCCGGCCCCATGGCAGGAACTGGCTTTCTCGGGGGGCGAGGAGTGGGGCACGGGGCCTATCTCTCTAGTGGGTGTGATTCTGAGTAGAACACATGAAGATTTTTAATATCCTGTG
>NW_020664998.1:126473-135069 GCF_002925995.2 Terrapene triunguis
GGGATCGGCCATGCGTGGGGCGGGGAAGGGGAGGGGCTTGCTTGGAGGTGGGGGCAGGGCCAGGATGGAGGCGGGGACAGAGGGGTGGGGGTGGGCAGGGTCAAGGTGGGGTGTGTGGCGGGAGGGGAGCCGGGGGGGCCAGATTGGGGTCTTTTGGGGTGGAGGGGCCGGGTCCCCCCCCCACGGTGGCCACTGGGCCCTGACCTCCCGCCCTGTCCCCGCAGGAGGCGAAGCGAGTGGCCCAGGGGGAGACACAACACACGGAGCCGCCCCCCCTTGCCCAGGTGAGACCCCCCCCCCCCCCGGCCCCACCCAGTCCCCCCCAGGGCGGGTTGGGGGGGGGTCCCCGCGCTTCCCCCCCCCCCCCCACACACACACACATTTATCCCCCGCGTTGCCCATGCAGGACCGGAGCCCGGGGCCGGCGCGGGAGCCTCCTGCCCCCACCCCCCTGGACCTGCGAGCCCACCTGGAGGCCTCGGGGCACAGCCTGGAGACCTGCCCCGAGGTGCGGGTGACGGGCAGGGCCTGCCGCGGCTTCCTGGTCAAGATGGGCGGGCGCATCAAAACCTGGAAGAAACGTTGGTTCTGCTTCGACCGTCAGCGGCGCCTGCTGGCCTACTACGTGGGTGAGCCCCAGTACTACCCCCCTGCCCCCGGGTACCCCCGTCCCCCAGCATTAGGGTGATCAGGCAGCAAGTGTGAAAAATCGGGACGGGGGTGGGGGGTAATAGGCTTCTATGTAAGAAAAAGCCTCAAATATCAGGACTGTCCCTATAAAATTGGGACATCTGGTCACCCTACCCACCATCCCCGTCCTGTTCACCTGCCCCCCGGCACCCACCCCCAGTGATGCCTGCTGGCCTACTCCGTGGGTGAGCCCCCCAGGTATCCCCCTCGGTGCCCCCTTCTCTGCTACCCCCCACTAGGGAGCCGGTGCCTCCTGCATCCTCCTGTATCCCTGCCCCCTCCCAGCCCCCCTGCCCCCCTTCCTAATCGCTGTCCCCTCTCGTTGCAGACAAAGAGGAGGCGAAGCTCAAGGGCGTCATCTACTTCCAGGCCATCGAGGAGGTTTATTACGATCCCCCCCTCGGGCCCGGCTCCACGGCATCCCCCTCCAGTGCCAGGACCCACAGCATCCCCCCCAGTGCCTGGATGCACGACACTCCCCCCAGCATGGGGACCCACAATGTCCACCCCAACCCTCCAGACCCCCAGCGCTGGGACCCACGGCGTCCTGCCTCCCAGCCCCGGAACCTATGGCATCATCCCCCCAACCCTCCAGCGCCCCCCCAGCCCAGGGACCCAGGGGGTCCCAGCCACCCCTCCACTGGCTGACCCTTTCCTTCCCCCACAGAGCCCCAACCCCAAACTGACCTTCTGTGTCAAGACCTACGACCGGCTCTTCTGCCTGGTGGCGCCCAGCGCCGAGGCCATGCGCATCTGGATGGACGCCATCGTCACGGCCGCCGAGGAGAACACGCGCTATTGAGCCGGGCCCGCGGAGCGCCCCAGGGACCCACCAAAGACATTGTCCACCTGGTGGGCGTGGCCAGCTGGGCCATTGGCTCCGCCCCTGGGAGGGGCTTGAGGGCAGGGCAGCCAATGGGGGATGGACTTGGTTCTTGAAGGTGTGAAGCCGTGCTGGCCCCGCCCCTTTTGACCTCGACCGTGGTGGGGAGCAATGGGGCGCAGGCGTTTGCCTCCAATCAGAGCTCTTCTAAAACACAGACGTTCCCGGAACTGGCACCAATGGGAGGCAAGTGGCTTTGAATCCCGACCAATGGGAGGAGGCTCACTCAGAATACTGGCCAATCAGAGGAGGCCTAGTTTGAAGGCTGGGCAATTGGATGCGTGCTCGCCCGGGACCTGCACCAATTGGTGGAGAGAAAGGTTGAGACCTGGCCAACCGTAAAAGACTTGTTCAGAATCTGCACCAATAGGAGACCTGCCTTAAATGCCAACCAATGGGGGTGTGGGGTGGGGAACACCTGGTTGGAATTCCCACCAATTGCATGCAGCCTGGCTTTGAAACCTGGCCAGTTACCCAAAAGACTGGAATTTGCACCACTGGGAAGAGACATGGACTGAACTGACCAATGGCGGCTTGGAATTCCCATTGACTGTCCGAAATCTCGACCAATGGGAGCAGGCTTCAGGGATGCACCAATTGGAGGAGACTGGGATCGAACTGGCCAATGGCGGCCGTGCCTGGAGGGCGCCGTGGCCAAGTCCTGACCAATGGGGAGTGTGGAGTCTCTCTGATAGGGCGGCATTCCCAGCATGCTTTGTGCCATGTGGCCAAGGCTCAGGGGGCCGGGGCTGAGCCCAAACGTGGCAGCAGGGGGAGCCCCCTACCCCCCTGGATCTCGTCTGTACCTGCCCCCCCCTCCCCCATGTGTCTGTTGTGGGCCCCAGGGTCGCTGCCCCCTGCTGACGCCAACTATTTATTACAGAAACTCGTCCGACCCATGGGCTGTGTGTCTAGTTCTATTGCAGCCGGTGCCCCTCGCTCCCCACCCGAAGCCCCCTGGGCTCCCCCACCCCAAGCTCTGCCAGTGGCCCTCGTGCCAGACCCGCAGTCCCCTGGGCTCCCTCCCCCAAGCTCTGCTGGTGCCCCTCACTCCCGACCCACAACCCCCTGCCAGTCCAGTCCTTGCCAGCTCTGCCGGTGCCCCTCACTCCTGGCCCCCAGCCCCCTGGGCTCCCCCCCGCAGCTCTGCCGGTGCCCCGGGTGGATCACAAAGCAGCAGGTGATAGACTGGGAGGTTTGTGACTGGCAGCTCTGACCCACAGCCTGTGGGTGTCTCAGGCACACAAGGATTGGCGGGGCCTCCCAGAGCCAGGGAACGAACCCAGGAGTCCTGGCTCCCAGCCCCCCTGCTCTAACCACTAGACCCCACTCCCCTCCCAGGGGTGGTGATAGAACCCAGGAGTCCCAGCCCCACCATGCGCTAACCATTAGACCCCACTCCCCATCCTGAGCTGGGGAGAGAACCCAGGAGTCCTGGCTCCCAGCCTCCCCACCCCCACTCTTAACCACAACCTCTCCTGTGCCGATAGCACCGAGTCACAAGGAGCCCTTTGTCTCCGGCTGAGCCGGGCCTGCGCTGGGGGGTGCCAGGCTCCCTCCCCCGCGTCGGGGCTGGGCTCACGTGCAGCGAACAGGCCAGAGACGTTTAAGGAGAAGCCGTTGTTTTAATGGGATGATCCATGGTATGAGTTTGTGGGGACTCAGACCAAACTGCCACTGGGACAACCCGGCCCCCTGGCTGGACTCCCTCCCTGGGGGGATGTAGGAGGGGCCAGGCCCTAAGAGAATGAGAGGCACATTGGTGGGGGAGGTGGGATGGATGGGTGTGCATAGGGTGGATCTGTGTGTGGGGGGGAGCATTTGGGGGGGGGGGAGGGGGGGGGGGGCGATGCGCGGGTGGCGGGGGGGGGGGGGGGGGCGTGTGTGTGTGTTGGGGGTGGGCAGAGACTGTGTTTGTGGAGCTCTTCCTCCGAGTGCTTTGGGGGTGGATGGAAGAGTCTGGTTCTAGGACAGTTGCACTCACGTTGGTGGGGGTAGTGAGATGGATAAAGGCTATTGGGTGGGGGCGCTGTGTGTGTGTGTGTGTGTGTGTGTGTGTGTGTGTGTGTGTGTGTGTGTGTGTAGGGCTGTGTGTAGCCCTCTTTGCCACTGTCCCCGCTCTGGGGACGTCCGCAGGTCTCCGGTCAGGAAGAAGCACATTGGTGTTTGCGGTGGGATGGCTGGGGGCTCCTTTGGCATCTGTCTCTGTACTGCTCCCTTCGCCACTGCCGTCCGTGCCAGGGCCCCCACCTCACTCTGTCTCTGTCTCTCTCGGCCCCACAGGCCTCGCTCCCTCGGGGTGTCTCAAGCCAGGTTGGGGGCCACCGAGCTCTGGGCCAGCCTGTCCACGGAGGAGGCTGCCTCCTTCCTGCAGCTGTGGGACCTGGCTGAGTAGGCCATGTCCTCAAGCAGGGCCCGGCGGAAGGCCCCGGCCAAGGTGGTGCGACCCAGCGCCCGGCGGAAGTCCAGCCCCATGAAGAAGTAAAGGACGGGGTTGGCACAGCTGTTGAGATAGGCCAGGGAGGAGGCGAGAGGCAGGCCCACGGCCATGGCCTGGCCCTTGACGCCCGCCAGCTTGAGGAGGAGGAAGAGGTGGTAGGGGGCCCAGCAGAGGAAGAAGGTCACCACGATGGCCGCCATGACCTTGAAGGGCTTCCTGGAGCGGATGGTGGCCGGGCGCCGCCTCAGCACGGCCGCCAGGGCCCCATAGCAGGCCAGGATGATGACGAAAGGGACCAGGAAGCCGCAGAGCAGCCGGAGGAGATATAGCGTCAGCTTGGGTCCTTCTCCCAGCGTCAAGGAGCACTTGAGGCCCTTGGTCTTCCCCTCTGGGACCAGGTTGCGGTAGAGGTAGAAGGGCAGGCTGGCTGCGGCGGCCGCCCCCCATGCCCCGGCAGCGGCCGCCCACGCCAGGCGGGGCCCCCGGCGGTTCTTGGACCACACCGGGAAGGCCACGGCCGCCAGGCGGTCCAGGCTGATGGCCGCCAAGAGGAAGACGCTGCAGAACATGTTGAGGTATTTGATGAAGCTGGTGGCCTGGCACAGGAAGGCACCGAAAGGCCAGTGCCTGCGGTAGAAGGTGTTCTTCACCAGGGGCACCACCCGGGTGACCGAGAAGATGAAGTCGGCCACCGCCAGGTTGAGGAACCAGACGCAGTTGACGGAGCGGCCGGCCCGGCGGGCTGTGAGCCAGATCACCAGCCCGTTGCCCAGCGAACCTCCCACACAGACCACGGTGTAGAAGACGACCTGGACTAGGTCCATGACGGCGTTTAGGTCAGACTTGGCCTTGGCAGGAGAAGGACCAGGGCTGGTCAGCCAGAGACCGGAGGAGACATTGGCCTCCATGACGGGACCTGAGACAGAGAGAGAGATTGAGAGTGGGGAGAGGCCTGTTCCCAGAGCCTGCCAGTCCCCCGCGCTGGAGCCGGACCGGCACCGGTGCCCCCGAGAGGGGAGAGGCCCTGTGCCCCATTCCCTGCCCCACTGAGCCAGCCAGTCCCCCACCCTAGAGCCCAATTGGGGCTGGTGCCCCCTAGAGGGGAAAGGCCCCATGTCCCATTCCCTGCCCCACTGAGCCAGCCAGTCCCCCACCCTAGAGCCCGATTGGGGCTAGTGCCCCCTAGAGGGGAAAGACCCCATGTCCCATTCCCTGCCCCACTGAGCCAGCCAGTCCCTGCCCTGGGGCCGGTGCCCCCTAGCCAGGGAAGGGTTCACAGCAACCCTCTCTGGAGGTGGGGCCGGGTTTATTTGCATGGCCAGGCTGACCCCGCGTCTCCCCCGCCTCCCTTTGTCCATCTCTGGGCTCCCAGCCTCGCGCCCCGTGAGCGGTGGAGCTATCGGTGGCAGCCCGGGGGGTACGTCTGGCTCCTTGCCAAGTGTCCCAAGCTGTGGGCGGACAGAGGGCACCGTGCCAACTTCCACACCTGGCTTTTATCACTGCCGCACCCCCCCCCGGCTGGCACTGCGGCTGCTGCTGGGATGGTGCCTCTCAACCAGGAAAAGGGGAAATAACCCTGTGCAGGGCTTCTAGGACGCCTGGGTTCTCTCCCTGGCTCTGTGAGGGGAGTGGGGGTTGGGGGGGGGGTACTGGAAGCCAGGACTCCTGGGTTCTATGCAGGGAAGACCCAGCCCTCCCACTTACCCAGAACGGGGACATGGTCCAGACTCACCCCCACCCCGCGAAAGCTAGCAGAGCCCAACCATCGGCATAGCACAAGCAAGACAAATTTCAGGCCCCTCCCCGGCCCCCCCATCCTGTCCTAGCTTGCATCTGGAGCATCCTCGGACCCCCGCAGAACAGCACAACAGACCCTCCCACCGGTCTGTCTACACTGGGGGACAGCCAGACGCACCCTCACTTCGCTCCAGCCAGCGCTGAAAAATAGCGAAGAGTCGGGGGCACCCCCCCCCCGCGCAGCCCCTGGCTCCCCCTGCTGCCTGGCCTGGGTCGGTCTGACCCCTATGGGGCAGCACTTGTCCAGCTGCGGGGCAGACACACACACACGGAGCTAGGGTGTTATAATGCACGTGCCATGTCACAACTGACACACAACGCGTGTGCGCACACAGAAAAACACAGAGCGATTGTTATCACACACAATGTCACAACCAACACACAATGCGTGCACACACACACAGAAAAACACAGAGCGATTGTTATAACACACACCCAGTGTCACAATCGACATACAATGCTCACACATGCGTGCACACAAACACACAGTGGTAGAGTGTTATAACGCACACACCATGTCACAACTGACACACAACGTGTGCACACACTCAAAACGGAGAGCAATTGTTATAACACACAAAAAGTCACAACGGACAAACATCGTGTGCACACACACAGAGCTGGAATGTTATAACACACACACAGTAACAACTGACACAAACACAGAGCTAGAGTGTTATGCGCACACAGTCACAATCAACATACAACGCATGCACACATAACACACACGGAGCGATTGTTATAAGGCACACAGTCACAACTGACACATAACGTGTGCACCCCCCCCCCGCACAGAGATAGAATATTACGCCCCCCACCCCGCCCCTGCCCGTGTTCCCAGTCCAGCCATGGCAGGGGCTGTGTGGGCCCAGGGTGGCGTGGCCGCCCGCCCCGTTACCTGGGGAGGCAGCGCCCGCCGGTCCTGTCTGCTTGTCTCTGGCTCTGAGCTTATTTTCCAGGAACCCAGGGGCCGCCAGACGGTCACTCCCCCCTCCCTTCCCCCGGGTTGGGCCCCGGCCAGAGCGGACGTGCTGGGGGCGTGATGTGCTAAAAAGGAGAACTGGGGGGGGGGGGGGGGGCATCAGGGCGGGAGCTGTGGGGTCAGGGCAGGGCCGGCAGCGGAGAACCCAGGTGTCCGGGCGGAGCAGGTGGAGACACAGGGCAGGGCTCGCTTAGGAGCCAGGTGTGACCAATTGGGGAGGGGGAGGATTCCCAGAATGCACAGGTGTCAGGCAGCTCCCAGCATGCACGGCGGCACCATGGCCAAGCGGGGGGGGGGGCAAGAGTTCCCAGCATGCACTGCTCCCCTTGGCATGGCAAGGCCTTAGGGCGCAGGGCTGGTCTTGCCTGGTGGGCGTCTCGTCATCCCCCAGTTGCCCCTTGCCCACCTCTGCCCTGGGCTTTCGCTTCTTCCCCAGCTGGTGGGACAGGAAGCCGGGTTCTTTTCCCCTGGTGAAAAACTCCCGGGGGGGGGCAGGGGCCTCGGTTCCCCTTTTCACATCTGAAACCGGAGGTGTCTTCTTCCTGCCACCTGCGAGCCAGGCTGGAGCCCGGCCCGCCCGCCATGCCCGGGGAAAGAGACCCCCGGCTCCCTTTGCCCGCCCTGGGAGGGGAGTAGGGCTAGCCCCTGGCTCTGCGCCCCCGGGGCTCCCACCCCCAGAGGGAGCAACGCCCCCTGATCTCTAGCTGCAGGGACTCTGCCAGCGTCGCACAGGAGGTTTATTGAACGTCTGGACCCAGCCCAGGCAGTTCTCAGGGCCCTCGGGCCTGGCCAGCTGGGTCTGTCCCGTCCCCATGGGTCCGGCTGCTCCTTGTCCCCAGCCCAGCCCCCTCCTTCCAGCCCAGCCCCCTAAATCCCCTCCCCCACCAGCCCCTCCTCCATCCTCAGTCCCAGGTAAACAGGTCACCTAGGCCCCTCTCTTCCCTCCTTTGTCCCCCTTGTCAGGTCCCCGGGCCCCTCTCTTCTCAGCCCATTGCCCCCCGCACTGGCCAGAACCGGCTGGCTCCCAAGGTGGGGGGCCTCCTGGTCACCAGTCGCTGGGTCCCCCATCTCCAGGCCATTGTCCAGGTCCCGACTGCTAGGTGAGGTCACACCTAGTCCTCTGGAACAAGAACCCCCCTCTCCCTTCCCCTTTACACACACAGCACACAGGGAAACTGAGGCACACACCGTGCTCATGCAAAGCTCTAAGAAAATCTCCCACTTCATCACAAACACACACACACAATCTCACAACTGAGACACAACACATCAGCACACACAGAAAGCTAGAGTTTTCTACCACACACAGAGTCACACAACGTGTGCACACCCCCGCCCCCCACGCACAGAGATCGAATATTACACCCCCTCCACCCCGCCCCTGCCCGTGTTCCCAGTCCAGCCATGACAGGGGCTGTGTGGGGCCCAGGGTGGCGTGGCCGCCTGCCCCGTTACCTGAGGAGGCAGCACCCGCCGGTCCCATCTGCTTGTCTCTGGCTCTGAGCTTATTTTCCACGAACCCAGCGGCCGCCAAAGTGTCACCCGCCCCCTGGATTTGGCCCCCAACCAGAGCAGGATGTGTGAGGATGCACCAAAAAGGAGAACTGGGGGCACTGCCTGTTGCTGCCAGCATGGGGGCCGGGGGAGGGGGGGCATCAGGGCAGGGCCAGCAGCGGAGAACCCAGGTGTCCGGGTGGAGCAGGTGGAGACAGTGGTGAGCTGGAGCCGGTTCGCACCAGTTCACAAGAACCGGTTGTTAAATTTAGAAGCCGGTGTAGAAGCGGCTGTTAAAGGGGCGGGCGGG
>NW_020664998.1:135169-145158 GCF_002925995.2 Terrapene triunguis
TAGGCGTGGGAGTCCCGGGGGTCTGTCGGGGTGGTGGTGGATGGGGTCGGGGCAGTCAGGGGACAGGGAGCGGGGCGAGATGGGTAGGGCGTAGGGTTCTGCGGGGCAGTTAGGGTGGGGGGTCTCGGGAGGGGGTGGTCAGGGAACAAGGAGCGGAGGGGTTGATGGGTTGCGGGTTCTGGGGGGGGCAGTCGGGGGCAGGACATGGGTGGGGGTCGGATGGGGGCGACAGGCTGTTTTGGGAGGCACAGCCTTCCCTCCCCGGCCCCCGATACAATTTTACAACCCCGATGTGCAGGGCCAGCTTTAGGGAGTGCGGGACCCGATTCGAACAGTTTCGACGGGGCCCCGGCAGGGATGACTTAAAAAAAACACGTAAAAAAACACGTGGGGCTTGTAGTCACTGGGTGGCGCGCCGAGTCTTCAGCGGCACGTCCTTCACTCGCTCTGGGTCTTCGGCGGCATTGAAGGACCCGCCGCCGAAGACCCGGTAGGGAACCGGTTGTTAAGATTTTGGCAGCTCATCACTGGGTGGAGACACAGGGCAGGGCCAGCAGCGGAGAACCCAGGTGTCCGGGCGGAGCAGGTGCATACACAGGGCAGGGCTCGCTTAGGAGCCAGTTGTGACCAACTGGGGAGGGGGAGGATTCCCAGAATGCACTGCTGCAGCGTGGACAAGGGCGGGGAGGAGCATTCCCAGCATGCACTGCTCCCCTTTGCATGGCAAGACTTTAGGGCGCGGGGCTGGTCTTGGCTGGGGTGTCTCCTCTGCCTCAGTTCCCGGGGGGTGCTCGACCGCCGCTCTGCCCCAGGCCCCGCCCCCACTGCACCCCTTCCCCCAACCCCCCTCCCCACCTCTTGCCACCCCCGCTCCGCCCCAGGCCCCACCCCCACTGCACCCCTTCCCCTCCCACCTCTTCCCACCCCCGCTCTGCCCCAACTGCACCCCTTCCCCCACCCCCCATTCCACCTCTTCCCACCCCTACTCCACCCCTTCTCCCAAGCCGCGGTGGGCGGGAGGTGCTGGGAGTGAGGGGGAGGAGCTGATCTGTGGGGCTGCCGGTGGGTGCCGAACACCCACTATTTTTTTTCCATGGGTGCTCTGCCACCCCTCGCCCACCTCTGCCCTGGGCTTTTGCTTCCTCCCCAACCGGTGGGATGGGAAACCGTGTTGCTTCATCCTCTGGTGAAAAACTCCCCTGGCCCCAGAGCAGGGGCCTCGGCTTCCCCTTTCCAGATCTGAAACCAGAGGTCTTCTTCCTCCCCGTGGCAACCAGGCCGGAGCCCAGCCCATCCGCTATGCCTTGGGAAAGAGACCCCTGTGTAACGATGCGGTTCTGGCGGGACCCAACTGAGAGTGCCAATTCAGGACAAATTGCTAAAACAGGGCTGGGGTCTTTCCACGTCTAAGGCAAACCAAACCAGCCAGACAGTGAAGATTTTCGTCTCACCCACTGGCTAACCACAAGTCACACAAGCAATTCCCTTAGACACTCTACTTTCCCAGTATCACCACCAGTGCCACTCGTTATGGGGACAAATGGTTATGAAAACCAATACCCCAGTAAAAGAAAAAAGGTTCTCCTGATCCCATAGGACCAAGCCCCAGACCCAGGTCAATAGACACTTCAGATCTTACCCACAAATCACGCTGTTGCCAGTCCTTTAGAATCTAAAATCTAAAGGTTTATTCATAAAAGGAAAAAGATACAGATGAGAGCTAGAATTGGTTAAATGGAATCAGGTACATACAGGAATGGCAAAGTTCTTGGTTCAGGCTTGTAGCAGTGATGGAATAAACTGCAGGTTCAAATCAAGTCTCTGGAACATCCCCAGCTGGGATGGGTCATTCAATCCTCTGTGTAGAGCTTCCGTTTGTAGCAAAGTCCCTCCAGAGGTAAGAAGCAGGACTGAAGACAAGATGGAGACGAGGCATCAGCCTTTTATAGTCTTTTCCAGGTGTAGGAACACCTCTTTGTCCTTACTGTGGAAAATTACAGCAAAATGGAGTCTGGAGTCACATGGGCCAGTCCCTGCATACTTTGCTGAGTTACAAGGCGTATTTGACAGGTTTCAGAGTAGCAGCCCTGTTAGTCTGTATCCGCAAAAAGAACAGGAGTACTTGTGGCACCTTAGTCTCCAAGGCGTATTTGCCTTCTCTCAATGGGTCAATTGTGTAGCTGATGGTCCTTAATGGGCCATCAAGCAGGCTGGGCAGAGCTAACACCAACTTGTCTGGGATGTCACCCAGAAGCATAGCATAAGTTTGAAATACAGACAGTTTAGAGCCAATATTCATAACTTCAACTACAAAATTGCTACACACATATAGACAGCATAATTATAACCAGCCAACCATAACCTTGTCTTAGACAAGGACAAGGACTCCTGGGTTCTGTTCCCGCCTCTGCCGCAGACTCCCTGTGAGAAACCGGCCATGTTACTGCCATCCCCCCGCCTCGGTTTCCCCATCTGTGCAAGCAGCTCATGGTGTATATTTCACAGTAAGGTGCCACCTAGAGATCTGGTCTGAGCTCAGGGCCCTGTTGTGCCAGGCGCTGCAGAGACAGTCCCTGCCCAGAGAGCGCCCAGTCTCAATAGGCAAAGGCTGGAAGGGGAAACCGAGGCAGCAAGAGGGGAAGAGATTTGGCCGAGGTCACACAATAGGTTGGTGGTAAAGGTGGGGAGAGAACCCAGGCGTCCTCGTTCCCAGGCCCCCCTGTTCTAACCACTAGACTCCCCTCCCCTCCCAGAGCCAGGGAGAGAACCCAGGAGTCCTGGCTCCCAGCCCCCCAGCTCTAACCACTAGACCCCACTCCCCTCCCAGAGCCAGGGAGAGAACCCAGGAATCCTGGCTCCCAGCCCTATGTCCTTACTCACTAGATCACATTGCTTGTCTAGCTAAATTGCCCCTCTCTCCTCAGCCCATTGTCCCCCCACTGGCCAGAACCGGCTGGCTCCCAAGGTGGGGGGCCTCCTAGTCACCAGTCGCTGGGTCCCCCATCTCCAGGCCATTGTCCGGGTCCCGACTGCTAGGCAACGTCACACCTGGTCCCCTGCAACAAGAACCCCCCTTTCCCTTCCCCTTTACACACACAGCACACAGGGAAACTGAGGCACA
This sequence comes from Terrapene triunguis, assembly GCF_002925995.2. NCBI lineage: Eukaryota > Metazoa > Chordata > Testudines > Emydidae > Terrapene > Terrapene triunguis. The sequence continues at coordinate 138,291 of NW_020664998.1, forward strand.
CACCGTGCTCATGCAAAGCTCTAAGAAAATCCCTCACTTCATCACAAACACACACACACACAATGTCACAACTGAGACACAACGCATCAGCACACACACAAAGCCAAAGTTTTCTACCACACACACAGTCACAATTGACACACGTTTGCAGCTCCCCCACGCAGAGATCGAATATTACACCCCTCCACCCCGCCCTTGCCCGTGTTCCCAGTCCAGCCATGACAGGGGCTGTGCAGGGCCCAGGGTGGTGGGGCCCAGGGTGGCGTGGCCGCCTGCCCCATTATCTGGGGACGCAGCGCCCACCAGCCCCGTCTGCTTGTCTCTGGCTCTGAGCTTATTTTCCAGGAACCCAGCGGCCGCCAGAGTGTCACCCGGCCCCTGGATTTGGCCCCCGGCCAGAGCAGGATATGTGAGGATGCACCAAAAAGGAGAACTGAGGGCATGGGGGGGGCAATGCCTGTTGCTGCCAGCATGGGGGCTGGGGTGGGCATCAGGGCAAGAGCTGTAGGGTCAGGGCAGGGCCGGCAGCGGAGAACCCAGGTGTCCGGGCAGAGCAGGTGGAGACACAGGGCAGGGCTCACTTAGGAGCTAGGTGTGACCAACTGGGGAGGGGGAGGATTCCCAGAATGCACTGCTCCCCTTGGCATGGCAAGGCCTTAAGGTGCGGGGCTGGTCTTGGCTGGGGTGTCTCCTCTGCCTCAGTTCCCGGGGCGTGCTCGACCCCCGCTCTGCCCCAGGCCCCGCCCCCACTGCACCCCTTCCCCCACACCCCCACCTCTTCCCACCCATACTCCACCCCTTCTCCCACAGTGGGTGGGAGGTGCTGGGAGTGAGGGGGAGGAGCTGATCTGTGGGGCTGCCGGTGGGTGCCGAACACCCACTATTTTTTTCCCATGGGTTCTCTGCCACCCCTAGCCCACTTCTGCCCTGGGCTTTCGCTTCCTCCCCAACCGGTGGGATGGGCAGGCGGGTTGCTTCATCCTCTGGTGAAAAACTCCCCTGGCCCCAGAGCAGGGACTTCGGCTTCCCCTTTCCAGATCTGAAACCGGTGCCCAGCCTATCCGCTATGCCCAGGGAAAGAGACCCCTGGCTCCCTTTGCCAGCTCTGGGAGGGGAGTAGGGCTAGTGAGTCAGAGTGGCGGGCTGGGAGCCAGGACTCCTGGGTTCTGTTCCCAGCTCTGAGAGGGGAATGGGGTCTAGTGGTTAGAGCGGGGGGGGGGGCTGGGAGCCAGGACTCCTGGGTTCTCTTCCCAGCTTTGGGAGGGGAGTGGGGTCTGGTGGTTAGAGCAGGGAGGGTCTGGGAGCCAGGACTCCTGGGTTCTATCCCCAGCTCTGAGAGGGGAGTGGGGTCTAGTGGTTAGAGCAGGGGGGGCCTGGGAGCCAGGACTCCTGGGTTCTATCCCCAGCTGTCTCACTGATTCACCATGTGATGGTGGACGAGTCTCGCCTGTTCTTTTCTCTGTAACAAACACCCCAGATGGCCACTGGGAGCGCCAGAGCCACAGCCCCGCCCACTAAAAGACATGGTGCCGCCCATGGGAGGAGCTTACCAAGCCCTGCCCACTAAGTGGCAGGACTCCGCCCAGGGGTGGGGCTTGCAGAGCTCTACCCCACTGGCTGTTCCATCCAGGTGCCGCCCCCCAGTGCTAAAGTCACACCCGCCGCCTTTGGTCTTTCATAGAAACCCAAGCCACTTTCGCAGCTTTATTCGCCTTTTTTGGGAGAGGCTATTGCCGAGACGGCGGAAGGATACAAAGCTCAGGGAGAGGGCAGGGAAGTTCTGGCCTGTAACACAGAGCATGACTTTCAGGATGCTTATTGGAGGGACTATTTTTGCTGGCGTTCATCTGCCGGGGATAGGATACAAAGGAGATAAGGGGACGATCTCTACTTGTTCGGTGGACTGGACTACTTCTTTTGAGTGGAAGAAGACAGAAGGGGGCGTAATAAGGCCCAGCCCTTGTATTTAAAGGGCACAACTTTCCCATGTGTGTTTCAGGGACTATATTTTGTGGTGGAAGGCCACAAAACAGAGTGCAAGAAGATGACAAAGGAAGTAGTCCCGCTACCTGAATATGATGGAGCTTGATTTTCAGATTTTTAAGGGGCTATTTTACCTTTTGTTGTTTGGCGGAAGGACACACACAAGTAATGGAGGAACGTCACAGGGCTTCTGTACGAAAAGGGCCTGGTTTTCAGCTATTATTTTTTTGAGGGACTATTTTTTTGGCAGAAGGACACACAATCAGTATATATTGAAAATAGATCCGGTTCCTGTATAAAAAGGGTCCAGTTTTGAGGGACTACTTTTGTGGTGGAAGGATACTCGGTAGCTGTCCTTTGAAAATGGAGCCGGCTCCTGTGTAAAGTGGGCTGGGTTCCCAGAATTCTTTTTTTTTTGGACAGACTACATTAATTGGTGGAAGGATACACCAACCAATGGGGTGGTCAATGTAAAAAAAGTAGATCTGAGCCTTCTGTATAAAAAGAGCCTGGTTTTAGGAATCACTCCACCCCAGTCTGAAAATCAGGCCCCAAAATGGTGGCCAGGTGGTGGTATCCATGGCAACCACCATGGCCACAACCTTGTAACAGCCCCGCCCACCCTGTGGGGTGGTGGCCAGTGAGTATCACTGAGTTCCTGCAGCATGGAAAAGGGGCGTGGCCTGTTATTGCTCCGGTGTGGCCAATGAGGGCAAGAGTTCCCAGCATGCTCCTCTGCAGTGTGACCCGTAAAGTCCCGGCATGCACTGCTCTGGCATGGTTCATGGGCTCCCAGCATGCACTGCTCTGGCGAGGCTCTGGGGTCCCAGCATGCACTGCTCCAGTGTGGCCCATGGGATCCCAGCATGCATTGCTCCGCCATGTCCCATGGGCTCCCAGCATGCACTGCTCCAGCACGGCCCTGGGCTTCCAGGATGCACTGATCTGGTGCAGCTCTGGGCTCCCAGCATGCCCTGCTCGGTGCCATCCCACAGCTGCCCCCCACCCCTCATGGGGCCCTGGCCCCTTCCCCCTGCCCGTCACGGCTGCATCATCCGCAGCTCAGAGGAGGTGGTGGAGCCCAGCGAGCGGTTGCTCCGGCGCCCGCTGCCGGAGCCCAGCGAGTCTTCGGCCATGGCGGCCTCCAGCCAGCGGGCGCGGCTGCTGCCCCGCAGCCCCTCCTGGAAGCGGCGGCCCAGGAAGGCGTAGAGCAGGGGGTTGAGGAAGCAGCCCAGGCAGGTGAGGCTGAAGGCCAGGGAGGAGCCCACCTGGAAGGCCGCACGGTTTCTCGGCGACCTGTGCAGGAAGTTGAAGACGTGGTAGGGCAGCCAGCAGAGGAAGAAACTCAACACCACGGCAGCTACCACCTTGGCCGTACGGTTGGGCCGGCGGCCCCGGTGCCCGGCCCGCAGCATCACGACCACGTGGCAGGCCGTGATGACCAGCAGCGGCGCCAGAAAGCCGGCCACGAACCGCACCACGATCAGGGCCTGCTGCCGCACCACCCTCGTCGCCTCATCCCCGAAATTGTTGATGCAGAAGCAGCGCTCGCCCCGGCAGGTCACCTGCCGGAAGACCAGGTAGGGGGCCGAGAAAGCCCCGGCCAGCAGCCACGCCACGGCGGCCGCCCCCCAGGCCAAGCGCGGGGTGCGGAACCGCTGGGCCCAGACGGGCCGGGCCACCAGCAGGCAGCGATCGGCCGAGATGAGCGTCAGCTGGAAGACGCTGGCGAACATGCTGAGGAAGAGGAGGGAGTTGACGGCTTTGCAGAGGAAGTTGCCGAAGGCCCACTGATTGCCCGCGGCGGTCTTGGCGGCGTAGAAAGGCAGCAGCAGGGAGTAGAGCAGGTCGGCCAGCGCCAGGCTCAGGAACCAGATCGAGTTGATCGTCCGGCGCATGCGGAAGCAGGTGACCCAGATCACCAGCCCGTTGCCTGCCATGCCCAGCAGGGAGGAGACCACGAAGATGGCCACCGAGATCTGGGCGAGGACGTTGGAGGTGGGCGTGGTGCTGTTGTTGGCCACGGGTGAGGTGGCGTTGCCGGAAAGCTGAGGAGAAGTGACCGCTTTAGCACGTGGCCCGGCCGGTGCCCCTCACTCCCAACTAGGACTGCCAGGCGTCCGGTTTTCTCCCTGCCTGCCCCAGCGCTGCACAGCTCCCGGAAGCGACCTCCATATCCGGCTCCTAGGCGCAGGGGCTGCCAGAGAGGCTCCGTGCGCTGCCCCTGCCCCGAACGCCGGCTCTGCAGCTCCCATTGGCCGGGAACTGCGGCCAATGGGATCTGCGGGGGCAGTGCCTGCAGGAACCACGTCCAACGGGAGCTGCGGGGGAGGTGCCTGCGGGAGTGGGCAGTGCAGACCGCACAGGGCCGCCTGGCCGCCCCTGTGCCTAGGAGCCGGACATAGCGGCCTCTTCCCGGAGCAGCGCGGAGCCGGGGCAGGCAGGGAGCCTGGCTTAACCCAGCTGCGCTGCCTGAGGTAAGTGCCGCCCGGCCGGATCCTGCACCCCAAACTCCTGCCCCAGGTGGGAACCCCCTCCAGCACCCTAACTCCCTCCTGCACCCTGCCCCCCCCCCCCCCCCACCCCCAGTCCTGAGCCCCCTCCCACACCCTAACTCCCTCCTGCAACCTGCACCCCCCACACACCCCACCCCCAGCCCTGAGCCCCCTCCTGCACCCTAACTCCCTCCTGAAACCTGCACCCCCCGCACACCCCACCCCCAGCCCTGAGCCCCCTCCCGCACCCTAACTCCCTCCTGGGGCCCGCATTCCCTCCCGCATCCCTTCCCACACCCCAACCCCAGCCCTGAGCCCTGGCCTGCACCCTGCACCCCCTCCCTCTGCCCCAGCCCAGAGCCCCCTCCTGAACCTCAAACCCCTCATCCCCGGCCCCACCCTAGAGCCCACACCCCCAGCTGGAGCCTGCAGCACAACCCCCTGCCCCAGCCCAGTGAAAGTGAGGGAGGGTGGGGCCTGGGGGAGAGCAAGCGAAGGAGGGAGGGGGGATGGAGTGCGTGGGGGGCGGGGCCTCGGGGAAGGGGCAGGGAAGGGGACAGGGCTAGTGTGTTCGGTTTTGTGCAGTCAGAAAGTTGGCAACCCTACTGCTGACACGCAGCCCCTCCTATCCCCCCCACCTCTGGCAGTGCCCCCCACTCCCGACCTGCCGCCCCTCCTATCCCCCCCACCTCTGCCAGTGCCCCCCACTCTCAACCTGCAGCCCCTCCTATCCCAGCCCCCCTTCTCCCCCCGCTGTGTGGGTGCCACTCACTCCCGACCCGCAGCCCCTGCTATTCCGCCCCCCCAGACAGCCCCCGGACCTCTTGTCTCAGCAGATTTCTGTTCCTGCGGCACACAGAGCCAGTCCCCGGGGGCGGGGGGGGGGCGGGGACACTAACCCCGGGTTTGTGCTACAGGGCCCTGTCCTTTGGAGAGCCACGCAGCCCCTCCTGAGCCGCGGCTACGGGAGTCTCCCAACTCTTCCTCCCCCCAGCTTCAGTAGCATCGACCCCGACTTGTACTAGAGGAAACTGAGGTGAAAGGACTTTCTGGAGGTCACACGGAGAGTCAGAGACAGAGCTGGGGAGAGAACCCAGGAGTCCTGGCTCCCGGACCCCCCTGCTCTAACCCACTAGACCCCACTCCCCTCCCAGAACCGGGGAGAGAATCCAGGAGTCCTGGCTCTTCCGCCATACCCCGTTATACAGTAGCCCTCTTGCTCCATTCACCCCCTGAGCCAATTGGGCTGGTCTCTAGCTGCCCTGCGGGTATTTGCCTGATTTCAGTCATTCCCAGATTCCCGGCCAGCAGGGACCCCTGTGGCTGTCTAGCCTGACCGCCCGATAGCCCAGGCCAGAGGCTGCCCCCCAAACCATCTCCGGAGCCGTTCTTTTAGGAAAACCCCCAGTCTGAACTGAAAATCTGCCGGGGATGGAGGATCCCCCATGGCCCTGGTGCATGGTCCCAATGATTAATTCCCCCCACCCCAGTAAAAACTGACCAGCCCCGATCAACTCTCTGCTCCCTGCATAGGGATGGACGGACGGGGATCACTGCGCCCTGGAGCGTGTCCTGGGCTCAGCACAATAGCTGGAGCTCCTGGCATCGCTCGCTCGGCGACAGGGCTTTGAACCCTCGAATCGTCCTCGGGGCTCTGCTCTGACCCCTCCCCAACTGACTCTGTGCCCCGGAGCCAGACCCAGGGCTCGGCAGCGTCACCCCCAGGTCAGCTCCAGAGGGAAAATCCCCTCCCTGCTCCTCCTCGAGATCCCAGGACGGCGTTAGCCCCAGTCCAGCCGATTCTCTGCCATCGCCCCAGATCTGTTCTGGAGTCGCCGCCCCCCAGGGGAGAGCCCCCGGCTGACGGTTGTGGTTCCTCGCCGCGGGCGGGGACTTGCGGACGTGTTAAAACGCCCGGCGTTTGCCCGCGCGCTCTGGGTCCCTGCCCCGGCCCCCTCGGGATTTCCTGATTTCTGGGCCCTCTGCTGACATTAGCTGGAAGGGTTTGATGTTCCCGGTAACTAGCGCATGCGCAGGGCACGACCCGATCCCCGCGGGACCCCACTGGAGACCCCCGCCCACTTGAGGAGGAGTCCCTGGTTACAGGTACGCTCCAATGCCCTCGCGCTTCACCTGACCCACAGGCTGGCTTGGGGGCCTGACTCCTCTGGGCGTGCCCAGTGCTGGGGCAGCAGCCTGCTGAGAGGGACCCAGGAGTCCTGGCTGCTGCCCCCTATGCACACCCCCACTCCAGTGTTAGAAAAGGTGGGGCCGGGACTCAGGACTCCTGGGTTCTCTCCCTGGCTCTGGGAGGGGAGTGGGGTCTAGTGGCTTAGAGCAGGGGGGCTGGGAGCCAGGACTCCTGGGTTCTATCCCCAGCACTGGGAGGG
>NW_020664998.1:145168-157232 GCF_002925995.2 Terrapene triunguis
GAGCCAGGACTCCTGGGTTCTCCCCCTGGTTTTGGGAGGGGAGTGGGACTCTGGGTTCCATTGGGGACCCTCTTTGGCTGGATATTGGGGCTGGTCTCTGGGTTCTCTCTGTCGGGGCTGCCGGGAGGGATGGGGACATGGGCTCCCCACATCTCTGGGGCTGGTAGACGGCTGTCCCTGCTGCATGGCCGGCTCCCTGCAATCTCTGTCAAATCAAGCCTTGGATTTACCTGCCCCCAGCTCCTGGTGGGGAAGGGGGACGCCATGGGACCGGGAGCTGTGGTTGGAGGTAGACCAGAGCTTGTTCCTCTCAGCGCTGTCTGCAGTCCTGGGGCTGGGGCTGTGCAGGCTGTGCAGAAGGTAGGAAGTTGAGTAACGCTGGGCCACTGGCAGGAAGCGATTAGATGCGCCCCTTCTGGGGGGGAGTGTGGTCCCCGCCCCAGAAGAGCAGAGCAAGGCAGGGCTGGGAGCGGGAGATCTCAGGTGCGGAGGATGGGGGGAGGGCTCAGCATGGGCAGTCCCAGGCTGGTGTCTCCTGAAGGGGGCTGGGTGGGGGCAGGGGTGATGGGGACCTGGGGGGCTGGATATCCTGCGTCTCCTACGTCCTCCGCAGGTGTAGAGGTCTCTGACGGACGAGGAACCAGGATGCTGGGGGAAAAGGAGAGCAGCATGCGCCTCTAGGGGCTGGTGCACAGGGCGGATAACAGCTACACTAGCGCTGCCAGCAAATGGACCTGCTCCTTTAGCTCCTCATAGGAGATAATGGCTATACTGGTGCCGCTGGTTTGGGGGCAGGGATGGTCTCCTGCAATGCATCTGTGCAGCGCCTGGCGCAGTGGGGCCCCGATCCTGACCAGGGGCCCAACTGCAACACAAGTGCCTCCTGACGGCCATGGCTGGGCCTGGCAGCGCCTTGTGGCCTTGGCCTGGATTTTCCTTGACGAAGCGTCTTAATTGATGGTGCGTCGTTGTGTCTCTTCTGGCGCCGCGTAGCGCTGGGGGCTTGTGGCTGAGGCGCCTGGGACGCAGGACTCCTGGGTTCTGTTCCCGGCTCTGCCGCAGAGTCCCTGTGAGAAACCGGCCATGTTACTGCCATCCCCCCGCCTCGGTTTCCCCATCTGTGCAAGCAGCTCACGATGTATATTTCACAGTAAGGTGCCACCTAGAGATCTGGTCTGAGCTCAGGGCCCTGTTGTGCCAGGCGCTGCAGAGACAATCCCTGCCCAGAGAGCGCCCAGTCTCAATAGGCAAAGGCTGGAAGGGGAAACCGAGGCAGCAAGAGGGGAAGAGACTTGGCCAAGGTCACACAATAGGTTGGTGGTAGAGGTGGGGAGAGAACCCAGGAGTCCTGGTTCCCAGGCCCCCCTGTTCTAACCACTAGACTCCCCTCCCCTCCCAGAGCCAGGGAGAGAACCCAGGAGTCCTGGCTCCCAGCCCCCCAGCTCTAACCACTAGACCCCCCTCCCCTCCCAGAGCCAGGGAGAGAACCCAGGAGTCCTGGCTCCCAGCCCTATGTCCTTACTCACTAGATCACATTGCTTGTCTAGCTAAATTTCCCATCAGCCCTTTCTTATCCACAAAGCCAGGCCTGAGCGCCCCTCCGGCGCCAACACAGGGATGCCACCTGCGGCTGCCACCTACACCAGCTGTGGCAACAATGATTCTCCTGGCCTAAGGCTGCCGGGATGGGCATCGGCCTATGAGCTGCTAGCAGGGCATTAACCCTTCAGGTGCTGCAGGGAGGCCAAGTCTTAGCAGCCTCCCCAGCAGATTGTTCTTGTGCAGCAAGATAATTATCTGACCATGTTCTCATGCGTCTCGAGCTGGGGTTTTGATTTCAACACCGTGTTTCCTGTTTTTCAGGAGTCCCCCTCTACTGGAGGGCATCCAGGAGCTTACACCTCCACCCCGAAATCGAGGGCTGGGGGCCCATCAGGGGCAAACACTGATGGGGAACAGAATCGGGGCCAGACCCCAGCTGGGGTCAATCGGCCTTAGCTCCATTGGAGTTAATGGGGCCAGACCTCCAGCTGGGATCATAGAGTCATAGAAGATTAGGGTTGGAAGAGACCTCAGGAGGTATCTAGTCCAACCCCCTGCTCAAAGCAGGACCAACCCCAACCATATCATCCCAGCCAGGGCTTTGTCAAGCCAGGCCTTAAAACCAATAAGGATGGAGATTCCACCCAGTTCCCTTGGCCTCTCCTCATAAATCATGTGCTCCAGCCCCTTAATCATTTTTGTTGCCCACCGCTGGACTCTTTCCAATTTTTCCACATCCTTCTTGTAGTGTGGGGCCCAAAACTGGACACAGTACTCCAGATGAGGGCTCACCAATGCCAAATAGAGGGGAATGATCACGTCCCTCGATCTGCTGGCAATGCCCCTACTTATACAGCCCAATATGCTGTTAGCCTTCTTGGCAACAAGAGCACACTGCTGACTCATATCCTGCTTCTCGTCCACTATAATCCCCAGGTCCTTTTCTGCAGAACTGCTGCCTAGCCACTCGGTCCCTAGTCTGTAGCGGTGCCTGGGATTCTTCCGTCCTAAGTGCAGGACTCTGCACTTGTCCTTGTTGAACCTCATCAGATTTCTTTTGGCCCAATCCTCTAATTTGTCTAGGTCCCTCTGGACCAGGGCCGGTGCAAGGAAGTTTCATGCTCTAGGCGAAACTTCCACCTTGCGCCCCCCGAGCCCTGCGGCCGCCCCCCCCCCCCCCCCCGCCCTGCGGCGCCTCCCCCGTGACAGCTTCCCCCCCCCGCCCTGAGGTGCCACCCCTGCGGCAGCTCCCCCCCGGGGAGCCGTGCGGCAGCTCCCCACCCCAGCTCACCTCTGCTCCGCCTCCTCCCTGAGCGCGCCGCCCCTGCTCTAATTCTCCTCCCCTCCCAGGCTTGCGGCGCCAAACAGCTGATTGTGCTGCAAGCCTGGGAGGCGGGAGAAGTGGAGCGGCGACCGCGCGCTCTGGGAGGGGGCATAGGAACGATGTAAAAAAAAATTGGGGGCACCGCTTTTTGGCGCCCCCAAATCTTGGCGCCCTAGGCAACTGCCTAGTTTGCCTAAATGGTAACACCGGCCCTGCTCTGGACCCTATCCCTACCCTCCAGTGTATCTCCTCCCAGTTTAGTGTCATCTGCAAACTTGCTGAGGGTGCAGTCCACCCCATCCTCCAGATCAGTAATGAAGATGTCAATCGGCCGGAGTTCCACTGGAGTCAGTGAGGCCAGCCCCCCAGCTGGGGTCAATCGGCTGTAACAGCACTGAATTTACATCAATTGGGGATCTGGCCCGATAGACTTTAAATCTGTATGTAGAGGGGGAGCCAAGGGCTTGGCTAGCAGGGGCTGCAGGTCAGGATTGTGGGGCACCGACAGAGCTGGGGGGTGAGGGGAGCCAGTGCTCTAGGCGGAAGCTGAAGCCCCCTGCCCTGGCCTAGAACAGACTCAGGTGCAGAAAGCTCCCTGGAGGCGGGGGCCTGAGATCTGTCTGTCAGTTCTTATCTCTCTGTGCCTGGATCAGAGCAGAAACCTCAAGGCTGCTCTGGAGAAACGGCCTCTGATACTCTGCGAGGCGGGAGGTTTCTCAGTCGCTCACGGTGATCGACAGATACCGAGCCGGAGAGCTGATGAAGCTGATCATGCTGATAGTATGGCTTCCTTTCGGAGGTGTTTGCTGGGGCATCAGGGCTCCGGGTATGACCTGCCCGCTCGGAGCCGGTGGGGCTGACGTGTGTGGTGCTGCCAATTTCATCTCGCGGTGCGCGGGCGGGGCGGCCCAGAGGTGGGGCAAACCGGGGCCAGGTGGGGTGACGGAGACGCTCTCTAGGGGCCCGAACGCGAGGGAGATTGCCCCCCGTGCCTGGCTTTGCCGTCAGCCCTCCTTGATGTTTCGGGGCAGTGGCTGGAGTCCTGGTCTGCCCATCACCGTGGCCTCTGGGGACCTCGCAGTTTTTAACACATTGATCCTAGCCACCCTCCCTGCCCCCCGTGGGGCTGTTATCCCCAAATTGGTGGTGGGGAAACTGCCCGAGGGACTGCATAGCGGGGGTTGGAACCCAGGTGTGCCGGGTCCCAGGCTGCCCCAGTCCTTCCTCTCGGCTGGATTTGGGCCCTGATTCGAGCTGATCCCAAGGGACCATTCCAGCCTAGGAAGTGTTGAAGGACTTGTGGTAAAGGGGCTGGGTTGGGACCCCAGACAGCTGGGTTCAATTCCTAACCCTGACATTGAGTCGCTGGGTGACTTTGCTTCAGGTCCTCTCTCTGCCTCAGTTTCCCATCTGTAAAGTTGGGCGTAATCATCCTTCCCTATGTAGTATGTGCTTCAGGGCAGAGAGCGTGTCTGGCCTGACTGGGGCTCCAAGCCCGGTCCAGGGGGGTTTGTGCAGTGCCCAGGGTGGTGGGGGCCCAGATGCCCCCTAGAGAGGAAAGTCCCCATGTCCCGTTCCCCACCCAGCTGGGGATCTGGCCCCACTGACGCTAAAAGAAACATTTTCCTTAAATAGAGCAGGACGGGGACGTTAAGGCAGCCACTGACCCAGGCAAAAAATGGGACCCCCAAAGAAACAGAACTAGACTCCTTTAAACACAGCTCCAATCCTTTTATTAATGAGCCTTTAAACCCTTCCCCGGGAATTCCCGGCCCCCTTCCCATGGCGAGAGTTGAGTCTCTGAAACTATTTACATTGGGAAGGGCAGCTGCAGCCGCGCTAGCTGGGAGAACGATTCCGGGACGCCTCACCCGCAGGCTCCAGGGCATGTGCTGAGCTGAGAGGTCAGGAAGGGGAATATTGCACAGTGAGGGGGCGTAATGGGGCCAGAGGTTTCAGGTAGCAGGGACACCAGGGTGGATGGGCCCATGGATCTGATTTGGGGCGGGGGGGCAGGGAGAAGGCGGGATATCGGGCTGGATGGGCCCGTGGGGCTGATCCGGGATAGTCCCTATCGCCCCAGTGGGGCCGTGAGGAACTCATTGACCCCTCTGCTCTCTTAGCACCATCCCATCCTTCTCTGAGCTGTGCCACCGGGGCTTGTGGAAGGATGGGAAGCTGTGCTGGGACCCCATTATTGGGGTTAAATACCCAGCGGGCAAGATGGTGAGGGGGTGGGGGGAAGTGCCCAAGCCCACCAAGCCATAAGGATGAGCCACCCACCGCCCTTTCCTTCCCATTGCTGTGCCCTGGCCACCGTGTCTACGACCCGTGTGCCGGCGGCCATCTTGTTGCGCCATCTTCCACAACCAGCCTCGTGTGTGCGTGTGTGTGTGTGGAGGGGGCATAGACTGTGGGTCCCAATGCTGAGGCCTAGCAGGCTGTTAGAAGCCTGAGTTGCCTTTGGCGCCATGGCAACGGGACCCACCACTCTGTTTGCTGGAGACAAAATGGGTGACCAAGAATAATGGCAAGATGGCTGCTGCATGTAGTCCTGTATCTGATTTGGAGCAGCCTTAGGACTTTTCCCCGGGGAATGAAGACCAAGCAGTGGCCACCTTCCCTAGACAGATGTCAACTGATGTTGCATAAAGAAACAAGATGGCTGCCCAGTGTTGGCGGATAACACAAAAGCTTGAAGGTGCATTGGCGTTGCAAAACATGCACCTGGGTGAGGTGAAGAAGGGATGGGATCCACTCAAGCGAACAGAAAATGGCGGCCGTCACAGCCCTCCCCACACTGGGGTCGAACTAGGCCATGTAGAAACAAGACGGCTGCCGTGCACAGGCTGAAGAGAAGCCGGAATTTGCTGCGCTGCTATAAGAATGTGGCCTGTGATATGGGAAGGCGACAAGTGGGAATTTGTTCTGGAGGGCAGGGGTAGTATGGCTCTTCCCACTCCGTGTTGTTTCCCCTCCACTTAAAAAACAAGCTGGCCACTGCAAGTAGGCAAAACTAGGCCACGGGCAACCAAGATGGCTGCCTTGTGCAGGCCAAAGGGAAGCCTGGATTTGTGGTGGTGCCATGAGAAGGGCTCCGTGGAGACTTTGCGTGAAGGGGGCAACCACAAACGATGCCCTAGAGGGACATCAAGCCACGCCGCTTCCAGACCAAAATGGCTGCTGCGGGGAGGCCGAAGAGAAGGCCAGGTGTCGTGAGGACGGGGCTCTGCACGGAGATGCAACCTGCAGACTTAGCCCTGCCTGGCGGCGCCAACAGGGCCAACCTGGCCTGACGTCAAGAGCTGCTGTGGCACCTTCAAGACTAACAGAAGTATTGGAGCATAAGCTTTCGTGGGTGAATAAGCTCCAATACTTCTGTTAGTCTTGAAGCTGCCACAGGACCCTCTGTTGCTTTTTACAGATTCAGACTAACACGGCTACCCCTCTGATACTCAACTAAGAAGATGGCTGCTGTGCATAGGCCGAAGCCTGGCTGGAGTTGAAGAAGTCAGGGGGAGGCTGGCCATCGGAGCGGGGATGGGGGCGATGGGGAGGTGAATGGGTGGGGGGCGTCTCGTGCCGTTTCCCCTCCCTGGTGCCCCCTTCACAGGAGCAAGGTGGACCCGAGCAAGACCAGCCAGGCTGAGGCGCTCAGCCCCGCTGCGCCCCCCTTCCCGCCACTCGGCAGCTTGACGCCCGGGTTGTTCCGCCGCTCGCCCTCCGTGGTGATGTGGCGGTCGTCCCGGATGAGGTCCTCGTGGTCGTCATGGTCCTCGTGGTCGTCATGGTCCTCGTGGTCCGGAGGCAGGGGCGTGGGAGCGGCAGTGACTGTGGCGGCGGCGGCGAGCGTGGCGGTGGCGGTGACCGTGGCGGTGGCATTGGCCGTGGCGTTGGCGCCCGTGGCGTTGGCCCCTTGGCCGGGCATGACCTCCAGCCGGGGGATGTTGGGGGCGAAGAACGTCTTGTTGGTCAAGTCCCTGTTGCAGAGGTGGCCGGAGCAGCAGGAGCCCACCAGGTTGACGGCCATGCTGCCCCTTGCCTCCTTGGTGCAGTCCTTGTTCTGCACGCAGCCCTTGATGGGGCGGCTCAGTGAGAAGTTGCCTGGGGGAAACGGGACGGGGGAAAGTCAGGGGAGGGCCGTGCTGCAGGGAGCGGGGTGGGGTCCCTCTCCCAGCCGTCGGTGCTGGCCCCGATGCACCACTAGGGGGCGCTGTGCTGTGTGAACAGGGTAGGGGCCCTCCCCGGGCTGTTGGTGCTGACCCCCAATGTGCCACTAGGGGGCGCTGTGCTGTAGGGAGGGGGGGCCCCTCCCCTGGCTGTCAATGCTGGCCCCGATGCACCACTTGGGGGCGCTGTGCTCAGTGCCGGGTTTACAAAGGCGCCATGGAGCCGGGCCCATGCTCGGAAGGGGCCCCGGCCTGCTCCGCTTGCCCTGCGCCCCGAGACCCCGCTGGCTCCCCCCACCCACCACTTGCTCCTCTCGGCCTGCCCACCGAGGGCTCCTCTCCACCCTGTGGCCCCACCCCTTGCTCCTCTGTGCCCCCCTGGCCGGACCCCAGTGCCCCTCCGGATCCGGGCAGTCTCTGCTTCCCACCACCCCGGAGCTGAGCCGAGCCTCCTGGGACTGGTGCAGAAGCCTGGCCAGTCTCAGCTGGGGGAGGGGGGGGAGGCAGTGTGGGGGGCTTGGCTGGGCCCTTCCAGGCAGGTGGGTCCTGAGGGGGGCGGGGCAGGCTCTGGCCTGGCTGATCACACCACTCCTGAGGGGCCGGAGCGATTCCCGGCCCCAGGACCAGCCCTGGCTGCGCTGCCGGCTCAGCCCGACAGACAGTCGCCTCCCAGCAGGGCCAGTGAGTGCGGTCGGGAGGCAGGGGGTTGGGAGTGGTCTCTGGGGGGTGCTGGGCTGGGGTGGGGAGAGCTGGGTGTTGGGGCACTAGGGAGTGGGGGTTCTGTGGGGGATGCTGGGCAGTTGTGGTGGGGCTGTGGGCAGGGGGCGCAGGGCAGGAGTGGTGTTGTGCAAGGCGCTGTGCATTTGTGGGCGGGGGGACGGGGGTACTGGGCATAGTGGGTCCGGGGGGGCTCTGGCCATAGGGAATTGGGGGGATGTTCCGGTGGGGGGTGGGTGGGCCAGTGTGCGTCTGGCAACTGCTGGTTTGTGACTAGTGCCCTGGGCTGGGCTGGGCGGAGTAGGGCCGCCCCCCCCTGCCCCAATGCCTCTGGCCAGTCCCTCGCTCTGGGGACCGACATCCCCACACCAGGCTCTATTGCCCCATGGGGCGGGGGGCCCACAAATATGTGTGGTGCCAGGTCCACAAAGGGTTAATCCGGCCCTGGCTGTGCTGTAAGGAGTGGGGGGGGGGAAATGGGGTGCCCTCCCCTGGCCATCGGGGCTGGCCCCGATGCACCACTAGGGGGCGCTGTGCTGTGTGCCCTCCCCTGGCAGTCAGGGGTGGCCCCGATGCACCACTAGGGGGCGCTGTGCTGTGAGCGGTCCCCTGGCAGTCAGGGCTGGCCCCGATGCACCACTAGGGGGCGCTGTGCTGTGGGCCCTCCTCTGGCAGTCAGGGTTGGCCCCGATGCACCACTAAGGGGCGCTGTGCTGTGGGCCCTCCTCTGGCAGTCAGGGCTGGCCCCGATGCACCACTAGGGGGCACTGTGCTGTGGGCCCTCCTCTGGCAGTCAGGGCTGGCCCCGATGCACCACTAGGGGGTGCTGTGCTGCACCAGAGGCTGCCTTTCCAGGAGTGGGGGGATGCAAAGCCAGAGCACGATTTGCAAAGATCCGCCAGGCCCTTGGCCCCCTGTCGGGGCGCGAACCCCGGTGTCCCGGCCAGCTTGCCATTGTGGTGATTGCAGGCGGCTCCCCGAACCTCCCTGGCTCCCCGCGCTGGCCAAACAGCTGCCGCGCCTCGCCCCAGAGGGGGCTGCCTCTGAGTGTCCCGCCCGGGCCTCACCGACTTTCATGGTGACGTTGCCGTGGAAACAGCCCTGGTACCCGTCGTAGCATTTCACCACCGTGGCGTTGCCGGGGGAGCAGGCCTCGTTGCCTTGGCAGCTGTAGCACTCCAGCCCGTTGGGCACCCGGGCGCTCTCGTTACCTGGCGACCAGACAAAGGGGGGCAGTTAGAGAGGAGGAGGTGGGGGGCCGGCCCCTCCCCGCACCCCCCCGGTGGGGCACTTACTCCTCGACTGCAGTGCCATGGCCCGGATGTCCAGCTGGGAGTTGCAGCGGCTACTGTTGCAGTTGCGCACCTGGGAGAAGGCTAAGATGCCGTGCAGGTCCACGCCCTTGTCGTTGGTGCCCGTTCTGCCCAGGCCGCAGCCCTTCTCGCCCACCAGGAACTGCCCGTGGCCTGGGGAGACAGCCGGGGGGTGAGCGAGTCGGGAGAGAACCCAGGCGTCCTGGCTCCCAGCTTCCCCCTCCCCCGCAGCTCTAACTCCCCTGCCAGACCTGGAGCTGGAACCCAGCGCCCCCTGCTCTAACCCACTAGATCCTATGCCACGCCCAGAGCCAGGGAGAGAACCCAGGCGTCCAGGCTCCCAGCCCTCACCCCGAGGGCTCACTCACTCCATTTCACGGCCGCCACGGTTTCCATGCACACTTGGGCGTTGGCTGGACACGAGATCGTCTTCATCTTCTCCGGGCTGCAGCCGCCGTCGCTGCGCTCCACACAGCTGTGGCACTCCAGGGCCATGGCTCCTGCATGGGGGGGAAGGAATCTCTGTGAAACCTGGCGTGGCTGGCACGCCCGTGGGGGGACCTGCCTGGGCCTGTCCCCGGTGGGGGGGGACCCCTAATCTCTCAAAGGCGGGTGTCGTTTGTGCTTTTTCCCAGGTAATTTTGCACGGCTGTTTGCACGGCTCCCTCTCCTCTTTGCACGGATTCTCACCTGCTTTTGCGTGCAGATTTGCACCCTTCCCTCACCACTTTTGCACTTTTCCATGTGAATTGGCACGTTTCCCTGTGTAATTCCGTCTGTACAATTTTCACCTTTCCCTTGTAATGTTGCATGTCAAATGACACAGAGACGTGACAATCGACATGGGACCACGTGAAAGTGAATATGCAAATTTGCAAGGAAAGGTGAAAATTAGCATGTCAAATTACACAGAAACACGACACTTGACGTGTTAATTTTCACCTTTCCCTTGCAATTTTGCCTGTTAATTTTTATGTTGTCCCATGTCATTTTGCATGTCAATTTTCATGTCGTCTTACATGCCAATTTTCACCTTTCCCACATAACTTGGCATGTCAATTTGGACCCTTTCCCGGGTTACACGTTTCCCTGTGTAATTTTACGTCAATTGTCCCCTTTCCCCTCCTCGTGGATTGTTCCCCAAACTCCTGCTTCATAAACATGCAAGTGGGTGTGTCCGCATTTAATGCCCCTGCGCATCTTCAGAGAAATTCGGTGGCACGTTTCCTCTCCCTTTTTGCACTAGTTTGAACGCACTAGAAGTGCGCTCACTTTCCCACCTCTCTGGACCCCCCCATCCCCGGCTCTGTAAATTTGCACGGCGAGTGGCCCACCTCCCCACCTTCGCTGCGTTATTTCCACTGTACATTTGCAGAGATTTGCCGCCTTTCCCCTCCTCTTTGCACCGTTTTCTCCAGGCGTTCCCACGGACACTTGCACGAGGGTTTCCTTCTTCGCACCATTTGTCTGGGAACTTGCACTTGTGTTTGCACTTCTGTTTCTCATGAACACTTGCATGGGCGACAGATCTCCCTCTTTGCCCCCTCCTCCGGTGGGTGGCTGTGTCAGCTCCAGGATGGGGGTGACCCCACCCCGGGGTGAGGCTGGCGTCCCTGGGAGGAGTTCTCCCAGTTGGCAATGTGCCCCAGACCCATTCCAGGTGGAGCGACCTGTCCCAGCATGCACGGCACCTCTGCCCCCCCCCCCAATCCCATGGCACTAACGGCTTCCCCTTCCCATTCCAGCATGGAGAATGGAGTCAATACCCAGCCCCCAGACCTGGGGAAGGGGAGGTCGGTGAGCTGGGGGGTCCCCTCTCCAGGAGATCCTAGAGGAGAAAGGCCCTAGCCCCATTCCTTGCCCCCCTGAGCCAGCCAGCCCACTACTCTGGGACTGGATGGGAGCCGGCGCCCCCTAGACGGGAAAGGCCCCCTGCCCCATTCCCCACCAGCCAGCCCCCTGGCCTGGGGCTGGATTATAATGCCATCACTCAGTCGTTCTCTCGAAGGAGCCGGGTTTCCCTGGCAGATGCAGCTGAGATAAAAACACCCCATCAATCTGCCCCGGGCCTGGTGGGGGGACGGACCCAGATTCGTACCCACTGGAGCAATGACCCGTCCCAGCCCCCCCCGGGCCTGTACCTTGGAGGAGCAGTGCGGCCGCCAGCAGGAGGAGGGGACCGGCTCTTGGGGGGCGGGGGGCTCCCATGGCTGCGTCTGCCTGGACCAAGCGGGTTCTCTCGGCTCCCGGCAGCTTCCACGCGACTCCGGCTGCCAGCGCCAAGCTAAGACAATAAATAAGGGGAGGCAGATGGGGCGGGATGTCCCCGCCCCCCCTGCACATCCCATCCTCCCTGGCTTTGGTGCGGGGCCCCAGGCCGGCGATTATTCATGTTGCCGCCCCAGCGCCAAGCCCTGGCGCGTCGGTACCAGGGCGGTGGCTGTCCCAGGAACCGGCCCGGCCGGTTGGGGGAGTGGGCAACGCCTTGGCGGGGCAGCTTCGACGCTGGGGGCTCAGTGCAGGGGGAGGAGGAGCCCGGGGAGGCCTCGGGGCGGATCGGGACTGGGGAGGCCCCCAGCAACGGCGAGGTGAGTGTGCCCCCAACCAGCTCCCCGTGGCACAGTGCCCTGTGCCCAGTCCCCTGCCCCGCTCCCTGTGGCCCAGCAGCCCCCGGTGAGCCCCCTAGCGTCACACTGGGGCATTGGGGCCAGGACGGGGTCAGCAGGACACACTGACACATCGAGTCACCCCAGCCCACCCCCGTGCCCCGTATCGCTGCCTGAGGGCACTGAGGTCAGCACTGACTCAGCGCCTGGCCCCTGGCATGAGCTGGCACCAAGGGCCCAGCCTCAGCCCTGGCCTGGAGGAGACACGAAACACGCAGCCAACATAGGTGCTCATATGTGTGGCAACCAGCCCCCTAGACACCAGGTATAGTGGTTAGAGTGAGGGGCTGGGAGCCAGGACTCCTGGGTTCTCTGCCCCGCTCTGGGAGGGGA
>NW_020664998.1:157242-159707 GCF_002925995.2 Terrapene triunguis
GCTCTGGGAGGGGAGTGGGGTCTGGTGGTTAGAGCAGTGGTGCTGGGAACCAGGACTCCTGGGTTCTCTGCCAAGCAGGGTTGTGTTTTGATGGGTGGGGGTGGGGGTGGGGGTGCTGTGCGTGTTGTTGGGTAGCTCTGCCCGCCCTGCAGTGCAGCCCCCACCCAGGACCCCGATCCCAGCCTGGGCGGACCCCGAGGCTGCTCAGGCCCAGCAAGGAGGTAGCTGGGGGAGAGGAGGAGCAGGCCTGACATCCAGGAAATTGGGGTGCAGCTGGGCCCCGAGTCCAGACACGCAGCTGCTCCTCCCTTGTCTCACCCGCCCCGGGGCGAATCCTTCCCTTCCCCAGAGCCAGCACCAGGCAGCGCCTGAGTCACTGGGGCCTGGGGGCCGGGGTGTGGGGAGCACAGGGCCCCCCTTGTCCCAGGCCTAGGAAACAGGGACACACCCAGGGAAAGACTCACAGGGAGGGGGCGGGGGATGGGCCAGAAGGCCCTTCCCCTCTAGGGGGCGCCAGCCCCGATCTGGCTGCAGGAGACAGCACTGTGAATGTACAGCACCCCAAGGATCTGTCCCTGGGGGACTGGGATTGAGTTGGGGGGCGGGCTGGGAGCCAGGACTCCCCGGTTCTCTCCTTGACTCGGTGGGGTGGGGAGTGGAGTCTAGTGGTAGAGCGAGGGGGCTGGGAGCCAGGACTCCTGGGTTCTGTCCCCGGCTCTGAGAGGGGAGTGGGGTCTGGTGGTTAGAGCAGGGGGGCTGGGAGCCAGGACTCCTGGGTTCTGTCCCCGGCTCTGGGAGGGGAGCGGGGGCTGGTGGTTAGAGTGGGGGGTGGCTGGGAGCCAGGAGTCCTGGGTTCTGTCCCCGGCTCTGAGAGGGGAGTGGGGTCTGGTGGTTAGAGTGTGTGTGTGTGGGGGGGGTGGCTGGGGGCCAGGACTCCTGGGTTCTGTCCCCAGCTCTGAGAGGGGAGTGGGGTCTGGTGGTTAGAGTGGGGGGGGTGGCTGGGGGCCAGGACTCCTGGGTTCTGTTCTACCGCCTCCCTTGAGTGCGCTTTGCATTACGTGCAGAGGGCTGGTTTCCACCAGGGCGCCCAGCCGGGTTCCCCAGGGGCTGGACATGCCCCATTGGGATGGCAGTGGGTGGCTTTCCCCCAGCCGCTGGCACCAGGTGGCAGGACTGGCCTTACCAGTGGGCACTGGTGGCGACCGCTGCTCGGGGAGCCCGGGCAGGAAACGGGCACCTGGGCTCACTTCACCCACCAGCCCTACCCGGAGGACGAGCTCTTCCTCATAAGAACATGCGAACGGCCACACTGGGTCAGACCAAGGGTCCATCTAGCCCAGTATCCTGTCTTCCCACAGTGGCCAATGCCAGGTGCCCCTGAGGGAATGAACAGAGCAGGGAATCATCAAGTGATCCATCCCCTGTCGCCCATTCCCAGCTCCGGCAAACAGAGGCTAGGGACACCATCCCTAATAGCCATTGATGGACCCATCTTCCATGAACTTATCTAGTTCTTGTTTGAACCCTGTTATAATCTTGGCCGTCACAACATCCTCTGGCAAGGAGTTCCACAGGTTGACTGTGCGTTGGGTGAAGAAATACTTCCTTTTGTTTGTTTTAAACCTGCTGCCTGTTAATTTCATTTGGTGACGCCTAGTTCCTGTGTTATGCAAAGGAGTAAATAACACTTCCTTGTTTACTTTCTCCACACCACTCAGGATTTTATAGACTTCGATCATATCCCCCCTTAGTCATCTCTTTTCCAAGCTGAAAAGTCCCAGGCTTATTAATCTCTCCTCATACGGCAGCTGATCCATCCCCTTCATCATTTTTGTTGCCCTTTTCTGAATCTTTTCCAGTTCCAACAGATCTTTTTTGAGATGGGGCGACCAGATCCCCTCCACATCCCCTTCCCGGAGCTCTCCCTGTGGGGTCGGGGCGGGCAGCGCCAAGGACCAGGTGAGGGACACAGCCGAGCATGGGCGACGCCGGGCGATCTCTACCGGCCGGGCCCCGGCTCCAACTCCAGCCACAACACTGAGCTCAGTTTGTTCCCCGCGTGGCTCAGGTTCGTGGGACACTGGATGTTCGCTTCATCCGGCGCTCGGAGCCCCTGTTCCTTTCATCGCTGACTCGAATTGAGCCGAATGTTGTGCCCTTTGCTCTTGGTTAGTGAATCGTAAAAACCTGGGAGCTCGCAGCTCTATACCTGCGACCTTCGCTGACACGGCTGCCCCCCCCCCCCCAGCGCTGAGGAAGGGGCCATTTCCCCTCAGCCGGCCCTGCCCAGAGGGTGCTGGGCTCTCCTGCCAACCTGGCTCTGAGGGTCCCAGGGCAGCTGAGACTTAGGGGGACGTCAGGGTCTCTTGGTGGCTGCTGAGGCCTTGCAAATTCAGTGCAGGCCATGTCATGTGGCATGAGCGCCCTCTAGGGGTGAAAGGTGGTCAGTACTCCAGTCAGTACCC
>NW_020664998.1:169707-170867 GCF_002925995.2 Terrapene triunguis
ATGTCTGGGAGCCAGGACTCCTGGGTCCTTGGCTCACCTCACAGAGAGGCCCAATCCAATGTTAACCCTTTCCCTGCAGAACACTGGCGAATGTCCAAGAAAATGCACCCCAGTGATTCCAGGCAGGTCCTGAAGGGGGCGCTGCTCTGCTCCCTGCTCTCAGCTCTGCTGCTCCAAGGTACTGACACATCTCCACAGAGTCCAGCGGGGTCCTGTGTTTACTGGTGGGGGCATGGGCTGGGAGCCAGGACGCCTGGGTTCTCTCCTGGCTCTGGGAGGGGAGGGGAGTCTAGTGGTTAGAGGGTGGTGGGGGCGGGGGAGTGGGGCTGGGAGCCAGGACTCCTGGGTTCTGTCCTATCCGCTCCCATCTCTTCTCTCCCAGTGGCCATCGGGCTGGAGTGCTACAGCTACAAGGGCACCTTCACGGGCAACATCTCTCTGGGCGAGGTGCCCAAGGTTACCTGCGGGCCGGCGCAGAACGTCTGTGCTGAGGGGCTGATCGCCCTGAGCATCGGTAACGCTGCCTGGAGATCTGGGGCACCCCGGGACGGCGCCACTCCCCGAGGGACAGAGCTGGGATCATCAGGGGGCTGATCCGGAAGGGGGCAGGATAGTGGGCTAGATGGGCCAATGGGGCAGATCTGGGATGGGGGGATACCGGGATAGATGGGTCCATGGGGTTGAACCGGGAGGCGGTGGGATACCAGACTTGATGGATCCATGGGGCTGATCCTGGGGGGGCGGGACGGGCAGGATATCAGGGTGGCTGGGCCCGTGGGGCTGATCCTGGGGGGCGGGAGGGGGCAGGACATCAGGGTGGCTGGGCCCATGGGGATGAGCCAGTGTGGGCCTGTGGAACTCCCTGCTGCCCCCTTCACTCTCCCGCGTTGGGGTCCCGTCTCCCCAGGGGGGCAGCGGATGCTGGTTGTGATGAAGAAGGGCTGCCACACGGCGCCGATTCGGGACATCTCCGGCATTAGCGATGGGCCGTATCTCCCCAACTACTATCACACCCGCTTCTGCAACGCCAGCCTCTGTAACCACCGGTACCGGGACAATAGCCACATCCCGGTCTTTTCCACAGGTACCGGCCTCAGCCTCCGGGGGGCTCCCATCCGGCCCCAGGGCGGGACTGGCTGGCTCACGGGGGCGGGAATGGG
>NW_020664998.1:170877-174754 GCF_002925995.2 Terrapene triunguis
GGGAATGGGGCAGGGGCCTGTCCCTCTAGGGGGCGCCGGTTCCCATCCGGCCCCAGGTTGGGACTGGCTGGCTCAGGGGGGCAGGAATGGGGCAGGGGCCTCTCCCCTCGAGGGGGCGCCGGGTCCCATCTGGCCCAGGCAGGGACTGACTGGCTCATGGAGTGGGGAATGGGATCTTTCCCCTCCAGGGGGCACCAGCCCCAATCCCATCCACAGCTATTTGGGGTGCTCTGTGTGAACTGATTTTCTGGGTCTCAGCTCAGGTCCTAATGGGTTTCTCCCCCCCCACCCCCGTTCGAGCCCTCACCCCCACCAAGGGGTGTCTGATGAGCTTGGGTTTCTGCATCTCCCCTCGTCCTGCCATCCCCCCCACTCTGTCTAGGTCAGTGGGGCTGGTTCCTCACCCCTTTCCCCTCCCGCAGCGCCCCCAGATAACACTTCCACCAGCCTCCTGTGCTACACCTGCATCGGGACCACGTCGGAGAGCTGCTCCCTGCGCCGCGCCCAGCAGAGCCAGTGCCATGACGACTTCCCGTTGTGCTACGAGGGGATGGGCACGGCCACCATCGGTAGGGAGGGGCCGGCCTTGGAGCTGCCGGGGGGCGGGGGGGGGCAGCCAGCACTCTTGGGTTCCCAGCGCAGTAGGATCGGGGAATGGGACATGGGGCCTTTCCACTTTAGGGGGCACCGGCCCTGATCCGGCTGCAGGCCGGGGACTGGCTGGCTTGGTGGGGGGAGCTGGAGGGGTCAGGCCCAGAAGTGCAGCTGGAAGGCACTGTCCGTGGCACTGGGGAGAGGGCTGAGTGGAGCAAGAGGCGTCCCAATGGCTGGTTGGGTATGTCTAGGCCAAGGGAGGGCTGGCGGAGGTGCACATGGGGGTGGGGTGGGGGGCCTGGCTAGATGGCTGGCTGGGGGATGTCCAGTGGTGAGGGGGATGGCTGGATGGAGAGATGTGTGTGGGCGAAGGGACTGGATGGATGGCTGGACGGACGCCGGATGCATGCATGGATGGATGGTTGGACGGATGGGGGAGTGGATGGATGGATGGATGGACGGATGGATGGGGGAGTGGACGGACGGATGGACGGATGGATGGGGGAGTGGATGGATGGACGGACAGATGGATGGATGGTTGGACGGACAGACAGATGGATGGATGGTGGAGTGGATGGATGGACGGACGGATGGATGAACGGACGGATGGATAGATGGACGGATGGATGGATGGTTGGGGGAGTGGATGGATGGATGGACGGATAGACAGGGCCGCCAAGAGCGGGTTCGGGCCCCGGTGAAAACACTTTTTCGGGCCCCCCAGCAAGGGCGGACTGGCTAAACAGGGCTGACGAGGGGGGGGGGGGGGGGGAAGCCGGGCCCGGGCCCAGGCCCTCTTCCGGACTGCTGTGCCCCGGTAATTTGTACCGGCTCCCCCCCTCTCGTTGGCCCTGCGGATAGATGGATGGCTGGACGGATGGATGGATGGACAGATGGAGATAGATGTGTACAGGGATGGCTGGCTGGAGGGCTGAATACGTGGCCAGCAGGGCGGCGGGGTGCGTCCGGTGAGGGAGAGACAGACAGCCGTCTGACCCTCTCTCTGGGCTTCCCAGGGGGCTTTGTGGTGCCCATCTATCTCCGCTCCTGCCAGGCGTTGGGCTGCGCGTCGATCACGCCGAACAACCCTTGGCTGAATATCCAGCTAGAGAGGACGTCCTGCTGTTCCCAGCCCCTGTGCAACCACACGCCGGAGCCGGCGCCCACGGCCAGCCCCCGCCCCTCGCGCACAGCCCCCACCTGGGACCGCCCCACCAACGCCAGCCCCCGGCCTGGGCTGTCCCTGCCCGCGCTGCTGCTGCTGGGGGGGCTGGGCCTGGGGGGCTGAGAGGGCTGCTCCAGGATCAGGGCAGGGGATAGAGACGCCCCCTATAGAGGACCCCTCCCAGTCCTGGGTGCACCATAAAGTCCGTCGAGCCAGCCCCGGCCCAGTCCCCCCAGTTCCCACCGTGCCCAGCTCCTCCCAGCCACCCCAGAGAACCCCGCCCTTTGCCCCCCGATGCACCGCAGCCCCATGAAGTGATGGAGATGCTGCCCAGGGCTCTTTAATACCCGTCACTCTGGAGCAGGGGAGACGCTGTCCTCGCTAGGTGCGGTCACGGGGCCCCTGCATGGCCGGCGGCTGCCGCGCCCCCCCCACCCCCCCGCCCAAACTCCCCAGCCCGATCGCGCTTCATGTGGGGACTGGGGATTTCTTTGTAAACGCACAACGGCTGAGCCAGAGACCCCGGAGCCGCCCCATCCGGCCAGGCCGAGGGTATTGAGTGGGAGCTGAGGGACGGCTGCGCCGGATCAGCCCCACGGGCCCATCTACCTCAGTGTCCCGCCTCCTCCTTGCGCCCGGATCGGCCCCACGGGCCCTGTGACGGGTTGTACCCCCCGGGGTGCCATCTGGGAGCTGTTGGAACTGCTGGGGCCCCTTGATTATTCAGAGGGGCCGGCTCAGCCAGCTTCTCCAGGCCCTGTTATCACCCAACACGACAGCAGGTGGCACCACACACCCAACTGAGTTACCTGAGTGCTTTACCGAAGCCACGCAAACGCCAGCCAATCTCCCAGCTCCCCCGCCCGGCACCCCTGCTGGAGTGTAAACCCAGAACTGGGCCGTCCGGCACCGCACAGGGATCTGTACAGTGCAAGCTCAGTCACGCAGTCACTCCCCCCACAGTGTGGGGAAGGTAGGCAACAAGCCTGTGTTAGCCAAGCTGAGCTTTTCCCAGACACTTCACTCAAAACCTCTCTGGTTAAGATAAAACATGTGGATTAACTACAAAAGATCGATTTGAAGTGATTATAAGTGACCGCGAACAGATCTAAGCAGATTACCTGGCAAATACACAAAAACACAACCTGGGTGTGATCCTTGTGCTCACGTCTATTTCCTCAATAAGCCATCAACAGTGTTTGGCCTGTTTACTGTTGTACCTGAACGGCTGCTCGTGGGCGTTCCCACCCTCACCACATGTTTCAGTAACACACGTGTAGCCAGACTTCACAGCTCCCCGTACGATGCGAGTACACACAACTTACCAGGAGATTAATGTGCAACACAAGCCCATCTACCCTGGTATCCAGCCCCAGGGCCGCCCGGGGGGGGCACGTGGGGCAATTTGCCCCAGGCCCCGGGCCCCACAGTAGCCCCCACGAGAGTTTTTCTCATGGGGTCCTTCACCCGCTCCGGGGGCCCCGGAAAACTCTCGTGGGGCCCGAGCCCCCGGAGCTTCTTCCGCTCCGGGACTTCGGCGGCAATTCGGCGGCGGAAGGTCCTTCCGCTCTGGGACCCGCTGCCAAAGTGCCGGGTCTTCGGTGGCGGGGGCCCCCCGCCGCCAAAGACCCCAGGCCCCCGGAATCCTCTGAGCGGCCCTGTCCTGCCCCCTCCTTGCCCCCCGGATCAGCCCCATGGGCCCATCTACCCTGGTATCCTGCCCCCTCCCTGCCCCCGGATCACCTCCATGGGCCCATCTACCCTGGTATCTTGCCCCCTCCCTGCCCCCCAGATCAGCCTCATGGGCCCATCTACCCTGGTATCCTGCCCACTCCCTGCCCCCGGATCAGCTCCATGGGCCCATCTACCCTGGTATCTTGCCCCTTCCCTGCCCCCCAGATCAGCCCCATGGGCCCATCTACCCTGGTATCCTGCCCCCTCCCTGCCCCCCGGATCAGCCCCATGGGCCCATCTACCCTGGTATCCTGCCCCCTCCCTGCCCCCCGGATCAGCCCCATGGGCCCATCTACCCTGGTATCCTGCCCCCTCCCTGCCCCCTGGATCAGCCCCATGGGCTCATCTACCCTGGTATCCTGCCCCCTCCCTGCCCCCTGGATC
>NW_020664998.1:174854-179950 GCF_002925995.2 Terrapene triunguis
GGGCCCATCTACCCTGGTATCCTGCCCCCTCCCTGTTCCCTGGATCAGCACCATGGGCCCATCTACCCCAGTATCCTGCCTTCCCCCTACCCCCCGTCCCAGGATCAGCCCCATGGCCCGTCTGCCCCAGTATCCCACCTTCCACCTGGATCATCCCCATGGCCTGACTACCCTGGTATCCTGCCCCCTCCCTGCCCCCTGGATCAGCCCCTGGGCCCCCCCACCCCGGGTCCCCGCCCCCCCGCCCCCCCCCGGGGCCCCCCCCCCCCCCCCCCCGGGCCGGGGGGGGGCCGGGCCCGGGGGGGGGGGGGGGGGGGGGGACTAGGTGCTGGAGACGACGTGGGGCACCCTGGGGAAGCAGTGCCCCTTCTCTTCAATGGTGATGAGGTTTTGGATGTCGGAGAACATGGTGCAGGTCTTTGGCTTCACGCTGGTCTGCAGCAACCATAGAGACCTTGGCGTCCCCTAGGGAGAAGTGAGGGGGCTGGTACTGGGGAGAGAACCCAGGAGTCCTAGCACCCAGCAACCGCCCGCCCGCCCTCGCTCTAACCACTGGCCTCCACTCCCTGCAGTGCAGCGCCCCCTGCTGAGCCCTGCCCCCTGCCATCTGACCCATGACCCGGCCCAGCCCTGCTTAGCATGAGCTGCCGGGGGTGGCGCACCGGACAGCCCCCATCCACCCCCCCCTAGAGCCTCAATCTCCATCCCAGCTTGCCCAGGGAGCCAGGGTGTCAGCAGCCCGTTGCTAAGAGGACGTGGGGTGCCAGGCAACCACTCCTCACCCTTATTAAAGAGCCAGAGACCTGGGTGTGGGTGGCACCCCGCAGACCCCCCTTTCTTTGAGTGATTCTCCCCCCATGTCCCCTCCGCTGGGCCCCAGCAGGGGAGGGAAAGGCTACAGGAGTAAAGCAGCTGGCTTCTGGGTTGGAAACACTGGGATGTTTCACCTGGTGCTGAGATGCAGCCACCTCTGGCGTGGGGCATCTGGGGAACAGCCACATATAATGCCGCATGGGGACAGCTCGACTGGCACTGAGATGCAGCCACCTCTGGGGCGGGGCAGCCGGAGACCAACCGCACAGTGACAGAGTGTCGCTGGCAGGAGGGGAAGGGGCCCTTTAGCCCATCGAGGTGGGGCCCGTAGACATAGGGCGGATTTACGACAGCACAGGAGAAGGAGGAAGCTGCTGGGGCTGGCCTGTGTCCCAGGTTCTCCCGGGTGTCTGGCTGGTGCGAAGGTCCCAGGAGGGGGTCGGGCGCAAGATTATTGGGGTCCAAGGTCTGTTCGTCAGCCCCGGGCCGGGTGGGCCCAGCCCGCCTCTCACCGCTGGCTTGCGCAAGAAAAGCACAGAGTGGCTGCGGCCGCCACGGCTCATGGCTGAGACCCCCAGGCACCTGCCCTGTCGCGATCATCCACTGTACAAAGAGAGCACGGGCAAGGGAGAGAACTCAGGAGTCTTGGCTCCCAGCCCCCTCTGTTCTAACCACTAGTCTCCCCTCCCCTCTCAAACCTGGGATAGAGCCCAGGGGCCCTGGCCCCCCCCCCCCCCCCCCCCCCCCCCCCCGGCTCTAACCACTAGACTCCCCTCCCCTCCCCTCTCAGAGCTGGGGAGAGAACCCAGGAGTCCTGACTCCCCTCCTGCCCCGCCCAAACCATTAGCCCCCACTCCCCTCTCAGAGCTGGGAGAGAACCCAGGAGTCCTGGCTCCCAGCCCCCCGCTCTAACCACTAGACCCAACTCCCCTCCCAGAGCTGGGAGAGAACCCAGGAGTCCTGGCTCCCAGCCCCCCTTGCTTTTGGGCGCCGTTAACCCACCCCAGTCCCCTGTATCAGGAGAGCCGATGCCAGGCGATAGGGCGGTGCCAGTTCCCACCCCCTGGGTCTGCCGTGGGTCATGGTGGCTTGGCCTGCATCGGGGTCCAGAGGAGGGTCTCGGCTGGGCTGGGGGGTGTCTGTGATGGGGGATCCCGAAGCCCCACTCCGTGGTCGCAAACTGCGTGTGAGCGACAGGGCAGGACGACCAGACTGACAAGGAGCGGCTGCTTCCTGCGAATGACCCCTCCAGCCGCTGGCCCCCCAGCCGCCCGCTCCCCCACTCGCCCCCCGCCCCTCCGGCTGGCTTCTGACTCTCAGCCAGGCTGGGGCTGGCAGAACCTGCTCTGTCAGCAGCATGTGGGAAATCATCCATCCGGGGGTCTGGTTATACAGGGAGCCCCTCGCCTGGCGCTGGGATGCAGCTGTCTCGGGGTGGGGGGTGGGGGCTGTTTACATAGGAACCCCTTGCCCGGCGCTGAGATGCAACCACCTCTGGGGCGGCGCAGCTGTGTAACAACCCAAGGGAGCGAAGAAGCTGGGGGGTGAGGTGGGGGGTGGGGGGTCAGTATAGAATTGTCTAATTTGGAGTCCCACTCGGATGCCCAATTCTCTCCCTCCCCTCTATACTGTGATGGGTTGGGGTGGGGGTGGGTCCCATCTGTGCCGGAGAGGGGCTGGCATAGCCCCTCCGATGGGGGACCTGAAGGCGGCTGCGGGCCAAGGGCAAGAGTCTTTAGGGTGCCCCCTAGTGGTGGATCTAAGTGGCACAGGGCTGCGGGGGGGGGGGGGGCTACAGAACCAAGCGGAACCACATGACACGTCCCAGGATTCCTGTCACCCCCCCACCCCCGCCACCAGAAAGAGACCAGCTGGGCAATGCAAGGGTTGTGAGTAAGAGACTTTATTAAAGACAGAGGATGGGGGGGTGGGGGGGGAGGGAGCGCAGGGCAGGGGCCCCACAAGGGGTTAATGGGGACTGAAATCATCAGCAGCCATGCAGGGAAATGGGGAGCGACCCCCCCCATCTCTGGGAGCCCTCCCTTTCAATGTGGGGAAACTGAGGCAAGCAATGTGTGTGTGCGGCGGGGGAGTGACTTCCTCATAGCTACTAAGAGTTGGGGCAAGAACCCAGGAATCTTGGGTCCCCAGCCCCCCTTGCTCCAACCCACTAGACCCCACTCCCCTCCCAGAGCTGGGGAGAGGACCCAGGCGCCCTGGCCCCCAGCCCCCCTCACAGCCCCAGGTGGGCTATCCCCAGCACCACCAGCAGGGGGCAGAGGCGTAGGCCGGGCGCCTGGGAGCCCTGGGCCCCGGGATTGGGGTGCTTGTGGCCGGGGCGGACGGTGGATTTGGGGTAGCTGTTTTTCTTGCCGGGCTCGGTGGGGCGGGCGCGGGGGCGGGTGCTGTGGGGCAGGTCCCCCTTGTAGCCGGGGTCGGATGGCTCCGTGCGGTTGTCGTAGCCGATGACGTCTAGGTCCGGATAACGTGTCTCCGTGAAGTCGTCGCTGGCGTCTAGGTCCGGATAACGTGTCTCCGTGTGTTCATCTGGGTAGGGCGGCCTCGTGGGAGCCGTGCCGTGGCTGCGCCCGGGGTGTTTGTGGTCTTTCCTGGCCGCGGTGTTGGCGAGGGGGTCATGGCTGACGTTTCCAGAGACCTGTGCCAGGACCCTCTGCCCGTTGCAGTCGCTGCCGGCGCAGCAGGCGCCGGCCTGGCTGAGCTGCAGGGGGCCGACGTGGCGGCTGGGCGGTACGGCGCAGGACGGGGCCTGGCAGCTCCACACGAAGATGGGCACCGTGAGCTTCCCTGGGGGCACAAGGGGGACGTGTGTGAGAGGGACGCCAACCTTCCCAGGGTGCAATGGGGCAGCCATTCTGTGCCATGGGCAACGGGCGACGTGCCAACCTTCCCAGAGTGCCATGGGGCAGCCGTTGGGTACCGTGGGAGAGCCGCATCCGGTCAACCTTCCCAGAATGCAATGGAGGCAGCCATTGAGAGGTCCATGGCAAAGGGGTGGTTGTCATGGCAACCGTCCCACAGTGCAGTGGGGTGACCATTGGGTGTCATGGTGAGTGCAATGGGGCAGCCATTGGGTACCGTGGGAGAGAAGCGTTGGGCCAACCTTCCCAGAATGCAATGGGGCAGCCATTGAGATGGCATCATGCCAGCTTCCCCAGAATGCAATGGGGCAGCCGATGAGACTTCCATGGCAAGGAGGCAGTGGTGGTGCCAACCTTCCCAGAGTGCCATGGGGCGGGTATGGGGGCTCATTGGGGGCCAGAGGCAGCACCCTGACCCAGGAAGTGCCCCAGCCAGTAGTGCCGTCCTGGTCACTGGCGTGGTGTGTGTGTGTGTGTGTGTGTGTGTGCGTGCGCAATGCACCCCAAGGACAGCAGGGGGAGCCAGTGTTGCTGGGGTATAAAGCAACCCCAGCAACACCCCAGCACCCCAGCAACACCCCAACACCCCAGCAACACCCCACGGCTCCCCACCCACTCACCTGCTGTGAGGGTGACATTGCCATGGTAACAGCGGGCATCGTCCCCGTCACACGTCACCCGCTCCAGAGTGTGGGGCTGGGGGCCGAGGCTCAGGCCGGCGTAGCACTGGGTGGGGCCATCGGGGGCCGGAGCTGCAACGAGACACGGATCAGAAACGGCGCCCCACAGAGAGGACAGGCCCCTGCCCCATTTCCCACCCCCCTGAGCCAGCCAGTCCCTGCCCTGGGGCCAGATGGGAGCCAGCACCCCCCAGAGGGGAGAGGCCCCTGCCCAATTCCCCACCCCCCGGGGCCAACCAGTCCCTGCCCTGGGGCCAGATGGGAGCCGGTGCCCCCTAGAGGGGACAGGCCCCATGTCCCATTCCCTGCCCTCCAGAGCCAGCAGGTCCTGCCCTTGGGCCGGATGGGAGCCGGCGCCCCCTAGAGGGGAAAGGCCCCGTGTCTCATTCCCCATTCCCATTACCTGTGCCCTGGCCGGGGCGCCCCAGCCCCAGCCCCTTGGCATTGCACTGGTCAGACTGGCAGTAGCGCACATCGGCCTGGATGTGGAGGAATCTGCTGGGCGCAGCGGGGGGTTCGGTCCCTCCCTTGGGGTGTCCATCTCTGCACCCCCTTTGGATCAGAGTCACGGACATGCCCCCTGGGGAGAAAGAGCCACGCCAAAGGCAGGTGAAGACAGTAGCAGGGAGTTCCACAGGCCCTGGGGAGGGGCCCATCTCTGGGGAACTCCTGGAATCAGCCCCACAGGCCCATCTACCCTGGTACCCGCCCACTCCCCGCCCCC
>NW_020664998.1:179960-180711 GCF_002925995.2 Terrapene triunguis
TGGATCAACCCCATGGGCCCATCGAGTCTGGTATCCCGCCCACTCCCTGCCCCCTCAGATCAGCCCCATGAGCCCATCTACCCCTGTATCTGGCCTCCTCCCTGCCCCCCGGATCAGCCCCATGGGCCCATCTACCCTGGTATCCTGCCCCCTCCCTGCCCCCCGGATCAGCCCCATGGGCCCATCTACCCTGGTATCCTGCCCCCTCCCTGCCCCCTGGATCAGCCCCATGGGCCCATCTACCCTGGTATCCTGCCCCCTCCCTGCCCTCTTGGATCAGCCCCATGGGCCCATCTACCCCGGTATCTGGCCTCCTCCCTGCCCCCTGGATCAGCCCCATGGGCCCATCTACCCTGGTATCCCGCCCACTCCCTGCCCCCCTGGGTTCAGCCCCATGGGCCCATCGAGCCCGGTATCCCGCCCCCTCCCTGCCCCCTGGATCAGCCCCCTGGGCCCATCGAGCCCGGTATCTGGCCTCCCTGCGCGGCGGGGGTGTTACCTGCGCTGAGGGTGACGGCAGCCTCCATGCAGGCGCTGTGGGCCGGGGCGCAGGACTCGGTGCCATTGTGGGTGACGATGCTGTCGAGGCGTTTACCCCCCCGGTCGCGGAGCAGGACGGAGCTGTGGCTGTGACAGCGCAGGGAGCCGGCCTCTGCCGGGAGACAGAGACATGGGGTGTGTGTGTGTGTGTGTGTGTGTGTGTGTGCTGCCCCCTGCTGGAGGGGACAGGCCCTGCTGTGTGTGTCAGATT
>NW_020664998.1:180721-187275 GCF_002925995.2 Terrapene triunguis
GCCCTGCTGTGTGTGTCAGATTGTGTTTCTCTGCGTGCCGTGGTGGGGCTGTGTGCACGGGATGGTTTGTGGGTCCCTCTGTGTGTTAGTGGTTGCGGTGGGTGAGAGGCGAGCAGTGGGGTGTGTCTAGAATGCTGCGTGTGCACTCACAACCGAGGCGGTGCCTGAGCCAGCGCAACAATAATACCGCAGGTTATGCCCACTAGGGGCTAGGCAGGGGGAGTTCTGGCTCCCTGCCCCCTCCTGCTGTATCCACTAGCCCCCCCCCCCCCCCCCCCCCCCCCCCCAGAGCACCCCGGAGTCCCGCCCCCCCGCCCCTGCTGCTTTCACCACTGGCCCCCCCTCCCCTCCCAGAGCCAGGGAAAGAACCCAGGAGTCCGGGCTCCCAGCCCCCCTGCTCTACCCCACCAGATCCCTCCCCCCGCAGAGAAGCCAGGAGTCCTGGCTCCCAGCCCCCCTGCTCTGACCCACCAGCCCCCCCTCCCCTCCCCTCCC
Organism: Terrapene triunguis; assembly: GCF_002925995.2. NCBI lineage: Eukaryota > Metazoa > Chordata > Testudines > Emydidae > Terrapene > Terrapene triunguis. The sequence goes on from NW_020664998.1 coordinate 181,217, forward strand.
CTCCCCGGGAGCCCGGGAATCCCGGCTGTTGGTACCTGGGATCAGCAGAGCAGAAGCCAGGACTGCCAGCAGTGCCACCGCCGGCGCCCCACGTCCCGCCCCAGGGCCCCCCATGGCCCCAGAGAGCCCGGCTCGGAGAGATGCAAACTCCCTGGGATCCGTGCAGCTGTGTGCGAGGGGGCGAGGCTCAGCCACTTATGGGTGTGTGTGGGGGGGAAGCCTCTAATTTATACCCCTGCCCCCCCCCCCGCACCGTGCTGCTCAGCCGGATTGCACCACGCAGCCGCTTCTGCCGCTCTGGTGCAATGACCCCATTGGGCAACTGGTACCACAACGGCCCCTGGCTGGAGACGGGGGGGACCCAGGCCCTGGAGGGGGGGGGCAGAACACCCTGAGACACCCACAGAACGTCGCTGACGCCAGCATCTGGAAATGACAGAACCTCCGACCGCAAAGGTGCCATGACAGCAAACGGACGTGTATGCTACTAGGGTAACATCAGACATACACTAACCCAGGGGTAGGCAACCTATGGCACGTGTGCCAAAGGCGGCACGTGAGCTGATTTTCGGTGGCACTCACACTGCCCGGGTCCTGGCCACCGGTCCGGAGGGCTCTGCATTTTAATTGAATTTTAAATGAAGCTTCTTAAACATTTTAAAAACCTTATTTACTTTACATACAACAATAGTTTAGTTCTATATTATAGACTTAGAGAACGAGACCTTCTAAAAACATTAACATACTGGCACGTGAAACCTTAAATGAGAGTGAATAAATGAAGACTCGGCACAGCACGTCTGAAAGGTTGCCGACCCCTGTACTAACCTATAGAAAACGGACACCTTAAGGGGCGGAAATACAACTAGGCATTGGTCATGGCAGCGTCAGCGTAACCGACTATAAAAGTAACATCCCGGGGGCAGCAGAGAGGCTGGAGAGATGCGGACCTTGGGAGGGGCCAGAATGACGGCCACCGGGGAAGATGAGGACGATGATGGTGATGAGAAAGATCATGGTTAACATTGCAGGGTGTAAGGATGGACGTCCAAATGTCCTTTCTGTGTTAGCTCTATCTGCCTTGTTGAGTTTAAGTGTGTGTCGAACTTTGCTAATTTATTAATAAATCATTTATTTGTATATATATATATATGAAGAGTTCCTATGGTGTGAGTGTTGCACCTGTGCACATCGGGGTTCCCAAATTATATGATAATTTTACAATAATCTTACTGGGCCTGATCTTGGGACAAGAACCCAACCTTGGGTCAGGCTACAGAGGTTGGGGGTTCGGCTCATGATCTGCTCTGTGTGGGGGGGTCGGTGGGGGTGGTCGATGGGACCACGTGTGGGTGCTGGATGGGGGGAATCTGGGCCTGAGGGAAGGGGGGCAGTGGGGGTGAGACCTACACAGGAATCCCCCTCTCACACACATACACAGTCACTCACTTCTGCGTGCATGGACAGCCTCCCTGAGGCACACACCCAAAGACAGCCTGCCGCCTGTAGGTACACCCAGCCTGACCGGTGTGCACTGCACACACACTCACACCACAACGGCCTGGCTGGGTGACGCGCTAAACCCGGGAGCGCAGCAGCGAGCGACACAAACACCCAACACTTGGTTTCTCCGGAAAACGGCTCGTTTGGGTCCGGACCGAACCTGCCGCGCACGCGGCACCGGGTCGGCTTCACCCGCCGAGGGGCCGTTTGGCTTTGGCTCGGGCCGGTCTCAGGGAAAACCAGCGACGGGTGAGCTCTGAACAGGCCAGAAACGCCTTTGCAATTTCCCAGGTGAAATAACTAGCGTGTCTGCTGTAGGCTTTGAGAAAAGCCCAGAGCCGCGTGGGCTGCGGGCGCGGGAAACCCGCCGGGGCAGCGGGTAACTGGGCATGAGCAGTGGTGTGTGTCTAGAATGCTGCGTGTGCACTCACAACCGAGGCAGTGGGCATTTGAATACAGCCACACGGCACCGACCCGAGTGAGGGGCGTCGGCCAGACACAAAGCAGGGGGCTGGGGAGCAGCGATGGGGGTGAATCAGCCAAATGTGGGCCCCCTGCGCGACGCTGGAGCCAAACGGGCTAACGCCGGCCTGGGCTGGAGAAATGAGGGTCTCGAGGCGAGCAGGGAGCTCCCTCTGGAGCTGACCTGGGGGTGACACTGCGGGGCCCCGGTCGGGGAGAGGTCAGTCAGGCTATAAAGGTAGGGTTAGGGCTAATATTTGAAGTCAAGGTTTGAATTTACCTTTAGGGTTACAGTTCACTTGAGGTTTAAGGTACACATTCAATGTCAGGGTTAGAGTTTCTCTTAGGGTTCGGGCTGAGTTTGGGAGTCCGGGAAGGGGCTACAGAAGACGTGATTTTGACCTGCATGAATTCAGGGAGGAATCTCAACCGTGATCCTACGAGGAGCCCGGCTGTGAGAAGGGCGATCCCAGTGCCTCTCTCCCAGCCTCACACAAAGACCCTGAGTTCGCGCTAGGAAATACGGGGTGTCTTTTCTAAAGAGGGGGGATGTGCCAACGGCGGTCAGAGAGTCCTGTTTAAATCTGTCCCTCTCTCTGCCCAGGCTGCCCCCGGAGAGACGATCCGCAGCACCCTGGGTCGGTGCAGTTACCAGCCAGTCCACCGAGAACTTTCCCCGCCAGCACCAGCGACAAGGAGGCTTTGGTTACATCTCGTCCTCACGGCAGCAGCTCGGGAAGGGATTTTCTCCCTTTCCATGGGTTGTGGAAGCCGGGGGTTATTATACCAATGCCTGCGATACGAATGTTCCCCGTAATGCGTCTTTATTCCCAGATGCCCGGTCCCAGGGGTTGCTGGAGTCCGAGGGGATGTGAAAAAGCCTCTCCTGCAAACCTTCCGGGTTCCCGTTCACCGGCTACTGGATGGAGTGGGTCCGTCAGGCCCTGGGAAGGGACTGGAGTGGGTCCCCAGTATCGACAGCCCCCGTGGGAGTAGCACACACTACGGTAACGCCAGGGCCAGCTCCAAGTTTTTTGCCACCCCAAGCAAAAAAATTTTCCCGTGCCCCCCCCCCCCGGCTGCGCCCCAACTCCACCCCTTCCCCGCCCCATTCCAACCCCTTCCCCAAATCCCCAGCCCCGCCTCCTCCTCTGGGCACGCCGCATTTCCCCTCCTACCCCTCCCTCCCAGGCAAGCCTGGGAGGGAGTGGGGAGAAGCGGAGCGGCGGTGCACTCAGGGGAGGAGGCGGAGGTGAGCTTGGGGAGAGGGAGCGGTTCCTCTGCCCCCCCCAGGGTTACTTCCTGCGGCCCCCCCCGCGCCCCCCACCACCTCAGCTCACCTCTGCTCAGGGCCGGCTCCCGGCTTTTTGCGCCCCAAGCAAAAAAATAATAATAAAGGAGCCGGAGTGCCGCCCCTTGGAAAGTGCCGTCCCAAGCACATGCTTGGAGCGCTGGTGCCTAGAGCCGGCCCTGGGTAACGCAGTCAAAAGGCGATTCAAGAAGGCAGACGGTAGCAAACTCAGGGAGTTGGCAGGTCAGATCCCATGGGAAGCAAGTCTAAGGGGAAAAACAATTGAAGACAGTTGGCAGTTTTTCAAAGAGACATTATTAAGGGCACAAGAGCAAACTACCCCACTGCGTAGGAAAGACAGGAAGGATGGCAAGAGACCAGCCTGGCTTTACCAGGAGCTTGTCAATGAGCTGAAACTCAAAAAAGAGTCCTACAAAAAGTGGAAACTCGGTCAAATTACAAAGGATGAATATAAACAAATAACACAAGTCTGTAGGGACAAAATTAGAAAGGCCGAGGCACAAAATGAGATCAAACTAGCTAGAGACATAAAAGGAAACAAGAAAACTTTCTACAAATACATTAGAAGCAAGAGGAAGCCCAAGGACAGCGGAGGCCCGTTACTCAGTGAGGGGGGAAAGACAATAACAGAAAATGTGGAAATGGCAGAGGTGCTGAATGACGTCTTTGTTTCGGTTTTCACCAAGAAGGTTGGTGGCGATTGGACGTCTAACATAGTGAATGTCAGTGAAAATGAGGTAGGATCAGAGTCTAAAATAGGAAAGAACAAGGAAAAAATTACTTAGACAATTTAGATGTCTTCAAACCACCAGGGCCTGATGAAATGCATCCGAGAATACTCCGGGAGCTGACTGAGGAGATAGCTGAGCCATTAGCGATTGTCTTTGAAAAGTCATGGAAGACGGGAGAGATTCCAGAGACTGGAAAAGGGCAAATATAGGGCTTGTCTACACTACGCCGGCTACTACAAGGTGGGTGCAAAACTGGTGGGAAAACCGTTCTCAGAGAGTAGTCATCAGTTGTTCAGAGTCATGCTGGAAGGACATAACAAGTGGGGTCCCGCAGGGATCAGGTCTGGGTCTGTTTCTGTTCAATATCTTCATCAATGATTTAGATCATGGCATAGAGAGTTCACTGATAGAGTCTGCGGACGATACCAAGCTGGGAGGGGTTGCAAGTGCTTTGACGGATAGGATTAAAATCCGAAGTGAGCTGGACACACTGGAGAAATGGTCTGAAGTAAATAGGATGAAATTCAATCAGGACAAATGCAAAGTGCTCCACTTCGGAAGGAACAATCAGTTGCACACACGCAATGGGCAATGACGGCCTAGGAAGGAGTACTGCGGAAAGGAAGCTGGGGTCAGAGTGGATCACAAGCTAAAGATGAGTCAACAGTGTAACGCTGTTGCACAAAAAGCAAACATCCTTCTGGGCTGTATTAGCAGGTGTGTTGTGAGCAAGACACGAGAAGTCATTCTCCCTCTCTGCTCCGCGCTGATTAGGCCTCAGCTGGAGTATTGTGTCCAGTTCTGGGCGCCACGTTTAATTAGCCAACTTTAATTTTTGTGATGATTTTAAAACATGAGTTATGGTTAATAAAATGGTCGTGAAACATTTCCAGTTTTTACGATGGTGCCATACAGCCCCCCCTTCGCCCTCACGGTCTCACCGCCCCAGATATTCAAACTCCCCCCACGCTGGTCAGAGCAGAGCCCCGAGGACGATTTGAGAGTTCGACGCCCTGTCGCCGAGTGAGCGACGCCAGGAGCTCCAGCTATTGTGCTGAGCCCAGGACACGCTCCGGGGCGCCGTGATCCCCGTCCGTCCATCCCTACGCAGGGAGCAGATTTGCTCGGGGCTGGTCAGTTGAGCAGAGGAAGGGGGGAACATGAGCCAGCGGCTGGGGGTTGAAGCTGGGTAAATTCACCCTGGGAATAAGGCGTCGGTGTTAACCAGAGAGGAGTCTCGCACCTCTGCTCTGGCTCCCGCAGGGACCGAGTCGGGGCAGGTCAGGGGAGATCGGACGAGATGTAACAGGATGTGGTTTTTGTGAGGCAGGCTGACCGAAAGCATGTGACAGGAGGTGGTTTTCGCAAGGCAGGCTGGGCTGCAGGACACCAGGGTTCTCACCCCAGCTCCGCTGCTGGGAGCCCGTCACTGCCCTGCTGTGGGGCTCAGTTTTGCCATCTGTCAAATGGGCGGAATGATCCTTGTAGATCCTGTGTCTGAGCAGCGTCCGACGCGACGGGGCCCTGATCTCTGTGGAGCGTCTGGTGTGACAGGCCTGGATCTCAGTCAGGGGGTCCCCGGGGCATCTGGCACATGGTCACCCCGCTTTTCGACTACTGCTACCATAACAGGAAGAGGAAATACCGCTACACAACACGGGTGACACGAACGCACAGCGACACGCACAGGCTGAGCACGAACCCATGCTGCCCCCCCAGGCCATATAAAACCACGCGCACCCCCCCCACCAGCGCCCTGGGTTGTTGTTTATTGCTGGGCTCACGGATGCCGGTTCGCTGGCTCGTTGCTTAACGGCCCCTTTCCCAACAAGGGCTGATGCAAGCAGGGAGCCGGAATCGCCCCGTCCCCGGGGGTGTCTCAACACCCCCTGTGTCTTGGCAAAGCCCTGGGGTCCCATGCGGCCACTTCCCGGCCCCGCATGTGTCACGGTCAGGTTCAAAAACACCGACACAAACAAAGTCCACCGAACAGCCCCGAGATTGACACTACATAGCCAGGGACCCCTCGCCCGGCGCTGGGATGCAGCCAC
>NW_020664998.1:187285-187880 GCF_002925995.2 Terrapene triunguis
GGGACCCCTCGCCCGGCGCTGGGATGCAGCCACCTCTGGGGTGGGGCACTACCGGGGTTGTTTATACAAAGCAGTCAAGGGAAGGTGGTGATGGGGTTGGGGCGTCCGGGCGGGGGGGAAGGTTGGGGCAGGGGCTTTAGGGGCATGGTGGAAGGTCAGGGCAGGATGAGAGTGTCAGGGGGGTTGGGGGCAGTGTGGGGTGAGGGTCACAGGGACTTGGGGGGGCAGGAAATGGGTCTGGTGTTAGAGGAGGTCCAGGGGAAGGAAGGGAAATCGGGGGAGTGGTTGATTTGGGGGACAGAGACTGAGAGGAGGGGATGGGGCCCAGGCTGGCTCTGGGAGGGGAGTGGGATCTAGTGGTTAGAGCAGGGGGGCTGGGAGCCAGGACTCCTGGGTTCTCTCCCCGGCTCTGGGAGGGGAGTGGGGGCTGGTGGGGGGGGCTGGGCGCCAGGACTCCTGGGTTCTCTCCCCGGCTCTGGGGTGGGAGTGGGGGCTGGGGGGGGTATGGCTGGACACAGAGCAGGGCTCACCCCCAGCAGGGTGGTGGGAGGGGGACGGACACTCGGCACAGAAACAGACACTGTCCCAAACTCCC
>NW_020664998.1:187890-188163 GCF_002925995.2 Terrapene triunguis
CCCCCCCTCAAAAGATACACTCAAACCCCAGAGAACAACACCACAAACTCCAACACACAGTGCCCCCCGCACTATCCGCCCACACTCACAACCTCTGACAAACCCCTTCACACTATAACGCAACCAAAGCCACAACCACACTCCTAACACAACACCAACAAAGCCACACTCACACTATAACCTGAACACACACAATGCAACATAGTCAAACAAAGCCACAGTCAAACACACACAATACAAAAGCAAACACCCGCACAATTCACAAAATCACAC
>NW_020664998.1:203163-212118 GCF_002925995.2 Terrapene triunguis
GGGGGGGTGCAGGGGGCGGGGGGCAGGGCCCTGGGGGGGCTCTGGGGGGGTGCAGGGGGCGGGGAGCAGGGCCCTGGGGGGACTCTAGGGGGGCTCACCCAGGCTCTCGGCGTTGCAGCGGTCCCCCTGGCAGTGCCGGGCGCGGTAGGACAGCGCCAGCAGGTGCGAACTCAGAGCCAGCGCCTCGTCGGGCCGGGAGCGGCGGGCGCAGCCCTTGGACACCGCCTGGAAGCGCAGGAAGGCTGCGGGGGGGAGACACTGGTGAGAACCTGCTCGGGCCCCCTCCCAGCCCCCCCCCCCCCCGGGCAGCCCCTTGTCCCCTCCCGCCCCAACCCATCTATTGCCCCCCCCCGCCAGGACACCCCCAAACCTGCCTGGCTCTGCGCCAACCCCCCCAGGAGAGACCAGCCAGACCCCCCTCCCCTGGGAATCCCTCCCAATAGGGCACCCCGCGCCCGAAACCGGCCCCCCGAGACACCGTTCCTATGGGGCAAGGGGGCAATTGCCCCCCTCCTCCAGATAATGGTCCCCCCCAGATTTTAGTTGGGTCTATATGCCCCCCACATCCCTTTGCATGCCCCCAGTGCCCCCCACCCTGCATTCCCCCCCAGTGTCCCCCGCCTTGCATGGCCCCTGCCCCCAACCTGTATGCCCCCCAATGACCCCGCACCCCCTCCCTGCATGCCCCCGGAAGCCCCACCCCGCCTGCCCCCCAGTGCCCCCCACTCCCCTCGGACTTTACAGGCTGTGATACAATCACATCCCATTTTCTATTTGCTGTACCACCCCCCCCCCCCCCCCCCCCCGGCCGGCCCCTGCCCCCCGAGTCACCCCGCCCGGGGAAGGCCGCCCCGCCCCCCGGGACTCACACACGGCGGCGCTGCGCACAGCTGTCCGGCAGCTGGATTCGTCCTCGCTGCAGGTCACGTCTGTCTCCACGGAGCAGCCAAACTCCCCCTGGCAGGACTTGCACTGCAGGCAGGAGGCTGGGGGCAGATAGACAAGGACATCAGAGCCAGGAACCCAGGAGTCCGGGCCACCAGCCCCCCTCCCCTCTAACCACTAGGCCCCACTCCCCTCCCACAGCTGGGGAGAGAACCCAGGAGTCCTGGCTCCCAGCCCCCCCTGCTCTAACCACCAGCCCCCACTCCCCTTCCAGAGCTGGGGAGAGAACCCAGGAGTCCTGGCTCCCAGCCCCCCCTGCTCTAACCACTAGCCCCCACTCTCCTTCCAGAGCTGGGGAGAGAACCCAGGAGTCCTGGCTCCCAGCCCCCCCTGCTCTAACCACCAGCCCCCACTCCCCTCCCAGAGCTGGAGAGAGAACCCAGGAGTCCGGGACAGGGGCTGGGAATGGCGTGGGTCTGTTGTTGCTAGTTCTGCTCCTCCTCTCTGGGCGATTTGTACCAGTTTCACCTCCCCGGAGGGGGTGAGAGGCGACGCTGGGGTGTTTATCTGGGATCCGGGACAGCCTGTTCCTGGGGTGGGGCCACCCCAAAGCCTCCGAGCCGACTGAGGGGGGAGGGGAAGTTCTCCCAAGAGCGCCCGGGCTGCTCAGGGAATGGGGCACGGGGCCTTTCCGCACTAGGGGGCGCTGACCCTGATCCGGCCCCTGGGCATGGGACCGGCTGGCTCACGGGGGAGGGAACGGGATAAGTTCTATCCCAGGGGGGGGGGGGGGGGGGGAGGGCAGGAGCCAGGATTCCTGGGTTCTATCTACGGTTCCCAGTCATGGTTGGTGCCTCCCTCAGTTTTTCAGGGATGCTGCCCCATGCCTCAGTTTCCCCACCTGCATAATGGGTGAGCCAATCCGCACGGCCCCAATTCCCAGAGGATTTTTGCCATGAGTGTTTCCCAAGTGCTTTGGGATCCCCTCGGAGCTGGGCTCTCTCGGCCCCCCCCAGCTCAGCTCCCATTGACGCCCCTAAAGTCCCTCCCCCCCCGCCCGAGAGCTTGGAAACCTGGCTGAGGGGGGGGGAGTCGCTTGCTAGCAAGTGGCCAGTCCTCAGCCCGGGCTGGGGTCCTTCCCCTGCCCAACGCCCCCCCAGGCTCAGGATTGTCCCTCCTGCTCGCCTCCCCCAACCATATCAAAAGTTTGAGGAACCCTCCCCGCTGTGCCAGGCGCTGCACAGACCCCACCTGACACCAGGGGGCTGAGTGGCCCCGAGTGCCATTGGGGGCCCATCGTGCAGGGCGCTGCGCGGCCACACAGCGAGAGACAGCCCCTACCCAGGAGATCTTCCAAGGCAACCAGCGGCAGCATCCTTCGCCCCATTTCACAGACCGGGACTCCAAGGCTCAGTCACTCTTCGGAGAGCAGCTGGGAACCCAACCCAGGCGTCCTGATCCCCCCCCCCCCCAGCCTGCCTGGCCCTCCTGGTCGGTTCCGCCCCCTGTCCCCGGGGCTCCTTTACCTGGGGCGAGCAGCGCCAGCAGTGGGATTAGCGCCAGGGCACTGGCCATGGTGAGAAATATCAGGTGCTCCTGTCGCCCGTCCTGCGTCCGTCTGTCCTTCACTGCCAAGCCTGAGAGCTGCCTCGAATCACCCCCTAAATACCCACGCCGGGGCCCTGCCTCTCCGCGGGTGCCACCCAGCTCGGCCCACACGGCAGATCCGCCGTGGGCACCCAGCCAGCGACGCCGCATGGCTCGTTGGAAGGGCCAGGGGGTAAGACGGGGCCCGGAGCGGGCGGGGTGCACGGCCGGGGCCCGGTGACTCAGTGGGGAAGGGATGGATGCCGGGAGCATCCCGCTGGAGAAAGGGGAGCTGGGCGGGTGGCTCAGGGTTGGGGAATCTGGCCAGGCCGGCTGGGGCAGGTGGGGGGCGGCTGGGATGGAAAACATGAGTGAGGGATGGAAGGAAAGAGGGGTGGAGACATTCTCTGTGCTATTCATTGCTCCCTACTCCTGTGACCCCCCACTCTCCCTGATGTGACACTGGGGTGGGGGGGTAGGGACTGGGCCCAGAGAGCTCCTGAGGGGCAGGGAAGGAAAGAAAGAGGGGCAAGAGAGGAAGAATATAAACCAGGAGTCCTGGCTTCCTTCCAGCCCCCCATCTAACCACTAGACCCCCCACTCCCCTCCCAGAACTGGGGATAGAACCCAGGAGTCCTGGCTCCCAGGACCCGGGCTCTAACCACTTGACCCCACTCCCCTCCCAGAACTGGGGATAGAACCCAGGAGTCCTGGCGCCCAGCTCTAACCACTAGCCCCCACTCCCCTCCCCTCGCTGCAGATAGAACCCAGGAGTCCTGGTGCCCAGCCCCAAGGAGGACGTTGGTGAACCAGCCCAGGTATCACAGGGTTTCCTCTGCCTCAAAGACTCCTCCGTTGCTCTCTGTGTAATCCCACCAGACCCTGGTTGCAAGTGGGTGGGGGGTGAGAATCAGGACGCCTGGGTTCTCTCCCTGGCCCTGCAGGGGAGTGGGGTCTAGTGGATAGAACAGGGTGGGGCTGGGCCCCAGGACGCCTGGGTTCTCTCGCCCCTCCCAGGGCAGCAGGCCCTTTTATCCCCAGCACGAGTCTGTGCCCCACGTTGAGCAGGTGGAAGCTGCCGGCCTGGCCAGAGCAAGACAAAAACAGCCTCACCCCTGCCCTGGGCACCCTCACCAGGTCGCTGAAACTGGGGCAGGACATGGGGCTCCACGAGCAGGCCTGTCACTGGAGTCCTCCTCCTGCATGGGAGAGCCTGGGGGCATTCCAGCCACCCTCTGGCTGGGGGTCAGGACGCCTGGGTTCTCTCCCCGGCTCTGGGAGGGGAGTGGGGGCTGGTGGGTTAGAGCGGGGGGGTTGGGAGCCAGGACTCCTGGGTTCTATCTCCAGCACTGGGAGGGGCGTGGGGGCTAGTGGGTCAGCGCGGGGCAGGGGGTCTCTCTGCAGAGTCTTCAAAAACTGAGCTCCTAATAAATCCACTGGGTGGTTCTTTCTCCCCCTCAGAGTGCTGGTCCCTGCTCCCTGCAGCCCCTCCACTGTTACGATTTATCGCCTGGTTGAATTCACCCTCCGGGGAGACACGCTGCCGTTTGTCTTCCCCTTTGCCATCTTCCTCGGCTCCTCCCCAGAGCTGGCTGCATTGCAGTGGCACTAAACAGAGCGCTGGAGCTGCACGAATTCCCCCAGCCATCTCTGGGCCCCATCTCTTCCCCTGTGAGCTCAGTCCCCCGGGTTACCGGCCCTGGCACCTGGCTCCTGCCGCATTCAAACACCCTCCGGTACCGTCACCCCAGCTGTTTACACTCGCCTCCCGCCTCAGGCCCCCGGCTCCGGCCTGCGTCTCTCGCACGTGCAGCCAGCCGGACTTTCCCCCGCCCTCCCCAGGAATGCAGGAGCCCGGCTGGGGCCAGGCCTTATTTCCACCCGTGACCTCCCCAGGCTCCCGGTACCTGCTTTTCCTCCCCTCCCTGGTCAGTCCCTGTGCATTGTAATGGGGGTGTGTGTCCCTTTTCCACCTGCAGGGTCTGCTCCCCCCGGCTCCCATCGCCCTGCGCCCCAGCCGGACCCCCAAACAGCCGCCCAGCGCGAGCCCAGAGGCCATCAGATCCGCAGGCTCGGGGCTACCCCCAGCTTTTCAGAGCCATGGTGGGGTCTGTCGCTCTCGGCCCCCTTAGGTGCCGGGGGAGAGCAGCTACCCCTGCTGGTCCCATCTCACTCCAGCTGGGAGGGGTGGGGGAACCTCCTTCCGTCTGGGCCACGGGGCTTTCCCCTCATCTCTTTGGGATGCTGCATTGATGGGCGGGGGGTGTCACTTAAGGACCCCATTTACTGCAGCCCAGCCAGCCTGGCCCCCCACCCACACCTATGTCTTGCTGTGTGCCCCAGAGCAGCCATAACATTCCTACCTCCCCCGCGTAACCACACAGAGTACAAAGGGAAACTGAGGCACAGGTGGGCCTCATGAAAATTTTGCAGAAACTCCCCCCTAGGCCCCAGAGAGCTAGGGCCCGAGCAGGGGGGCCCGAGCAGGGAGCCCCGTGATGGCTATGTGGGCGGATGTTTGGAAAAGGGAGACAGGCCAGAAAATGAGGTGGAAGCGGCCACCCTAATCCCTGGCCATAAACCCGTGAGCGGCCCGGAACCTGGGCTGGCCCTTCCCTGCCGTCAGCCCTGCAGATAGAATCATAGACTATCAGGGTTGGACGGGACCTCAGGAGGTATTTAGTCCAACCCCCTGCTCAAAGCAGGACCAATTCCCAACTAAATCATCCCAGCCAGGGCTTTGTCAAGCCGGGCCTTAAAAACCTCCAAGGAAGGAGACTCCACCACCGGCATCTCCTCTGGGGGGCAGGAAAGAGCCAGGTAGAAGCCCCAGGGGTACAGCGGGGGAGGCAGAACTCTCCCTAAAAGCAGCATGGTCAGGTGGAAATGAGAGCCCCGACGCCTGGGTTCTCTCCCCAGCTCTGGGAAGGGAGTGGGGTCCAGGGGCTAGACCGGGGGGTCTAGAGCACAACCTGGATTGCCCTGGAGGCGCTGAGGGCAGGAGCCCAGCCCGGCCGGGGCTGAGCGTGGCTGCTCCCAGGGGAAGGCGAAAGAAAAGCCCCCCCCGACTCCAGCCGGCCAACAAAAACCCCCTTCTTAAGCCCTGCAAGATGCAACCCGCCCACCTGGGAGCGGCTTAGAGCAGGGGGCGGGGGAGGAGCTCATGGGAAGACGAGGGTGAAGCGAGCTCTGCGTCAGCCCCTAGTGGCTGGCCCACACAGGGTAACGGCCCTACTACTGCTGCCCCGCGGATGGAAGCACCCTCTTAGTTCAGCATTGAGGGCTCAGCCCTTCCACGCCCACGAGGGACCGGGCTGATCCCGTAATCTGCTCCCTGCGTAACACAGCCCAGAGACAGGCCCTGAATTAACGCCTGGTGGAACACGAGCCGAGGGTTAAAAAACCACCCCAGCCTCGTTTAAAAGTCGCCAGCGCTGCCGCATCCACCCCCACGGCCCGCAGGAAAGTGTCCCAGGGCAATTACTCTGCTGGTTACAAACTGACGCCTTATTTCCATGCTGACTCGGGCCGGCTTCACCTTCCGAAGCCTGTCAGATCTGTACCCTGCTCGACGGAAGAGCCCGTGATCAGATACGTGTCCCCCACGTCGGTACCGAGACACGGGGATCGCGGCACCCCGAGCCGTCCTTGGCTTAAGCTGAATAGCTCGAGCGCCTGGCGTCGCAGAGAGCCTACGTTCTCCCCCAGGACTCCTGGGTTCCAGCCCCAGCTCTCCCCCGTCCCCTACATCCAGCCCGGTCCATGCTGCACCCTGGACCGACAGTTTAGCTCCAAGCACCCCCCCCCAATAACGAGGCAACACTGGCCCAGCATGTTAAACTGGCACAATAATTTATTCTGAGCCAACAGAGCTGGATTCTCAATGCAGTGGCAGGGGGCTGACCCCCACTAAACAGCAAGTCATAGTTGGGGGGAGCGGGGTCCCCGCTAGAGCAGAGACTCCTGGGAAAGCCATGGGGTAAGCCAGCCAATGACCCGCCCCCTTCCCCGGGGTTGTGTGATGTCTGTGTCGGCCTGGCTGGGGAAGGACGGGATCCGTGGCCGGGTGTCTCAATCCACCTCCTCGATGGTGGGTCCGGAGGAGCCTCCCGCAGCCCCGCCGGCCCCGGGGAAGCCCCCGGGCATCCCCCCGGGCATGCCGCCGCCGGCGCCCTGGTACAGCTTGGTGATGATGGGGTTGCAGAGGTTCTGGAGCTCCTTCTGCTGGTGCTCGTATTCCTCCTTCTCCGCCATCTGTTGGGGGGGGCATGGGGGCAGAGTTAACTCCCTGCACGCCAGCCCCAATGCATCCCCCCCGGCCGGTATCCACCCAGGCTTCACAGATGGGGGAGGGGAGGGGGCTCTGCGGCTGTTCCCACCCATACAGGACAGCACAGCGGGTCCACCCGGCCCCACCTGTTGCTCCCCGAGGCCCCTCGGGGGGGGGGGGGGGGGGAAAGACAACAGGGCCCTGGTTGATCTCTCGGTCTGCCCCCCAGAGAGGAGGCTGCTAGGAGCCAGGGGAGACGCTGGGGCCGCCCTAGCTCTGGGCTGCCGAGCCCCGTTCGCCCCTGCAGAGGTCCAATGGGAGGCTGCCCCCAAGCCCAGACATCCCATCCCCAGCCTCTGCAACAGGGCCCCCCCCAGCCCCTGGTCCCAGCCCTGGCTGAGGAGCTCTGCGGATGCTGGAACTCGGGCTCGGCTCTCTGCCGCCACCCGGTGGGAGAGGTGCCCAGCTGCAGGCTGTAGCCTATAGGACTAACCTGCTTGCTTGCATATATCTATAGTATTTGGTTTATTGTAACAGATTTATATTAAAGGAAGTTTGGCTGTAATGCAAAGGGACCTGCCGGCCACATCCTGTCTGTTAAGCTAAGGCGGAGTTAGCGCATCTATATTAAGATCTTTTACCTAGATAAGCGCCCATGCATCTGTCTAAGACCTTTGATCTAGTCAAATAGACAATGGAAGAAAGGTACAAGGGGGTTTCCAAGTTGGTACCCACAGACGTCACAGGTACACCCCCAGGAAAGAACTGAAATTACTAAAGAACAGAAATAATATATGTGCGTATGTACATGTCATGAATACGCACAAACACTAGCCCATGGGCTAAGCGTACCCGGACATTTTGTGGGTGAGGAATGAAATTTGGGCAGAGGAGGAAGGATTTCCGGCCTATAAAAGAGGTGACCCACCTTGCTAGAGTATTCCTCTTCCTCTTCTAGTCTACCCACTATGACTACTAGGGATAGCTCAGTGGTTTGAGCATTGGCCTGCTAAACCCAGGGTTTTGAGTTAGAATCACCGAATCTCAGGGTTGGAAGGGACCTCAGGAGGTATCTAGTCCAACCCCCTGCTCAAAGCAGGACCAATCCCCGGACAGATTTTTGCCCCAGATCCCTAAGTGGCCCCCTCAAGGACTGAACTCTCAACCCTGGGTTTAGCAGGCCAATGCTCAAACCACCCTGAGGGGGCCATTTGTGGATTTAGTTGCGGTTGGTCCTGCTTTGAGCAGGGGGTTGGACTAGATACCTTCTGATGTCCCTTCCAACCCTGATATTCTATGATTCTACTACTATTAGGCTGTCCTTGTTCTTCTTAAGTTTCAAGGGTACTAGGGCTAAACTTGGTTTCTCTAAGCTTTTCTTCTTGGTTTTGATTTTAAGTTCAAGTTACTCAAGTAAACCCCAAGTTCGCTTCGGTCGCTCTTAGCATTAGCTTCTTCCAAGCACTGCATCCCTCACTCAAGAACTGAGAAACCTGAACCGCGAGGCTGGTCCAGTCTCTCCCCACCAGGTTATCGAGGACGGGTGTGAGTACGGTAACCAAAGCTTTGTAGCACAGAATAGCATAATATCAAGTGTCTCTTCTGAAGAGCAGCGGTGCAATTGTCACTTTGTAACTCTGAGTATTTTACCATTTAATTACTATTTCACTGATTGTAATAAAAAGTCTTTAAGGGTCTATTGGTCTCAGCGTGAGCTTCCTGTCAGAGCCCCGAGGGCCCTTTGTAAATTCTGTGGAGCCTGATTCGGGACAAGAACTTTTATCTTGGCCGAAAACCCATATTATCCAAATTAGTATTATTAACACCCAAAATCAGGCAACAAGGCACAGGCCTGGCACCCACCCCGTGTGTGTGTGTGTGTGTGTGTGTGTGTGTGTGCGCGCACGCAGAGTGACCCAGTGGTCTGCCCCATTGCTGCTGGGGGGAAGGGTCATTTCACTTTATCGGGGGGAGGGGAACACCAGCTCTGGGACCGTCTAGTGGGGGGTGGGGGTGGGGAGGGGGGACCTGCATTCTATCCCACTCCCCCCCCAGAGCTGGGGGTCTAGTAGTGAGAGCGGGAGGGGGGGCTAGGAGCCAGGACTCCTGGGTTCTCTCCCCAGCTCTGGGAGGGGAGCTAGGGGCTCCCTGAAGCTCTGGTCCACACCTCTCCCTCACCATGGACCTCCAACCATGCCTGGTTCTCCAACTCC
>NW_020664998.1:212128-212620 GCF_002925995.2 Terrapene triunguis
TCCCCGGTTCCAGCCCAGCCCAGACGCCCCGCACCCCCACACCTCACCTGGTTCCGGTCCAGCCAGTTGATGACCTCGTTGCACTTGTCCAGGATCTTCTGCTTGTCCTCGGGCGCCAGCTTGTCCTTCAGCTTCTCGTCCTCGGCCGTGCTCTTCATGTTGAAGGCCAGCGACTCCAGCGAGTTCTTGGCCGCGATCTTCTCCCGCTGGACCTCGTCCTCTGCTTTGTACTGCTCCGCCTCCTGCACCATGCGCTCGATCTCCTCCTTGCTCAGCCGGCCTGGCGGGGACAGGAGACCGGCTCAGCGCGGGGCCTCTCTTGCCGGCTCGGGGAGGGGAGTGAGGTCAAGTGGTTGGAGCAGGGGGGCTGGGAGCCAGGACTCCTGGGTTCTCTCCCTAGCTCTGGGGTCTAGTGGGTTAGAGCAGAGTTAGGGGCCAGATGCCCGGGTTCTCTCCCTGGCTCAGGAAGGGGAGTGGGGGCTGGGAGCCAGG
>NW_020664998.1:212630-217584 GCF_002925995.2 Terrapene triunguis
GGGTTCTCTCCCTGGCTCAGGAAGGGGAGTGGGGGCTGGGAGCCAGGACTCCTGGGTTCTCTCCCTGGCTCAGGGGTCTAGTGGGTTAGGGCAGGGTTGGGCGCCGGACGCCTGGGTTCTCTCCCTGGCTCAGGGGTCTAGTGGGTTAGAGCAGGGCTGGGGGCCGGGCGCCTGGGTTCTCACCCTTGTCGTTGGTGATGGTGATTTTGTTCTCCTTGCCCGTGCTCTTGTCCACGGCTGAGACGTTGAGGATGCCATTGGCATCGATGTCGAAGGTCACCTCGATCTGGGGCACCCCCCGGGGGGCGGGCGGGATGCCCGTCAGCTCAAACTTTCCCAGCAGGTTGTTGTCTTTGGTCATGGCCCGCTCGCCCTCGAAGACCTGCGGCGGGCGCCAGGCAGGGGGTTAGGAGGGAACCGGCCGCACCAGCCTGCGGACGGGCATGGGGTCCCACCCCCCCGGTCATGCCCAGCCCTGCTCCCCACTGCCCAGTCAGACACCCCCTCCCCCGAGCTTCCCTCCTTGTTGGGGGGCTCATCTCTGGGCACTTGCTGCTCTCTGCACCCCTGCCCCAGCCACCCTCCTGGTGATGCCCCACAGCTTGGCAATGCCCCCCCCCAGCTGCGGTGCCCCATGCCCATCCCCCCCCCCCCCCAACTGTGTGTCCCCTGGTCTGCAACCTTCCCCATGTCTCCTAGGCTCCCCCAAACCACACAGCCGTCTTGCTGCACCCCCATGTGCTTTATTCCCTCCCCACACACCTGGGTGAGCCCCCCCCTGCTCTCTGCACCCCCCTAAAGAGCCCCCCCAAATCTGCACCCCCTCCTGGCCTGCATCCCTCAGCTCTGTGCCCACCCCCTCCTTGCTTGGCACTACCCTCCAGGAGCTCTCCGTCCCCCCTCCCCCCATGCCCAGCAGCCTGCCCCCCCGCTCAGCCCCCCCCGGCCCGTCCCCCCCACCTGGATCAGCACGCCGGGCTGGTTGTCGGAGTAGGTGGTGAACGTCTGGGTCTGCTTGGTGGGGATGGTCGTGTTGCGTTTGATCAGGGCCGTCATGACGCCGCCGGCCGTCTCGATGCCCAGGGACAGGGGCGTCACGTCGAGCAGCAGCAGGTCCTGCACGTTCTCCGACTTGTCGCCCGACAGGATGGCCGCCTGGACCGCTGGGGGGCGGGGGGAACGGGGGGGGGTCAGCGAGGCACCGGGGTCCCCCCAGCCCGGGCCCAGGATCGGATCCGCCACTGGAGGGCATCATATAGGCACCCACTAATGGCTCATTTGCATAATTTATGCCAAGGGGGGGCTCATTCAGAGATGTGCCTGGGACCCCGTTTGCACGGCATAACCCCAATCTCTGCATGGGGGGGGGACTTCTCCAGAGCCAGCCCCCGTGTCATGTCCCTGCCCTGGACAGCATCACCCCATCGCCTCCAGCCCCCCACCGTCTGCCCCCTTACCCCGGCACGCCCCCCCCCCCACGCCCCCTACTGTCCACCTCCCCATCTGCCCCGGCCCCATCACTGCCCCTTCACTCCCCCACCCCAAACCTGCCCCATCTACCCCCATCTGACCTACCCTCCAGTGCCCCTCCCCTCAGCTGCCCCACCTACCCCATCACTGCCCCTCCAAGCCCCGTCCCCCACACCTCACCTACCCCCATCAACCTGACCTTCCCCCCACCCTTCCGAGCCCCCCAGCACACCCCGTCTATTCATCATTGCCCCTCCAAGCCTTCCCCCATGCCCCTCATTTACCCCCGTCTGACCCTCCCCCACCGCCCCTGAGCCCCCATCCACTCCTCTCTGTCCCTCCCCGCACTGCTCCCTCCCCCCCCCCGCCCCATCATTGCTCCTCCAAATCTTCCCCCATGTCCCTCATTTACCCTCGTCTGACCCTCCCCCACCGCCCTGGAGCCCCCATCCACTCCTCTCTGACCCTCCCCCACTGCTCCACCCCCTTCCCCTCCCCTCATCACTGCTCCTCCAAGCTCCCTGCCGTGCCCCATCCATCGCCCTGCCCCCCGGCCCCTCCCCCATCGCCCCGCCCGGCCCCTCCCCACATCCATCGCCCTGCCCCCCGGCCCCTCCTCCATCACCTGGCCCCTCCCCCATCGCCCCGCCCGGCCCCTCCCCCATCCATCGCCCTGCCCCCCAGCCCCTCCCCCATCGCCCTGCCCCCGCCCCTCCCCAACCATTGCCCCACCCCTCCCCCTCCATCGCCCCGCCCCTCCCCCTCCGTCGCGTCGCCCCGCCCCTCACCGGCGCCGTAGGCCACGGCCTCGTCGGGGTTGATGCTCTTGTTGAGCTCCCGCCCGTTGAAGAAATCCTGCAGCAGCTTCTGGATCTTGGGGATGCGGGTGGAGCCGCCGACCAGCACCACGTCGTGCACCTGGGCCTTGTCCAGCTTGGCGTCCCGCAGGGCCTTCTCCACGGGCTCCAGCGTGCCGCGGAAGAGGTCGGCGTTGAGCTCCTCGAAGCGGGCCCGGGTGATGGCCGTGTAGAAGTCCACGCCCTCGTAGAGCGAGTCGATCTCCACCGAGGCCTGGGTAGAGGAGCTGAGGGTGCGCTTGGCCCGCTCGCAGGCCGTCCGCAGGCGCCGCACCGCCCGCTTGCTGCCCGTCAAGTCCCGCTTGTGCTTCCGCTTGAACTCCGCCACCAGGTGGTTGACCATGCGGTTGTCGAAGTCCTCGCCCCCCAGGTGGGTGTCGCCCGCCGTGGACTTCACCTCGAAGATCCCGTCCTCGATGGTCAGGATGGAGACGTCGAAGGTGCCCCCGCCCAGGTCGAAGATCAGCACGTTGCGTTCCCCGCCCACCTGCGGGGGGGCGGGGGAGATGGAGCATGCCGGGGGGGGGGGCAGGGACCCCCGGGTGTCCCCCCCACTCGGATCCCATTCCCAATCCCCACCCCGAGCTAGCCAGCCAGTCTCCACACTGCAAAGTGCCCAGGGCCCCCAGAGCCCGTTCCCCACAGGGACGGGGCCCCCTGGATCCCATCCCCCCCTGAGCCAGCTAGCCCCTCACCCCCAGAGGGGCAGCCCCCCAGCCCTCTTCCCTGTTCCCCCAAGCCAGCCAGTCCCCCCTTCCCCACGCTTACAGAGGGTGGGCCCCCTATCCCATCCTCTCCCCGCACACCCTGGGGCCAGCCAGTCCCAGATCGGCACCGTCTAGAGGCCAGGGCAGGGCCCATATCCCATCGCTCTGCCCCCCACCCCCACCATGGGGCCAGCCAGACCGCAATCGGTGCCCTCTAGAGGCCGGGGCAGGGCCCCCATATCCCATCCCCCCACACCCTGGGGCCAGCCAGTCCCAGATGGGCGCCCCCAGAGGCCGGGGCAGGGCCCTCATATCCTATCCCCCCACACCCTGGGGCCAGCCAGTCCCGGATGGGCGCCCCCAGAGGTCGGGGCAGGGCCCCCCGTTCCCTGCTCACCTTCTTGTCCAGCCCGTAGGCGATGGCGGCGGCCGTGGGCTCGTTGATGATGCGCAGGACGTTCAGCCCGGCGATGGTGCCGGCGTCCTTGGTGGCCTGGCGCTGGGAGTCGTTGAAATAGGCCGGCACGGTGATGACCGCGTTGGTGACCGTCTGCGGGGGGGATGGACGGGTCAGTGGAGGATGGGGCTGCCTCCCCCCCAAAAGGAGGGTGCGTGTGGGGGAAACAGGACCTAGGGAAAGCTCCCTTCGCATCCCTTCTGCCCCAGAGGGTAATGATCTACTACTGCCGCCGGCTATCGGAGCGCCTCCTCCAGCCCACGGCGGGCGCTCTGGTGCCGAAGGTTCAAACCCTGCCAGAGGCTCATTGAGTGGGGGCCTCAGGACAGGCCGGAGCGGTGGGGTCCCCAGGGGCGCAGGAGCCCCAGCTGTGGGGCCCAGTCCAGGCATTGAGTTAACCGGTTAGCAGGCCTCAGCATATGGACACTGGGTGCTTAGGAGGCTGCTCCCTGCAGGAGGGGGAAGGAAGCTGCTCTAACCCACTAGACGCCCCCCAGAGCCGGGGACAGAACCCAGGAGTACTGGCTCCCAGCCCCTCTCCCCCCCCGCCCCACTCCCTGCCCCAGCTTCCAAAGTAGGGTCCAGCATGGCCCATGCCCCCAGGTCTTACCTGGCGCTGCCCCCAGGCCTCTTGGCCCCACCCCCAAGGCATGCCCCACCCCCACGGCCTCTTGGGTCCACCCCACCCTCAAGGCATGCCCTGCCCCCATACCTCTTGGCCCCACCCCCAAGGCATGCCCCACCCTGAGGCCTCTTGGCCCCACCCCCAGGCATGCCCCGCCCCCAGGCCTCTTGGCCCCACCCCCCAGCCCTCACCTTGCCCAGGTAGGCCTCAGCGATCTCCTTCATCTTGGTGAGCACCATGGAGGAGATCTCCTCGGCGTAGAAGGTCTTGGTCTCACCCTTGTACTCCACCTGCACCTTGGGCCGGCCCCCGTCGTTGATCACCTGGAAGGGCCAGTGCTTCATGTCCGACTGCACCACCGGGTCGTCGTAGCGCCGGCCAATCAGGCGCTTGGCATCTGGCCGGGGGGGGGGGAGCGGATAGAGGGGTGGGGGTCAATGGGAGACAGAGACAAGGAATCCCGAGGGGCTCCAGCCTCCACACCCTCTCCCCAGATCAGAGACCCCCCCCGCTCTCTCAGGGGTCAAGCTACCCCTCTGCCCCCTTCCCCTAGGGATCTGGGGCCCCTCGGTGGTCCCCCCAAGGGGCTCCTTGCTCCTCCCTAAAGATAGCATCCCCCACCCACTCCCTGCCAAGGGGTTTCTGCAAAGGGACCCCTGTCCTGCCTGGATGAGAACCCACCAACTTGATTCACACAGGGATCAGACTGTCCTTGGCCACCAGACCAGAGGGGAAAAGATCCAGATCCCTTTCCCCATCACCCGAGCCAGCCAGTCCCCGCCTTGGGGCCTGATCGGAGCCAGCGCCCCCTAGAGGGGAAAGGCCCCATGCCCCATTC
>NW_020664998.1:217594-219344 GCF_002925995.2 Terrapene triunguis
GATCGGAGCCAGCGCCCCCTAGAGGGGAAAGGCCCCATGCCCCATTCCCCGCCCCCCTGAGCCAGCCAGTCCCTACCCTGGGTCTAGATCGGAGCCAGTGCCCCCTAGAGGGGAAAGGCCCCGCGTCCTGGCGCTCACCGAAGACGGTGTTGGTGGGGTTCATGGCCACCTGGTTCTTGGCGGCGTCCCCGATGAGGCGCTCGGTGTCCGTGAAGGCCACATAGCTGGGCGTGGTGCGGTTGCCCTGGTCGTTGGCGATGATCTCCACTTTGCCATGCTGGAAAACCCCCACGCAGGAGTAGGTGGTGCCCAGGTCAATGCCTACAGCTTGGCCCTTCGACATCTTGGCTGCAAAGGGGGAAGGGAGGGGGTCAAATGGGATGCAGGAGTCCTGGCTCCCAGCCCCACCGATCTAACTCCCCAGACCCCACTCCTCTCCCAGAGCCGGGGAGAGAACCCAGGAGTCCTGGCTCCCAGCCCCCCTGCTCTAACCACCAGCCCCCACTCCCCTCCCAGAGCTGAGGAGAGAACCCAGGAGTCCTGGCTCCCAGGCCCCTGCTCTAACCACTAGACCGCACTCCCCTCCCAAAGGTATACTAATGTTAACAGAATTTAGTTCAGTAGGATCCACTGTTAAGCTCGAATTCCAAGGTCCCATCTGAGGCGTGGGGGAGGAAGATATCGGGCCAGATGGGCCCCGGGTCTGTGGCAGTTTCTAGAGGCTCGGAAGGATGCGATTTTGAAACCCGAGGTCGGTGCCCCGGCCTGCACACAAACCCACTGGGCGCGTTTCTCTCACTGCCGGACCCATCGGCCCCGCGAGAGCACCGCTGCCCGAGAAGCGCCTGGGATCCCAGGGATTCCCATGGGAGGCCGGCCATCTCAGCGGCAGTCGTTAAATAGTTAACGTCTGACCCACCCAGCAGGACCAGAGAGCAAGGGTGAAAAATCGGGACGGGTAATAGGATCCGAGACAAAGCCCCGAATAGCGGGACGTCTGGTCACCGGAGACCCACCCCCCAATTTCCTGCAATGGGGAACGTTCAAATAGATTTTTGTAAACACTGATATTATCCGTCAGAATGATAAAAACCCTCAATTCTGCCAAATTCTGTATCTAGCGTGACAGGCTAATCTCCTGTGCGTGTCCCCATCTGTCCCCTGGTCCCTGCTGCTCCCTGCTGGAGGGGGGAGCCCCGTGTGTCTGTCGGTCCCTCTCCGCTGGAGGGAGCTGAGCGAAGTTGCTAGAACAGCCCGGGTCGGGGCTGCAGACCCTCCCCTGGCCCCGCGCCCCCACCGGTCTTTCTAGAAACACGGTCCTCGCTGGCCCCTGGCCCAAGGGGGCGGCCCACCCGGCTACCCAGCCAATCGCAGGTCCTGTGCCCCCCCCCCAGCGGATCCATGGGGCGGCGCTGCCAGCTGGCAGTGGGACAGGGAGTTTACGCAAGAGGAGAGGGGGCCCTCACAGCTCAGGCCTGGGGTAACACCCCCATCTCCCTGGGGGACCCTGCCGGTCCCAGGGTACAGCCCATGCACCCCCCCACCCCAAAGCTTGGCCAAGACTGCCAGCACCCCTTTGGCACCCCAGAGAGGGAAGCGGGTCATTCCTACTCTGTGAAGGGACCCCCCTGCTCTAACCACTGCACCCCACTCCCCTCTCAGAGCTGGGGAGAGAACCCAGGAGTCCTGGCTCCCAGCCCCCTGCTCTAACCACTAGACCCCACTCCCCTCCCAGAGCTGGGGAGAGAAC
>NW_020664998.1:219354-225442 GCF_002925995.2 Terrapene triunguis
GCTCTAACCACTAGACCCCACTCCCCTCCCAGAGCTGGGGAGAGAACCCAGGAGTCCTGGTTCCCAGCACCCCCCCGCTCTAACCACTAGACCCCACTCCCCTCCCAGAGCCAGGGAGAGAACCCAGGAGTCCTGGCTCCCAGCACCCCTTGCTCTAACCACCAGCCCCCACTCCCCTCCTGGAGCTGGGGAGAGAACCCACGAGTCCTGGCTCTAGCCAGTTGACCTCACTCCCCCATCACTCAGTTGTGTACAGTTCTATAAAGCATGGCCTAGCCCAGCACTCGGGACAGAGCCCGACCCCGGCTGGGGTCCATGGGCCTTCACTCTCCTGGAGTCGGGTTTTCTTTACGGCAGCCGGGCACCTGGCCCCACATGCAGGTCCTGGCAGGGCGCTAGAAGAGATCGGTGGGTTTTCAGGCCACACACACAGCTCATGCTCCACTGGAGTTA
Organism: Terrapene triunguis; assembly: GCF_002925995.2. Taxonomy (NCBI): domain Eukaryota; kingdom Metazoa; phylum Chordata; order Testudines; family Emydidae; genus Terrapene; species Terrapene triunguis. Next base: position 219,808 of record NW_020664998.1, read on the forward strand.
GGACCTGAATTATTCCCCCCTCCCCCCCCCCGGTTATCAGCCGTCCTGCGCCAGCATCAGAGCGATAAGAGCTGGAGTCCCCCGGCTCAGAGCCCCGCCCGGCTGTGCCCTTGCCCGAGAGACGTGGTGAAAGCCTCCACTAGTCACCAGTGGTGGGGCCTGTGGTCGGCGCAGGGCGCTCCCGCCGTCTCTGGGCGCTGGCTCTGGGGAGTGCCGGGAACGGACAGCACAGAACGCAGCTCCCAACGTCACAGCCAGCACGAGAACCGGGTGTCCGAACAGATAGTGTGAACCCAGGAGTCCTGGCTCCCAGCCCTCCCTGCTCCGGCCCCTGCAACCCAGGGATAGAACCCAGGAGTCCTAATTTGCACCCCAGCGCAGGGAGGGAGTGGGGTCTAGTGGGTAGAGCAGGGGGGCAGGAGCCAGGACTCCTGGGTTCTATCGCAGGCTCTGGAAAGGGGTTGCTGCCGGTGCAGCAAGTTGAGCAGTGCGGGGGGGGGGGAGACCCTATTTCACAGCCCCCCCCACCCCCGCCGGGGCTGTCCATGTCTGGCGCGCAGATAAGGGGGCGGGGGTGTTTGTGGCTCCGAGTTTTGCAGCCAGCAGGGCGTCGCCCCGGCACGGTTTGTTCCCAGCCCCCCAGTGGGGCCGTGACAGGGGCACCGAGCGGCGCCCCAAACCCTGCCCCGCCCCAGCCGCGCTGACAGCCCCTGGAATCGTGCTGCGCCACTCCAGCCCGCCCTGGAGGCCAGTGGTGCGTCCCGGCTAAAATCCCCAGGGAGGGGCCGATCGGGCTCAAACTCGGCAGGGCGGTTCGGGGAGCGGGGCAGGCTCGAGGGGGGAAGTTTGAAGCGGTTTGGACCCGGGGCTGTGGAGATACGGGGGCCCCAATGGAGGGTCCCCCCCCTCCCCGGGATTCGCAGGTCTCGTTTCTGCAGCCTCTGAAACTTCCGAGCTGGGTGGATTCCTCCAGTTAACCCCTAATCCCCCGCTTCCGAGCTCATGGCAAATGAGGGGGGCAGTGTGGGGGGACCCGCCACCCAGAGCCCCTGCAGCTGGGGATACCCCCCAAACCAGAGACCCCTCCGCCGGGGGGCAAGCCACCGCCAGAGCCCCCAAATTATGCCCAGACCTTTGGCAGCAACGGTGGGAAGCTGTTTTAGCGGCAAAATTTGGGTGTGCGTGGGGGTTACCCCTAGTTACAGGGCACCTCCCCAGGCTGCAGCACCCCAAGAGTTACATTTCCAGAGGCTAGCGTGTCCCGAGAGGGGCAGGGAGGGGTGAGAGCCAGGGGCTAGCTGGGGGTTGGCTGGCCCGAAGGGGGAGGAAACACCCCCTGCCGCCCCCCCCCGCTGCCAGAGAGGGGCCCTGGGGGCTGTGCCAGGGGCTGCCCGCCAGAGACTATTTATGGGGGTGACGCTGTTGTGCCGTATATGGCCCGGGTCCCGGCGGGGAGACCTTCACCGGCCCCAGGAAGGCAAATTATTAGCTCTGCTGGGACGGGGAAACTGAGGCACAAGGGGATTCCTCCCCTCCCCCAGCCACTTAGCAACCTAGGGAGAGAACCCAGGAGTCCTGACTCCCAGCCCCCTCCCCCAATCCACTAGACCCCCCCCCACTCCCCTGAAGAGCTGGGGAGAGAAACTTCCCTCCCCAAAGTAAGAACCCAGGAGTCCTAGCACCCTCCCCCCTGTCAGCCCGGCTCCAAGCAGAGGGAAAACAGCAGCCGCGGGGGCCAGCACGTGAATAAACACTGGTAAAAACATCTCCTGGCGTGACCATGCCCGGACCCCCCCTGCAAGGAACCTGCCCCCCCCCAGGTCCCGAAACCTCCCCCGCTACCTTGGCTCCGTGCGCCCCGGGTAGGTCCCTGCGCCCCAGCTGTGGCTACGCTCCGGCCCGGCGCCCCCCCCCGCTATATACGGGTCCGGCCCCCCACCCCGCCGCCCCCTTTGCAGAAGCTTCTGGACCTGGCTGCGTGCCTGGGCCAATCGGGGCCGGCCTGGGCCGCTCCGTCACCGGGCGGGGGGGCGCAGCTGCCGGAATTGGCATCCGGCTGGACGCTTTGGGGAGCTGGGAGGGTCCTGGGCTGAGCCGGCCCCGCCCCCATCGGGCCCCCCTCCCCGCGGGGGAGGGACTAATGGTAGCCCTGCCAAGGGGTTATTTTGGGACTGGGCAGGTGACACAAAAGGGGGGGGCGGGGGAGAGCCCCCCTTACCTTGGCATGGAGATGGCTCCAGGGGTGGTTAACCCCCCCAGGCAAAAGGAGCCCCCTCCCTGGCCAATGTGGCCCCCAGAGCACCCCAGCGACCCCTGGCCCCCTCCCCTGCCAATCCCCTCCAGGCCCATGTGCCCCCGCACAGCCCCACCCCAGGCCCCCGGCCAAATGCTCCCTCCCCCACAGCCAGTATGCCCCCCCAACCCCCAATAGGGCGACCAGATGTCCTGATTTTCTGTTACCCCCACCCCTGGTCACCCGAACCCCAGAGCCCCCTCCCCTGCCCCCCCAGCCCCTGGGACGAGCTGTTCCAGTCGGAGGACAGTGCTGGCACCAGAACAAGTGGGGATAAAGGGGCCCATCGAGGCCGGGAATTGGAAGGAGGTTCTGAGCCCCCCAGGAGGCAGGTTCTGGGACAAGCTGAGAACTTCGCAACGCCTTTCACAGGTGTATTCCCCAGAACTCCCCCATGGGGACTGCTGCTTTGTGGCTGGATCGGGGCCAGCGCCCCCTAGAGGGGAAAGGCCCCGTGTCCCATTCCCTGCCCCCCTGAGCCAGCCAGCCCCCCCACTCTGTGACCGGATTGGGGCTGGTGCCCTCTAGAGGGGAAAGGCCCCATGCAGTGCTGGGCTCAAATCCTGTTAGAGGTCACAAGTGAAATGAGGTTCCCAGTCTCAAGAAAACCCACTAAAGGACACTGCAGAACCAGAGCAGAGTTCAGCCTCTCAGCCCAGGGCTGGGCTCGCAGGGGGCTGCGGGTCGGGAGTGAGGGGCACCGGCGGAGCTGGCGGGGGAGGGGTTGGAACTGGCCCAATCAGCTGTTTACCAGCCTGGATCCGTGTTCCCTTTAAGGCCCGTTATCGACTCCGTCAGCGCAAAGCTTCTGGCGGGATCGTGGCCTATGAACAGCAGCAGCTGCCCTGGGGCTCGGCGGGCGCAGAGATCTCTGCGCCTGTGGCTGAGATGTGGCCTAATCCCCTGATCCCCCAATAACCCACCCAGGACCCCCAAACCCCACCTGATCTCCCAATAATCCCCCAATGCCCCAGATCCCCCAAACTGAGCTGCTCTCCCCAATTACTCCCCAGAGCCCCCATATCCCCCAAACCCCATCGGATCCCCCCAATAATCTCCCAGATCCCCCAAACCCCATTGGATCCCCCCGTAACCCCCAATTCCCAATAACTTTCTTATGCCCAATTTCCCCCTCCCATCTCTGCCCTGTGCAGCCCCCCCACCATGTGCTCAGCCCCCCTTTACCCACCCTCCTGTCTGGGCCTGGGGACCCCGTTGGCGGCAGGGACCTGCTGCAGCAGCCGGCGCTCAGTGGACTCCCAAGCCAGCAGGGTGGGACGGTGGAGGGGGGGAGCTCTGGGGTCCTCGTATCAGCTCCCCCTCGGACAGACACTCTGCGTCTAACTGCTACGGAACCCCCCCGGGAACCCCCCTCCCCCCCATGGAATCACAGCCACAGACCCCGGGGGTTGCAAGGATCAGCTAGTCCAGCCCCTGCCAAGAGGCAGGATTGGTTGGGTCTAAACCAGGGGTTCTCAACCTTCACTGCACCGCGACCCCCTTCGGACCCCCAGGAGGGGGGACTGAAGCCGGAGCTCGCCCGAGCCCCGCTGCCCTGGGGGGGAGGCGAAGCCAAAGCCCGAGCCCCACGCAGGGGGCCTGTAACCTCAGCCCAGGGCTGAAGCCCCCGGGTTTCGGCTTGAGTCCTGGCCGGTGAGGATGGGGTTTTGGCCCTGGGCCCCAGCAAGTCTAAGCCAGCCCCGGCGACCCTGTTAAAATGGGGTCCCGACCCCCAGTTTGAGAACTGCTGACAGATGCTGTCCAGCCTCCTCTCGAAACCCTCCAGTGGCGTCTGGTCCATTGGCCGTTCTTACAGCTGGGGAGTTTGTCCTGAGGTTTAATCTAAATCTGCTCTGCTGCAGTTTGAACCTGTTGCCTCTTCTCCTGCCCTCTGAGGCCAGAGAGAACAACTTGTCTCCATCTTTATGGGAGCCTCACGAGTATCTGAGGACCCCAATCATGTCCCCCCTTAATCTCTTTTCCAAACAAGCCATACCCAGTTCCTTCAGCCTCTGCTCATGTGACTTGCGTTCCATCCCTTTGATCATCTTTGTCGCTCGCCTCTGGGTCCTTTCCAGTTTCTCTCCATCCTTTCTATACAGTGGGGACCAGAACTGGACACCGTCCTCCAGGTGAGGCGTAGCCAGCGCCGAGCAGAGCGGGACTGTCACCTCCCGTGAGTGACTCACATGCTCTGCCTCTGCTGATGCAACCTAACAAGGCATTTGCTTTTCGCCCCAGCATCGCGTCGCTGACTCGTGTCGAGGTTGGGATCCGCCCCAGCTCCCAGCTCCTTCTCAGCAGGCCAGTTCTCCCCCAGTCCGTACTGGTGCACTTGCTTTTTCTTCCCTGGGCGGAGCAGCTTCCATTGGTCCTTCGTGGATTTCATTGTGTCGTCTACAGCCCAGTTCTCAATTTAGCGAGATCCCTCGGAATTCGAGCCCCATCCTGCAAAGTGTTGGCAACTCCCCCCCCCGCCCCCAGCCTGGTGTCGTCTGCAGCCTTGATCAGTCTCCTCCCTAGTCCTAACCCAGGGACTGACGCAGATGTTAAACAACACGGGGCCCAGAACAGAGCCTGTGGAGCCCCATTTGAGACCTCCCTCCAATCCCACGTCTTTCCATTCACAGTTACTCCTTGCTTGTGGGGTTTAGTGGTTGGGGGGGAGGGGGGGGGCTGGGAGCCCGGACTCCTGGGTTCTCTCCCTGCCTCCGGGAGAGGAGTGGGGTCTAATGGGAACCTGGCCTCATTTCTCCAGCTGACCTATCAGAGCGTCCTGTCAGGGAGGGCACAGATTCCGGGTCTCACAGACTGTGATGTCTTCGGCTTCAGTCCCTCGCAGTGGCTGGGCCGGAGCAGCTGTCAGCCCCCACCCAGGAGCTGCGGCAGGACTGGAGCAGTGGCTAGTGGTTGGCCCCTGGGGCCGGAGCAGTGGCCGGCGGTCAAGGCCCCGGTAGGGCTCCCGCTGTTAGTCGCCCCTGCCGGGTATTTTTAGAGTCAAGTCACAGGTTCCGTGAAGTTTTGTTTCTTGCCCGCGACCCGTCTGTGACTTTACTGAAAATACCCAGGACAAAATCTTAACCGTAGTCCCGTGGGACGGGAGCCCGGCTGCACGCCAGGTCCATTACGTCCCCTGCATCCCCCCTCCTCCAACCCCGCTCCCCTGGCAAAGCCGGGCACCGGGCTGGTTCGGCCCGGGAACTCACAGACTGAATGTTTGATCCTTGCTCGAGTAGCTTCCCAGAGATGGAGGTCAGGCTGGTCTAGAGCTCCCCAGCTCCATGGGGGCACTATGTTAGCCCCTCCCCAGCCAGGGACCCCTCCGGAGAACCCCCCCCCCCC
>NW_020664998.1:225842-232520 GCF_002925995.2 Terrapene triunguis
GGGCTGCGGGTCGGGAGTGAGGGGCACCGGCAGAGCTGCGGGGGAGGAGCCCTGGTGCGGTGCCAGCCTGGCTGCCGGCCAGGTGCTGATGTGCAGGCGGCTGCTCTTAATCCAGTCCTGAGCTCCTCCCCGGCCGCCCGCCTGGGCCTTTCGGTTTCCGTTTCCCCCCCGCCCCCGAGATCGGAGCGAAACCAGCCCAGCCGCTCCCTGGGAGCCTCCGGAGAAATGCTGTGAGTGGGGAGCCTGGACTCCTGGGTTCTCTCCCCAGCTCTGGGAGGGGAGTGAGGTTTAGTGGTTGGGGGGGGGCTGGGAGCCCGGACTCCTGGGTTCTCTCCCCTGCCCTGGGAGAGGAGTGGGGTCTAGTGGTTAGAGCGGGAAGGGGGGGGGGCGCTGGGAGCCCGGACTCCTGGCTTCTCTCCCCACCTCCAGGAGGGGAGTGGGGGCTGGTGGGAACCTGAGCTGAAGGGCAAAGAAACCTCAATCCTCCCCCTTTTCCAAGCCAGCTCCTCCGCCATGCAGAGCCTGGAGCTGCGGGAGCAGGACCTGACTGAGATGGGCACCCTGATCCAATCCCGGGTGGTTCTGGAAGTTTCCACCCAGGTCCAAACCCTGCTGGATTCGCTGGACTCTGCCACCCTGGACATCGCCGTGACGGGCGAATCTGGCGCCGGCAAATCCACCTTGGTCAACGCCCTCCGTGGCCTGAGCGACTCGGACCCCCGCGCCGCTCCCACTGGCGTCGTGGAGACCACCGCCGAGCCCACGCCCTACCCCCACCCCGGCCTCCCCAGCGTCCGGCTCTGGGACCTCCCCGGCACCGGCACCCCCAGCTTCCGGGCCGAGCGGTACCTGGAGCAGGTGGGCTTGATGGACTTCGATTTCTTCCTCCTCGTGGCTTCGGAGCGGTTCCGGGAGAGCCACGCCCAGCTGGCCCAGGCCCTGGCCGCCGCGGGCAGGCGCTTCTACTTCATCCGCACCAAGGTGGATCAGGACCTGCGGGCGTCCTGCCGGCGCCGGCCGGGCCGCTGCCAGGAGGGCCAGGTGCTGGGCGAGATCCGCGCGGACTGCGCCCGCCAGCTGGAGAAGGAAGGCGTGGCCGCCCCACGGGTTTTCCTGCTCTCCGCCTTCCAGCTGCATCGCTTTGACTTCCCGCGGCTGCAGGCCACGCTGGCGGAGGAGCTGGCCGGGCACAAGCGCCACGCGCTGCTCCTGGCCCTGCCGGCCCTGACGGCCGAGGCCGTGGGGCGCCGGAAGGAGACGCTGCGGCGCCACGTCTGGAAGAAGGCCCTGCTGGCGTCCCTGGTCTCGGCGCTGCCGGGGCTCCCGCTGCAGCTCAACGTGCCCATGCTGGTGGAGACGCTGGGTTCCTACCGCCGCAGCTTCGGCCTGGACGAGGAGTCTCTGGGGGTGCTGGCCCGGGCGGGCGCCGGCTCCCCCCAGCGGCTGCGGGCTCAGGTGCGGTCGGCGCTGGGCCGGGAGCTCTCCCCGGCAGCTGTGCGGGACGTGCTGAGCCAGGCCGCGCTCTGTGGGCAGGTGGCCGCCCGCCTGGCCCGCGACCGCCTGCCGCTGCTGGAGAACCTGGTGGCCGGCGGCATCTCCTTTGTGGCCGCCTACTTCCTGCTGCACAGCGCCCTGGAGGACTTTGCCGGTGACGCCCAGCGGGTGCTGGAGGCCGCCTATGGGACGGAGGAGGAGGGGGGGCCTTGTGACCCCCCTGATCCTGGGTTCCTCTTTGACTGAGGGCTGGGCCCTGCTGGGTGAGGGGGGCTGCTGGAGGCTTCGTACCCCCCCGGAGCCCTCTCCCGCTTCTATCCCTCTTCCCCTCTCTGCTTCCACCTTTGTCCCTTGACCCGGCCCCCTGGGGCTACCTTAACAGAGCAATAACCCCCGCCCCCCCATCCCCACACCAGCTCCGTGGGTGGGGCGGGGCTGGGAGGACCCCCGGTGGGGCCAGATAGCACCAGGACCCCACAGCTCCCTGGAGAGCGAGGTGCATTGTGGGTAGCCTGGGAGGGACGAGTGACCATGGCTGGAGCTCAGCAGAGCGTTGAGGGAGGAGGTGCCCAGGAGGGGAGCGGGGTGGCCTGAGGGGCAGGATGATGGCTGGTGCGGTGGTGGTCTCCTGCGCTGACGGGACGGGCACCGTGTGCTCCCCGTGGAGACGTGGGGGCCATGTCTCCTTCCAGCCACAGCGTGGGATTGTGCAAACCAAGGCCTGGTCTATGCATCCAATGTAGGTCAACGTAGCCATGTTGCTGGGGGGCGGGAAGAGCCCGCTTCCCTGAGCCTGTGGCTAGGCCGACATAAGCCTGGTGTAGACACCGCTAGGCCGATGGCAGGAACCTTCTGTTGACGCAGCTACCGTCACTTGGGGAGGTTGCGTCCCAACCTCTTCCATTGCTGTCGGGCGTGTCTACACTACAGGGTTAGGCCGGCATCGCCACGGCGACCTAGCTACGCCGCTAACGCCCCGTAGGGTAGCCACGGCCCAGGGCGTAGGAGACTGCAGGAGGCAGAGGTTGGGGGCGGAGCTGGTTCGGGACTTTCCCAGCGGAGCAGCTTTCTGTCGGAAAACGGCATCTTGTCGGAATCAGATGGTGTGTGGGAAACTGCCGCAAAATTGTGCGTTGGGGGAAAAATATCAAGGAAAAAATCCCATTTTGCTACGAGCGTTTGGATGTCTGGGTTCAAAATTTGTCTTCTGGTTGGTTGTTTTCAATTTTTAACAATTTGTAGATGGTCAAAATTGGAAGGAAACGGTTTGGTTTTATCAGATTTATTCTCTTGGATTTTTTTCTGTTTTGTTGGTTGGTTTTGATTTAAAAAAAGTCAACGCTGGAAAAAAACATTTTGATTTTATTGGGTTTTATTTAATTGGATTTGTTTAAATTTTAGAAAGTCAATATTGGAAGGAAACATTTCAGTTGTGTTGGATATTTTTTGTTTTATGTTTTTAATTTTTAAAAACATCAATATCAGAGGGAAACATTTTATTTTATTGCATTTTTTATTTTATTATATTAACTTTTAAATTTTGTAAAAGTCAAAATCAGAAGGAAACATTTTGAGTTTATTTTATTGGATTTTATCAGTTTTTATTTTGTTCAAATTGATTATACTGGATTTTATTTGATCAGATTTTTTAAAAAATGTATTGAACGGGAATGTTCCAATCGACCCCAGACCGAAATAGTTTTTCCCAACAATTTTGTTTCATGGGGAAATTGTAGAATTTATTTCTGGTTTTCATCCGGATTCAGAACAAAACTAAATTTCAAAATATCCAAATTTCCCATGGAGCAGAAATTCCGACTTTGGACCAGTTCTGTCGAGGAGCCAATCTTGGCCATGGGGTTTGGCTTGAGAGATGCTGGAGGGAGACAATACGCAAAGGCTGCGTCCCTCTCACTGGGCTGAGAATCAGGCTCCTCTTTCAGTATCCAGGGTGTGGCTTGACTTGCGACCTCAGATCGAGATGTCAGAGCCCAAATTCAGAGCCATAATACGGGTAACCTCTGGATCTCTCACTTGTTACATTAACTGGACGGTGGTAACAAAATAGCTCCTTATTTTTGTAAAGCAAAGGATGTTTATTAAATAAAACCTCTATTTTTCTCAGATGTTTATTGAAGCATCTGTTTTTCTCGGACGCTGGCCACTGTGCCACCGAGGATCCAGAATGGCTGGAGCACAAAACGGTCTGAAAAATTTCAAAACTGGCCAATTTTCCAGCAGGTAACGCAGAAAATTCAAAACAGATCCAAGGGAATACTTTTCAGTGCGTGATTGGCCTGTGGAACTCACCAGCACATGATTTGAAAGGTTCTGGAGCAGCCTCCCCGTAGGAGGGGCGTGTGACAAACTACCTAGGTGGCTTTAAGATAGAGCTCGATATATTTATGACTGGGGTTGTGTGACAGTGATGAGGGGCTGGGACTGGTGGCCCAGGGGTCCCTTCCAGTGCTATGTCTTGTGTTCCTAATCTCATGCTTCAGGGCATCTGCCTTTTGGGGTCAGGAAGGAAATCCCCCCCTTATGTATTCCAGGTTGGGTTTTTTCCCCCTCCTTCCTCTGCAGCATCAGAGGTCGGCCACAGCGGGAGACGGGACATAGGATGGGGTGGCCTGGTGCTCTGAGCTGAACTCATCCAGCGAATCCTGACCAGTGAGTCTAGCTCACATGTTCAGGGTCTAGTGGATCTCCAGACCTGGGCTCAGGAGGGAATTCCCCCCGGGTCAGTTTGGCAGAGACCCTGAGCGGGGGGAGTTCCCCATCCTCTGCAGCATGGGCTGTGGACCATCTGCCTCACGCATTGGTGACACCTCGGTCCCTGGTGCACAAGAGGTTAATCTCCAACTGCAGTACGGAGTCTAATCCAGGTTGTCGGGCCCAGGACAGGCAGCTGGCTCTCGGGAGGTCAGACTAGCTGATCGAACGCGACTCTGAAGCTCTGACCTCCATTGGGTAACAAGGACACCGGAGTGAGACCAGTTCACGCTGCACCGTTCTGGGCTGGGCTCGGGGAGCTCTCGGTCTCCCTCCCAGCCCTGCGTTTCGATGGATTGAGTCACCTCCTCTCTGGGATAGACTCCATAGGGTTCTGGAAATCACAGAAACGTGGGGCCGGAAGGGACCTCAAGAGGTCCCTGCGTCCAGCCCCCGGCGCTGAGGCAGGCCCGAGTCAACCTAAACCAGCCCTGACGGGGGGTTGTTCAACCTGGTCTTCAAACCCTCCAGCGATGGGACCCCATAGCCGCCCTTGGGAGCCGAGTCCAGAGCTGCCCTGCCCTGGGAGTTAGAGAGTTTTCCCTAATCTCCAACCTCCATCTCCCTTGCTGCGGGTTAAGCTTTTGCTTCTTGTCCCACCTTCAGTGCACATGGAGAATAATTGATCCCCGGCCTCTTTATACCGGCCCTTACCATATTTGCAGCCTGTTCTCAGGTCCCCCCTCGGCCTTCTTCTCTCCAGACCGACCATGCCCAGTTTTTTAACCTTTCCTCACAGGTCGGGTTTTGTAAACCTTTGATCATTTCTGTTGCTCTCCTCAGGACTCTCTCCAGTTTGTCCCCATCTCTCCTAAAGTGCGGCACCCAGAACTGGACCCAGTTCTCCAGCTGGGGCCTCCCCAGGGCCGGACAATGACCTACGACACGCCCGTTACTACACCCCATTACGAGATCAGCCTTTTTCGCAGCGGCATCGCCCGGTTGGCTCACGTTCAACGTGTGATCCGCTCTAATCGATCTAGCTCCTTAAGCCTCTCCCAGGCAGGTTCTCCAGACCTCGGATCATTCTGGTTGCTCTTCTCTGAACCTTTTTCAATAACTCAGGGCTTGCCTGGGGTCAGGTCTCAATGACCCGGGAGGTCCAGTCCCGCGTCCTATGATCAGTGTCAGCCAGAAGTTCCGGGCTTGGTGAAGGAAGAACGAGGTGGGATTTTCCGACCTGTGCGGTAGTGGACGGACCCGTGTAGCCGTATCCAGTGATGCCGGGTGGAAAGCGAACGGCCTCCCCTGACTTCCGCGCCATCCCAGAGGGAGGGTGATACAGCGGAGAAGTTTAGCGCAGAACCACGAGAATGACTCACGGGGGATGGGTATCATAGGTCAGGGGAGGCGAAGCTGTGGCCCCGCCCACGCTCTACCTCAAAGCCCCGCCCACGCTCCCCTTCTCCCCCAAAGGTGACGGGGGCTCAGCTCTGGCCGGCGACTTGGAGCTCGGCGCTTGGCTGGCTGGTGGCTTGGGCTGGCCGGCGACCAGGGGCGGGTTGGGCCGGCCTGGGGGTTGGGGCTGGTGGCTCGGGCCGGCTGGCGACCAGGGGTGGGTTGGGCCGGCCCGGGGGTTGGGCTGGTGGCTCAGGGCTGGCTGGCAGCCAGGGACTTGGGGCTGCTGGGGTGGTGCTTGGGCCAGCTGGCGTGGCTAGGGCAGCCTGCCGGCGGTGGCCCAGGGCTCGGGGTGGTTTGGCCGGGGCTCCTCTGGCTGCGATGGGTGGGGTTGGAGCTCGGGGTTCTGGCAGGTGAGGGGGGGCAGAAGGGGCAGGGCCAGGGAGCTGGCCTCCCCGAAGGGAGGGTCCATGCGCCACCCACGCCTAGAAGATCTGCTCTGGGAATGCCTGTGGGGCAGGTCTCTGGCCTGTGCTATCAGCCGAGACGAGCACCGTGGCTGGTCGAATTACCACCCGGAGTGTAGCTCTCTCAAGCCCGGGGGCGTCCCTCTGGCAAGGAGTGAACCAGCCATTGGCCTCGGGCTGCCAACACCCGGTCGAAAGGGGACCCTGGCGGCTCCCGTCAGCACTGCTGACCGGGCTGTTAAAAGTCCGGTCAGCGGTGCTGCCGGGCTCCCAGGCTCCCTTCCTGGCTACACGCAGCTCCTGGGAGTGGCTGGTAAGTCCCTGCGGCCCTTAGGTGCAGGGGTGGCCACAGGGGCTCCACACACTGCCCCCGTCCCGAGTGCCGGCTCTGCAGCTCCCATTGGCTGGGAATCGTGGCCAATGGGAGCTGTCAGGAAGACAATTCCGGGCGAGGGCAGCGTGCGGAGCCGCCTGGCCGCGCCTCTGCCTAGGAGCCACAGGACATGTTGCTGCTTCTGGGAGCCACCTGAGGTAAGCGCCGCCTGGAGCGTGCACCCCGAACCCCCTCCCGCACCCCAACCCCCTGCCCCACCCAAACCCCCCTCCT
>NW_020664998.1:232530-252042 GCF_002925995.2 Terrapene triunguis
CATCCCCAGCCCCACACCAGAGCCTGCACCCCCAGTCGGAGCCCTCATTCCCTCCTGCACCCCAGCCCCCTGCCCCAGCCCTGAGCCCCCTTCCACATCATGAACCCCTCATTTCTGGCCCCACCCCAGAGCCTGCACCCCCAGCCCAGAGCTCGTACCCCCTCCCACACACCCCACCCCCCTGCCTCAGCCCAGAGCCCCCTCCCACACTGTGAACCCCTCAGCCCCAGCCTGGAGCCTCCTCCTTCACCCCAAACCCCTCATCCCCAGCCCCACCCCAGAGCCTGCACCCCCAGCCGGAGGCCTCAGCCCCCCGCATCCCAACCCTCTGCCCCAGCCCCGTGAAAATGAGCAAGTGAGCGAGGGAGGGAGGGAGGGGGGAATGGAGTGAGCTGGGGGCGGGGCCTCGGAGAGGGGGTGGGGCCAGTTCGGTTTTCTGCTATTAGAAAGTTGGCAACGCTAATGAAATGGGTTGGTGTTATGGCGTCGGAGACCCAGCAGAGGGCGCTCTCTGCGCTCCTGGTTGTGGTGCAGGCCCGTGCACCAGCTTGTCACCAGAGGGCCCCGTGGCACCACTGAGCAGCTGGGGACGGGTCACAGATCCCCAGGCGTGTTTCACAAATCGGCATAAGGCTAAAATTCCTCCCTGGGCAGCTGTATTTCTCCCCCCTCCCTGCATTTCCACTGGCCCCTTGCTGAGCTTTGGCTGCCTGGCTTGGAAGCAGGGACGCCGGCCCGGTGACCACCATGTCCCGGCACGATGGTGCGTCGGCCGGAGAGCCGTCCTCAGTCACCTCCCCGGACACACCGGGGGTTAAACTGTTTCTCCCAAGCTAGAGAGGCTGTGCCGGATTTACAGGCCTGAATCCGCAGGTCCTCGAGGCCGGGTCAGTGTCATCTGAACGGGGGGGGGGGGGGCAGGACTCCTGGGTTCTCTGCCACAGGCCGGCTGGATCGAGGTTGGGCAGGTCACATCCCCCTTCTGGGCCTCAGTCTCCCCATCTGGAATATGGGGTGCGTAAGGTGCACTGAGTGAAAACACGACATAAGAGCCGGATGATATAACATGGACCCCCACTTCGAGATACACGGACCCCCACTTTGAGGCAAAAGTGATGTACCCGCCGGTCCTTAAAGCAACTGAGTATCAGACTCATAGATCCGCAGGCCGGAAGGGACCGTTCTGGCCATCCAGTCTGACCTGCTGTGTAACCCAGGCCAGAGAAATGCAGCCAGGGACTTGGGGGCTGAACAAACATGCTACAGGCTGGGCCTGTTCTTTAGCTGAGGGGGTTTTTCTTTATGCTGATCGAGAGAGTTCTGGGTCGTCTTCAACTCCCACGGGCACTGCATTTCCGCTCTAGCCGCTAGACCCCACTTCCCTCCTCAAACTGGGCATAGCACCCAGGAGTCCTGGCTCCCAGGCCCCCTGCTTTAACCCACTGGACCCCACTCCTCTCCCAGAGCCCAGGATAGCACCCAGGAGTCCTGGTTCCCAGCCCCCCGCTTTAACCCACTGGACCCCACTCCTCTCCCAGAGCCCAGGATAAAACCTAGGAGTCCTGGCTCCCGGCCCCCCTGGTTTAACCCACTGGACCCCACTCCCTTCCCAGAGCTGGGGGTGGGGGGGGGAGAACCCAGGAGTCCTGGCTCCCAGCCCCCCTGCTTTAACCCACTGGACCCCACTCCTCTCCCAGAGCCCAGATAGAACCCAGGAGTCCTGGCCCCTAGTGGCAGAAATGCCCCAGTTGTCCTGAAAAGCAGAACTGCCCTGCCCACGCCCACGCCCTGCTGGTACCTGTGGAAAAGGAAAGGAAACCAGGGCACTGAACTTTGGACTCATTTGGAAACCCGCACAAATATTGATCCTTCACCAGAATGGGAACCTCCCTGGAGACAATGGAATTGAAAACAGTAAGAACCAGCCACGAGAGGCCATAAAAGTTAAATAGTAAAAGCTGAAACCACCGTACTAGGCCAAGGGCCTCCCGCGCCCAGGAAAGATGCCGCACAAGGCCAGGGGATCTGAGCTGCCTTCTTCTGTCTTGGCAATCGCAGCAGTGGGACCTTTGGTTTCCCCTGGAGGACGCCTTGGAGGTCTCGGAGATGTAGCTTGTCACCGAGCAAAGAAAGTCAATGGGGCCAGACCACCCTGCTGGGGTCGATCGGCCATTGATCTGTTGGAGTGAATGGACTTTCTGGTACAGTCTCTCTTTGGTTTTACTGTTTGACTGGAAATATTCCCGGCCACGGAATTCTTCTCCGCTTTGCCTGACGGGCGTGAGGGCCCGTGGTCCGGTGAGGAAGTCTTTGACGAGTGGACACCAGCTTTTTAGCCTACAGAATGCAGCATTGTCAGGCTGGAAGGGACCCAGAGAGGTCGTAACGTCCAGCCCCCAGCGCTGAGGCAGGACCGAGCCAACCTAGACCAGCCCTGACGGGGGTTTGTCCAACCTGGTCTTAAAACCCTCCAATGATGGGGAGCCCACGACCCCCCTCGGAAGCCGATTCCAGAGGTGAAGTCCCCTGAGGGTTATCCCTAAAATCGAACCCAAATCTCCCTGGCAGAAAACGAAACAATTCCTTTTTGTGTCCCCCTCGGGGCACACGGAGAACAATGGATCCCTGTCCTCGTTATAACAACCCCGAACATATCTGACGACTAATCAGGTTGCTTCTCAGTTGTCTTCTCTCCACACTGACCAGGCCCAGTTTTTTTAACCTTTCCTCACAGGTTGGGTTTTCTAAACCTTTCATCCCTTTTGTTTCTCTTCTCAGGACTCATCCCACATCTTTCCCGAAGTGTGGGGCCCAAGCTGGACACGGGACTCCAGCTGGGGCCCCCCGGGGTGGGACAATTCCCTCCCGTGTCTAACATCCGACTTTCTGGGTAATCCGCCCCGGAAGGACAATGGCCTTTTTCGCTGCATCCCGCTGCTGGTGCCGGTTCCATTCGGGCTCCGCCATCATCCCTGGAGCCTTTTCGGCGGTACTGCGGCCCAGCCGGTTATGCTCCGAGATGGCTTGTCCCTGGCCTATGGCTTGCTGCCAGCTCTGCTTGGAATAATCAGACGTTCACATCAATTTCTAGGGGTGAATTCACGTGAGGAGAGAGGACCAAATTCTCTGTTACCCCCCATCCCACCGCCAGCCTCCTGGCACGGCGGGCGTGACGGGAAGGGAGTGGGAGCAGGTGGGGAAACCAAGCCCAGATTCCCAGTCCCCTTCTCACGCCAACAGCCCAACCTTGCCATGAGTGGAGTTCCCATCAGCCCTTGCTGCAGGGGACAGCGGGCGTGAACGCCGCTCCCTCCCCGATGCAGTCTTCCTGCTGCCGGAGTCAGTGCCTGCCGTGCGCGTGACCCCTCGTAAACGCAGGAGCCAGAAATCATTAACCGGCCCACAGAGCCGATGGTGCCAAGGGCACGCGATGAGCTGTGGGCGGAGCCCGGCCACCCGGGAGCTGCTGGAAAATATGACAGCCCCTGCTTGGGAAGGGCTGGGAGATGATTTCCTACGTGCGCTTCGTGCCAGTCATCCGTCTGTCTGTCCCCCCCAGACCTCCCATCTGTCTGTCTGTGTCTATCTACCCCTTCATCTCCGTGACATCCATTTATCCATCCCTCCCCACCCCCGCATCCATCATCCATCCATCCATCCCTCCCCTGACACCCCCATCCATCCATCCATCCCCTGACACCTCCATCCATCCATCCATCCCCTGACACCTCCATCCATCCAACCATCCATCCATCCGAGGGACAAGCTACATGCGGTATAATATCTTTTACTGGACCAGCTTCTGTTGGTGGAAGGGCCAAGCTCTCGAGTGTCACAGAGCTCTTCCTCGTGTCTGTGTGAGCTCAAACGCTTGTCCTGCCCATCAGCACAAGCTGGTACAAAAAAACTATTTCCTCCTTCTTGGCCCTCTCATATCCTGGGACCAGCATCGCTACACCACTGCCAACAACATTGAAAGACTGACTATCTATCTATCTATCTGTTGTGACAAAGTTCCTCCTCTATCTTGGTGGGTCCTGCGCTTATTGGCGGAATTTCTTGCCTCAGAGATTCACCATGTGGGTTGGGGAACAGCCCAGAGACCTTCCCCTCTGGGAGAACCCACAGTCCAGGTCAATTGGGAGGTTTGGGGGGAACCCGGGCCCGCCCTCTACTCCGGGTTCCAGCCCAGGGCTCTGTGGACTGCAGCTGTCTATAGTGCCTCCTGTAACCGCTGCATGACAGCTACAACTCCCTGGGCTACTTCCCCATGGCCTCCTCCAAACACCTTCCTTATTCTCACCACAGGACCTTCCTCCTGGTGTCTGATAACGCTTGTGCTCCTCAGTCCTCCAGCAGCACACCCTCTCACTCTCAGCTCCTTGCGCCTCTGGCTCCCAGCTCCTCACACTCGCCCCACAAACTGAAGTGAGCTCCTTTTAAAACCCAGGTGCCCTGATTAGCCTGCCTTAATTGATTCTAGCAGCTTCTTCTTAATTGGCTCCAGGTGTCTTAATTATCCTGCCTGCCTTAACTGGTTCTAGCAGGTTCCTGATTACTCTAGTGCAGCCCCTGCTCTGGTCACTCAGGGAACAGAAAACTACTCATCCAGTGACCAGTATATTTGCCCTCTACCAGACTCCTGTACCCCACTGGCCTGGGTCTGTCACACTATCTATCTATCTATCTATCTATCTATCCCCGTGGTATCTGAATGACCGTTCCCAGGCCTGTGATCTCTGTTCAGCCATTCTGCGTGCTGGGCCTGGCGTTGGGGAGCCTCCACCCCCCTGCCCCGCCCAGGGTCGGCAGGACAGAGGCAAACAGGCTCAGCCATGGGGCTCCTCCTGGAGCCAGGCGGTGCCGAGATGCCAGGGCGTCTCACACGTGCCATGCAAATCCAGAGCAGCATGCAAAGGAGCGGGCATGGGAGTGACACCACAGGGCGCCACCCAGGGCTAATTTCCCTGGTTAGAAGGAACAAGAGACTCAAAGAAACAAACCACAGGCTCTAACCAGCCATCATGTCCGTTGCCTCCCTCTCCCCACCCTGTCTGCCCCATTGCATTCTGGGAAGGCTCCTGGGCCACTAACCCCCCTACCCTGTCTGCCCCATTGCATTCTGGGAAGGGTCCTGGCATGCTAACCCGCCTAACCCATCTTCCTCATTGCATCCTGGGAAGGCTCTCAGGGCTCCAACCCCCTACCCTCTCTGCCCCATTGCATTCTGGGAAGGCTCCCGTGGTGCTAACCCCCACAATCCTATCTGCCCCCATTGCATTCTGGGAAGGCTCCTGGGCCACTAACCCCCCTACCTATCTGCCCCGTTGCATTCTGGGAAGGCTCCTGGGCCACTAACCCCCCTACCTATCTGCCCCGTTGCATTCTGGGAAGGCTCCTGGGGTGCTATCCCCCCAACACTGTCTGCCCCATTGCATTCTGGGACGGCTCCCTGGAATTCTCGGGTCTAACAGGCTCGGTGGTGGGGGCAGCTGGGGGGTTACAGGCGCTCAGCCCAGGAGAGGAGCTAACGGCCCCTCTGGCCCAAAAGGCTCGGAAACAAGGCCACAGCCCAGGGCCCTGAGTTGGAGCAACTGCGGTTTGTGGCTGGGAGCCAGCCCCCGAGGGCTCCTCTGGGGCCAGGCAGATAATCACAACGGTCCCTTTGTTCTTCGGGCCACGCCTGGGCTGGAGGTCGCTGGGCCCTGGACACCGCCTGCCACCCCGTCACTTTGCGCAGCTGCTGGATCCACAAATAGATTTTTTCCCTTTCGGTCACCCTGGGTTGCTATTCTGAGCGTCTCCTTTCTGGTTTTCAGCCCTGTGTATAGCCCCCGCAGCAGCGCCTGGGATCCGCCCACTGCCGGGTTCCTGAGGCTGTGGCCTGCAAAACAGAAACGAAACGCTTCAAAACCAATAAGGAAACTCACTCATTGGGGAGATTGCAATGAGAATCAAGGGCTGTTATGATGTTAGCAGGGTGATGCCCAGAGCTGGGGAGAGAACCCAGGAGTCCTGGTTCCCAGATCCAACCATTAGACCCCACTCCCCTCCCAGAGCCAGGGAGAGAACCCAGGAGTCCTGGCTCCCAGCCCCCCTGCTCTAACCCACTAAACCCTTCCTAGATCTGGGAATAGGACCCAGGAGTCCGGACTCCCAGCCCAATGGAAAGGCATCTAGAAGCTTATCTCAGTTAAGTGTCTCTGCTTTTGTTTTTATTCCTTTGTGACTTCTTAACCTCTTTTACTGCTCAGAGCGACAACGGCAGGGTTTCGCAGGGCCACCCAAATGCTATATCTACGGCACTGCTGAGAGGCAGCTAGCTCTGGGGCAGAGCGGCCAGCCCCGCTGCACCACCAGGGCGACATTTCAGCCAAACAAAGTGCAGCGAACGAGCCCTGAAAAGCAACGGCGGTCAAGCTGGTGCGGAACTTTTCAACGCTGTTTGATCGACGGGGAGAAAATGTAGGTTTGTTGGTGTAGTAGGAAGAGATCCTGAGACATAAGGCCTTGTATCCGAGGCCTGGTATGAGGCCTGAGGCCTGGGCTAAAGTAGTCAAAACTTTACTACTATAAAACAACATCAAACTGTGAGCAAGAAGTGGGACCTGCTCACAGAATCGGGCAAGAACAGGGATGATATTGCAGAAATACACATTGCTAAGACGTGCTAGGCACAGAGCACTCATGCAAACACATCTCGATATCAAGTGATACCAGAACATCCTGATATCAAGGATGGTACAAAACCATTCCCCACGGATAACAGGAACGCACTGACCCCTCCTAAAAGCTAAGGTCAGGATGACAGTACGTAATAGAGATGTTTTAATCAAACCAACATGTACAAGGTGATCGGTGAGAACTAGCCACGTCAGGGGGCAGTAACTACAGTAACTATGTCAGAGGGGCAGTACGTAACTGGTGTGTATTGGAGTATAAAGCTGTATCTCAGAGGGAGTGTCTTTGTCTAGCCCAGGGAGGAACGGAAAGTCCCGCCGTTCACTGAGCTGTTACGGGCATACCTGTATTAGTGGTCCGGTAGAGTCTGCAGGATACTAGTAATGTGCTTTGTCGATAATAAACCTGGCCGGGTGCCTTCGTCCCTTAACAGATCTTGTGGTCATTGGGCAGTTTGCTCAAGGTCTGCTGTGCCGGCTGCCTGCGCAGAGCTGGGGCAGCACACAGGGGAAACACACACACATAGCCAAACATCTAATTACAGTTGACATTGAAATGTTTGCCCAAAATTTCTCAGGTTCGACAAAACTTTTGTCTGGAAGATTTCTCAGGGCTAAGACAGAAAGTCTGGGTAACACTAGACAGAAAGACCCTCCCCCAACCACCCTCCCCCACCAGACTAGCCAAAAGTCCAGGGGCGAGTGCTTTCACCTGGGCTGGAGGAGACCCAAATATGAGATCAGGGTCCTGTCGCGCCGGGCGCTGCCCAGACCCCAACGGAGATCAGGGCCCCGTCGTGCTGTGCGCTGCGCAGACCCTGTCTGAATCAGGAAGAGCAGGCTGATTGCCCTAACCCATGGACTCCTCGCTGCTCCGGCACAGGGAGTGTGTGTGTGTGCGGGTGGGTGTGTATGTGCGATTTCTTTCCAGAGCAGACAGAAACTCATGTCTAAACCTCGGCGCTTGTCGCAGAGCAGAATCTTGTTTTCCGACCAGCAATAGCCAGGGGCTCTTCAGGGCTACTTGCCAAAACGGCCTCATAAAACCCCACCCACCCGCTGCAGCTCCTCAGTTCTCCTGTTAGCTTTGCCCGTGCAAACCCCTCCAGCCCGGAGACTGAGGCTCGAGGCCTCCACGGGTGCGTTGGCTTCATCTGGAGGGGGGATCAAAGTAACCATGTGGCCCTACGGGGTGGCCGGGTCCTGAGATTTGCTCGGCGCAGGCAATGGGAGGCCGTCCTGCAGGGACTCTGCCGTTAGCGCTTTGCGGGGAAAGCCCGGGATTGAGGTTGCTGGCTGCGCTTTGGGTTCAAGTCGTGGGATCAGGGTTCAGAACAGCCCAGGGCTGCCCAGAGGATTCAGGGGGCCTGGGGTCTTTGGCGGTGGGGGGCCCCCGCTGCCGAATTGCCGCCGAAGACCTGGAGCGGAAGAAGCTCTGGGCGCCCGGGTGCTACGAGAGTTTTCCGGGGGCCCTGGAGCGAGTGAAGGACCCCACTCCAGGGGCCCCGAAAAACTCTCGTGGGGGCCCCTGCAGGGCCCGGGGCCTGGGGCAAATTGCCCCATTTGCCCCCCCCTCTGGGCGGCCCTGGAACAGCCCCTCGTTCTACTCTGGACCCCCCTGGGCGAGCCCTTCGCTCCATCTCCCCGGGCCTGGTTCCCCACGCTGGGAGGAGCCAAAATCATAGAATTATGGAACTGGAAGGGACCTCGCGAGGTCGTCTAGTCCCATCCCCTGCACTCAAGGCAGGACTAAATATTATCTAGACCATCCCTGACAGGGGTTTGTCCAACCTGCTCTTAAAAATCCCCCATGATGGAGATTCCACAACCTCCCTAGGCAATTTATCCCAGTGCTTAACCACCCTGATAGGAAGTTTTTTCTAATGTCCAACCTAAACCTCCCTTGCTGCAGTTTAAGCCCATTGCTTCCTGTCCTGTCCTCAGAGGTTAAGGAGAATAATTTTTTCTCCCTCCTCCTTGTAACAACCTTTTATGTACTTGAAAAGTGTTATCATGTCCCCTCTCAGTCTTCTCTTCTCCAGACTAAAGAAACACAATTTTTATAATCTTCCCTCATAGGTCATGTTTTCTAGACCTTTAATCATTTTTGTTGCTCTTCTTTGGACTTTCTCCAATTTGTCCACATCTTTCCTGAAATGCGGTGCCCAGAACTGGACACAATACTCCAGCTGAGGCCATATCAGCGCGGAGCAGAGCGGAAGAATGACTTCTCGTGTCTTTCTTACAACCCTCCTGCTAATACAGCCCAGAATGATGTTTGCTTTTTTTGCAACAACGTTACACTATTGACTCATCTTTAGCTTGTGATCCACTCTGACCCCCAGATCCCTTTCCACAGTTCTCCTTCCTAGGCAGTCAGTTCCCATTCTGTGTGTGTGCAACTGATTGTTCCTTCCTAAGTGGAGTACTTTGCATTTGTCCTTATTGAATTTCATCCTATTTAAACCAGACAGTTTGTCCAGATCATTTTGGATTTTAATCCTATCCTCCAAAGCACTTGCAACCCCTCCCAGCTTGGTGTTGTCTGCAAACTCTATCAATGAACTCTCTATGCAATGATCTAAATCATTGATGAAGATATTGAACAGAACCGGACCCAGAACCGATCCCTGCAGGACCCCACTCGTTATGTCTTTTCAGCCTGACTGTGATCCACTGATGACTACTCTCTGGGAACGGTTTTCCCACCAGTTTTGCACCCACCTTGTAGTAGCTCCATCTAGGTTGTATTCCCCAAGTTTGTTTACGAGAAGGTCATGCCAGACAGTATCAAAAGCTTTACCACAAAATGCCTCTGAACTGCTGCTTTCAGAGGGAAATGGACCCCCTGCCCCACCAGACATCGCTGGATCCCCTGGGCTTGCAGGGTCCACAGACCTTGTTCGGTGCCCCACGTGGGGGGAATTGGCCCCTACATACACCGTGCCCGGGAGTGATGCGTGGGGTGAATTCTCAGGCCTGTCTTCAGCCACGAGTTGTCGTTTGCTGTCTCCACCGAGCGCCCGGATGGCGCAGTTCCCATGGGCCCGTCTCCTGTGAGGCAGCCAAGAAACCCACCGGAACAAAGCGGAGGCGGGCCGGGAACTCGCTACCCCACAGGATCACGGCCTCGCTGCCTTCTCAACAACTGATCGCCCCGCCAGTCTCCTCCGCCCCACACCAGAGACGCCGGGCAGGGGCTAGTCCGCTCCAGGCTGGGCGATCGAATCCAGGCCGGCGAAATGGAGAGAACGCCGGGGCCTGGCAGTGACCGGAGGTTTGGGTCTCAGTCCAGCCGGCCGGGCTGTGGGGCAGGGGTCCATGCGAGGGATGGGGAAGAAATGGGCACAGAATCAGAGACGTGGGGCTGGAGGGACCTCACGAGGTGCCCGCGTCCAGCCCCCGGCCCTGAGGCAGGGCCAAGTTAGCCCAGACCAGGCATGATGGGGGTTTGTCCAACCTGGAGCTAAAACCCTCGAGTGCCGGGATCCCACAGCCCCTGGGGAGCCGATCCCAGAGCTGAGCTGCCCTTGGAGTTAGAGAGTTTCCTGCCTCCGACCTCCACCTCCCCTGCGGCACCTGAGCCAGCTCCTGCTGCTTCTTCCGCCGTGGCCTGGAGACAATCGCTCCCCGGCCGCAGTATAAAAACCTCTCACACATTCGAGGGCTGTTGTCAGGTGCCCCCCACTCCCTTGTTTCCGACTGAGCATGCCCAGTTCCTTTAATCTTTCCTCCTGGGGCAGGTTTCTGAACCTCGGCGCACTTTTGTTGCCTGTCTGGGCTCCCTCCAGCTTGTCCACATCTCTCCCAGAGCGTGGTGCTCCGAACTGGGCCAGGGCTCCAGCCGGGCCTCAGCAGTGCCGAGCGGAGCGGGACAACGGCCTCCCGGGTCGAACCGACGACACGCCTGTTAATACAGCCCACAATGGCATTGGCCTGGTTCGCAACAGCCTCCGGTGTTGACAGAAGCAGCTTCCCTTGCATGGAGCAGGGCCAATTTTGATCAACGAGGTTGAAATTTACCCCTCTACAGAGGGTTTCATTTCGAGGGCTTGGGGGGGACTTTGTGCCGGCCCCTCTCCACGGGAGGGGTGGGTTTCACACGCAGGTTCTGGAGAGTGTTTAGGAGTTTCTGGCTGCTGTCTGGGTGCTGAGAGGCCCATTGCTGTTGTGGCTGGTAAAATCTAGACATAGGCGCTGAGCTTCTGCAGGGATGAGCAGGGTGTGAAACCTTGGGCTAGCGGGGGGTAGAGAGAGAGAGATTCCCTACCACTCACACCAGTATCCCACCGCTGACACAAGTAACCCACCACTGACACCAGTATCCCACTGCTGACAGCAGTGTCACCCTCTCTGCTGAGTGGTAGCAAAACTTCTGACCTTCAAAGCCAGTTTCCCATCGTTCTCCGCCAGCTCCGGTTGTTAGTGACTGTGAGGGCAGCTGTATTTTTCACTTTCCATTTCCTGGGCACATGGATTTTCCCCCGAGTTGCTGAGCAAGGGTCATGTCAATACAAAGGACCATAAATGAGATAAGGGCGGAGTGGAAGCTTTACCCCTGACTCCCAGTAACCAGGCAGTTTCCTCTTACTTGGCTTTGGCCTCAAGCCAGGAATGTTTCGTGTAAATATGACACTTGCCCTGAGCTCCTGTGTAATGCTGCTCCGCAGGTGACAATCGGCTCCCAGGCCTCACCCCCTCGTGACGCTGGTTGAAGCTGGCTCTGCACTCTGCTCCCCCAGCCCCCGACCAATGCGCTGCCCTGGGGCTAAACCCCAAAGTAAATGTTCTGCTCGATTCCAGCCCCATTTCACAATAGTGGAGTCATCTGCACTGCAGGTCGGCACGGTGCCAAATCAAACCTGCAGGCAGACAGGGCCTGTGCTGCCCCACCCTAGAAGTGGCTGCATCTCAGCTCCGGGTAAAGGATCCCTGTATAAACAGCCCCCGGGCCCCACCCCAGAGACAGCTGCATCTCAGCGCTGGGTGACCAGCAGTGTGGAGGTTGCAGGGGAGACCCCGCAGGGTCCCAGAGCCCAGGCTTCAGCACAGGTGCAAAATAAAACCTACGTTCTTCATTCCCAGAACCTCATGTAGGTTCCCAGGGTGTGTATATACACAGAGCCGAGCAAATTCTTCTGTGGCTAATGCATCTGCCAGCGCCCCAGTCTCATGCGGACGGGCTCAGCAACGGGCAACCCGAACACAACACCACACCGAGGGCTTTTATTTCGGATCCTGATTTATTCCGTGAATTTGCTAATGCAGAGAGATTCCAGCCAGCCGTGCGGTACCGGGACAGACACACACCCATACGCTGGGCAGACCCTTGGCTATGCAGCGGCCCCTTTGCATCGCCCCAGCAGCGTGGAGAGGCCTCGGAGGGGGGGCAGCTGGGACTTCAGGCCTTTATTCACAGGCACCAGGTGCTGCGTGGGCCATGCCGGGCGGGGTCAGGAGAGCAGCTTCACCAGCAGCAGCCCAGTCAGGCCAGGCAGGTAGAGGGCAAAGGAGAATGTCCCCACAGCCGGGCTGGCCCCACTGCGGGTTGTTTTGGGGAGGGGAGTTGTTTTAAGAGCAGGTGTTTGTGGCAGGACAGTTGTTTGAAGAGTGGTTGTTTGTAGCAGGACTGTTGTGTCAAGAGCGGGTGCTGTAGGGGTGGTGGTTGTTTCAACAGTGGTGGTGGTTGTTGTTTCATGGGCGGTTGTTGTAGGGGTGGTGGTGGTGGTTGTTGTGGCGGTTGTTGTTGTTGTTATGACGGTGATGGTGTTGATTGGTGTTGTGATGGTAACGGTTGTTTTGGTGATGGTGGTGGTTGGTGTTTTGGTGGTGGTGTTTGTCATGATGGTGGTGTTGATGGGTGGTGTTAGGACGGTGGTGGTATTTGTTGTTGTTATGACTGTGATGGTTGTTGTGGGGGCGGGGGTGGTTGTTTCAAGGGCGGTTGTTGTAGTGGGGGTTGTGGTGGTCCTGTGAGCCGGAACAGAGGTTGCCTGTATAAAGATGTATATGCAGGCTCCTGAAGCCAGGAAAGTTCCAGATTTAATCTCTTTTGTGGACGCAGTAGTGCAGCCTTTTGCAGCAAATGTTAAAAGAGTTGAACCAGAGGGAGAAAATCAACCTGTTAGGCGCTGGCAGCTCTGGTTCCTTCTCTGCCCCCAGAACCTCTGTCTCCACCACCCAGCGGTTCCCACCTCTGCCTCCCGTTCCCACCCGCCCGGTGCTCTCCCTGCTCTCGCTGTAACCGGCCACGGCAGGGCGGGCGTCTGGTCCCCTCTCGTCTCCCCCGCGCCCCTTTCTGCAGCTCCACACGAGACTGAAGCTGGAGTTTGGAACCAGCTGATCGCTGGGGGCGGCTCCTTCCCCAGCGCGCGGCCCCCCTCGGGGAACACGCCCGGCTCTCACCGTCCCCGGCAGCCCCAACCACTCGGTTCAGTTATTTTATAAACACCCCAAAGCTCTGGGAGTCCTGGACACACACTGAGAACAGGAGCTTCCGCACTGAGCAATAGCTTAGCTCCAAGTTAAACATAAAGGGGGTGGGGTTTAGTGGTTAGAGCAGGGAGGCTGGGAGCTAGGACTCCTGGGTTCTATCCCCAGCTCTGGGAGGGGGGCATGGTCTAGTGGGTTACAGGAGGGTGGGGTTTGGAGTCAGGACTCCTGGGTTCTCTTCCTGGCCATGGGAGGGGACTAGGGGCTAGTGATTAGAGCATGGGGGCTGGGAGCCGGGGCTGGGAGCCAGGACTCCTGGGTTCTCTCCCCAGCCCTGCATCATTCACATAACAACCCTTCCCATGGTAAGTACCATGTTGTCATAACTCCAGGAGTAGGGCCATATCACTGAGAGGGGGGAGCTGGTCTGGAAGGGAAAACTTCCAAGTTCCTCTCTCCTTCCCTCCAGCCAAAAACCCCTCTTGGCCGCCCCCATCTGCCCAAGGGCCCAGCACAGACTCTAGGTTTCACCAGCTCTCTGGAGAGTTCCTGGGGTGTGAGATTCCTGGGGTAGTTCCCGCACTGCGGCCAGCTGGCAGCATTTACCTTTCACTAGGGTCCGTAACCCAGTGAAATCCATGCAATAGGTCTCGTCCCCGGTACAAGGGGTGATTGCGCCATCGCAGGTATCGGCGCTCAGAGACAAGCAGGTTGGGCACTGCAGCCCGTTCATGGTGGTGTTCTCCTTGGGCACTGAGAACCGAGAGAGAGAGAGAGACATGGTTACAGGGTTGGCTAAACCTTGTTCAAACGGCAGGATGTGCCCGCTGCCCTGCATTACCGGAGTGCGTGAAGGCCCCACCCGCAGCATGACAGCATCGCTCCATCCATCTGTCACACGGTGACCTCTGAACCTGGCAGCTGATCGGTTCCAGAATTTCCAGGCACTTGCTAGGCACCCAGGGCCAGAACCCTGTTGTCTTTGGGAGAAATCAGAAGCACTCCCCCCCCCCCCCAGCGCCACCAGCTGATCAGCCCAGCCAGCTCTGTGATTGTCTCAGATTAAACACCGGGTCGATGGCCCCACTGACACTGCATCTCCGCTCTGCCCAGCGTCCCCGGGGGTGTAACACAGTGACACCCGCAATGACTGATCTCCCAGACAGAAAGGAGGACCATGGGGGGGGGAGGGGGAATGGGGATGAAGGCGGCATATACACAGACCTGGCTGGTGGGGGAGAGAAAGAGGGGCATGCGGGGGTGCCCTGAATCCTTGGCAAGGCGGGGGAGGTTGCAATAAAAAGTGTCTCCAAGGCATTCCCAGAGCTTGCTGGATGATCTGTGCCCGGCCATGTTATTTTCCCAGCCAGTGTCTGGGTGGCTGAAATCCCCCATCACCACCACGTCCTGGGCTTTGCATGATTTTCTTAGCTGTTTAAAAGAAGCCTCATTCACCTCTTCTTCCCAGTTAGCTGGTCTGGAGCCGACCCTACCATGGCGCCTCCCCTAGTTTTTACCCCCTTTATCCCAACCCAGAGACTTTCAACGAGTCTGTCTCCTGTTCCCATCCCAGCCTCAGAGCAGGTGCAGGCATCTTTGCTGTACAAGGCAACCGCTCCTCCCGCTATCCCTGCCCGCCCGCCTGGAGCAACCTGTGCCCCGGGGGCTGATATCCCAGCTGTGTGTGTTCCCCCCACTGCTCTGTGACACCGGCGATGTCACAGCTGGGATCACTCACTCATTCAAACGCTGAAAGCGATAGGAAATCACATTGTTTTGGGAAATGGCCAAACGGGCGGTTTTGAATTTTTTGCACAAGGACCCACGGGGATAAACTGGCCAGCGATGAACAGCCCTGGGGCTCTGAACCTGGTTTCCAGCCACCAGATGAGGGAGGTCTTGGAGCAGCTTCCCATGGGAGGAGTGGGGGGCAAAGCCCCCACTAGTTTGAAGTGGAGCCTGACAGGTTCAGGGAGGTTTAGATTTGAGCCCATCCCGGCTGCTGCCCCCTCTCTCGCATGCAGCCCTCGCCCGTCTGATTTCACATGGGCCCCGACTGTTCCACCCCCTGGTTTGGAGACCCCCCAGTGACAGGCATTTCAGTGGAGACAGAAATGACATTCGAGTGAATGGACGTTGGGGGCAGTAAAGGGGAGAAATGGGAAATAATACACTTGTGCCGGGGCTTGTCCACATGAACCATTCGACTGTAGCAAGGGGGGCCGGGATGTAAGGATCTGCCAGGGTGTGAATCGACCCTGCGCCAGCCTGCCACGGCCTAGTTGGCCACGTGCTCCCTGCTGACGCGCGTGAACCGTTCGTTAATGTGCTTTGAGCTAGTGCCCTTCCAAAGCGCCCGAACGAGCTGTTCACGTGCATCAGCAGGGGGCACGCGGAGAGCTCGGCGCCGTCTCACTGTTTGTGTGAACAAGTCCTTAAACGGGGACAGTAAAAACAGACCCATAACATACCTGCCAGTACAGCCGAGTTACACTTATCTGTGTCGTTGCATTGTGTGGTGTTGATCCTCACATATATGCCATTCCCAACAGTGAAAGTCAAGGGTTCTTTTATGCCAATATTATAGTCACTTATACAGCTCCCAGGGGATGGCACCGAGGAGGGGACGGTGCCGAGGGTGGGACGGTGATAAGGAGGGGATGGTGGTGAGGAGGGGATGTGCCAAGGAGTGGATGGCGCCGAGGAGGGGGCGGTGACGAGGAGGGCATTTGCAGGTTGGCAATGAACAGGGCGAAGGTTTCTACCCAAAGCTTTTCCTGGTGAGGCACGTGGCCCTGGGGACCAGTACACGTATTGCGAATTCCCGTCGCTCTCGCTGAATTGGTCCTTTTGAAAGAAAAAAACAACCCCCCACTCCCACCAGATTAAAAAAAACACCGCTTCTGTGTTATCAAGAAATACCTTCGAACCCACCAAGGAATGGCCATGAAATCTTGAGTTAATGATTGCCAGGGCTGGAGCATCCTCCCCCCGCCCTGCGGAAGCTGTTGGATGGCCAAGTACCCTCCCTGCTAAACATTTGGATTGTGCCCAGAAGAGCCCCAGGCGTCTGTCATGGTGTAGGGTGCCCCACACCCCAGCACTGTGCGGCATCACTCCCCACCTGTGTCAGCAATTAACACCAGGACAAACTGCTGCCTAGTTGGGCCCAGGAGTCCTGAGTCGCATCCCTCCCCCTGATCTAATTCCTAGACCCCTTCCCTCCGACACCTGGAATAGAACCCAGGAGTCATGACTCCCAGGAGATAGGGACACACACACACACACACACACACACACACACACCCGATATGGGCTGCGTACAGACCTCACAAGGGGAGGTTATTTGGCGTGGGATATACAGGAAGTCAGACTGGACTATCTTACCACTCCCTTCTGGCCTTAGACTCTATGAAATGAAATCAGCGTTAAGAACCCAGTCCAGCTGCTTGGCTTCACTCTGTGACATCTGACTGACGTTCACCTGCATCAACTGGCTGGCCTTAGTGAGGCCTCAGAAACACAGAGAGGGTGGGTTAGTGAAGGGTTAAAACCTAGCAGGTCTCTTGGGAAAGGATAATCACCTGGTTTCCCATCATTCCAGCCCCCTTTATGAGATATCGCTAACTGCTGTGTTATCGGAAATTGTAATTGTAATTCCACTTTCTATATGATACAGGATCCTCTTGCGTATATATATAGGGAAGAGGAGCTCAGTCCGGGAGAAGAAAGGAAGAAGCCCCATCTCTGTTCTGTTCACTGACACACAGGTGGCAGAAGGTAAGAGATTCCCCTGCATAGAATTTAAGGCCAAGAATATAAGAATGGCCAGACTGGGTCAGACCAAAGGTCCTCCATGTAGCCCAGTATCCTGTCTGCCGACAGTGGCCAGTGCCAGGTGCCCCAGAGGGAATGAACAGAACAGGGAATCATCTAGTGATCCATCCCCTGTCGCCCATTCCCAGCTTCTGTCAAACTGGAACCGTCACGGTGAGCCGGTCTGGTTTCCTGCACAGCCCAGGCTGGCGAATGTCCCCCAGTGAGTTCCCCCTGCAGCCCACGACATCTGGCACGGAAAGAGGCGCCCAGATGTGACTGGCCGAGTCGTTTACGATCCGGCTTGGTCCATGCTGAGAACGTAGGTCATCAGAACAGTGATGCTCAGCTCAGCGCCTGGCCCCGGGCGTCACCCCAGCGAGGTCGATGGAGAAACACGTCTGGGGGCGTAGCTACTGTCGCTTGCAGAGGTGGAGCTCTGACGCCGACGGAACCCCCTGCCATTGCCGCACGCGGTGTCTGCACTGGAGGGCAGAGCCGGTGTCACTAGGGCGCTGTGGCTAGGCCAATGTCATCTCCGTGGTGTAGACACGGGCTGAGCTCGATGGCTTTACCCGTCTGTACGGCCTCAGATCACATGCAAACTTCAGGGGATGTTCAAGGCGCTAGTGACCGGCTTCCAACTGACAGAAGGGGATTGGAAAACTGGGAAAGGGGAAGATGGGGGTACACACAGAGCCCCCCGCATCCGGTGAGCAGACCCCCCGCTTTGAGCACCTCTGCTCCTAAGGGGGTGGAGTTGGGGCACAACCGGGGACACGGTGCTGTGGCTATTCCCTGCCCCCCAGGGCCCAGAGGGGGTGGACCGGAGCAGGCTAAGTGTGCCTGGCGCAGCTGCACTCTGGCTATTCTCTGCCCCACAGGTCTCCTTGATAAACAGCCCTGCAGGCCCTCTGTCAAGTGACTCCCGGAGCTGGCTGCTCACCTGCCCGGAGCTCCCTACCAGAAGGGATCCCCCGTCAGGAGCCCCCGCCTCATGCAGCCACCCCAGCCCACCCGAAGTATCGGGGTAACTAGAGCATATGGGGTTGCCCATGAACTCTGCCCCATGTGCCCCTCCCCTGGGGTTACAGCGGAGGAGACTCGGCACAGACAGGAGCCGACCTACACGGGTTTCATGAGACTGTTGTTTGGTGTGACCATCGGACTTGTGTCCTGACTGAAGTTTGAATTACTGGAGGGTGACAGCAGAGGCTGGGGGGTGGGGGGTGGGGGAAGCGCCCTGGGGTCCCATTTGGTTTTAATTTCCAGCCCACGTTAGCCTGATTCTCCCTCCTCTGGTGCTTAGAAACCTTCTCCTAATTTCCACCCCAACTGATCCCTGGCCGGGTTCTCCCTGTTCATGGACATTATCCCTGGGCTTGCTCCTCACTCCTGTCCCCACAAAGTGGCTTTCTAGGGAGCAGTGGTGGGGTGGCTGGGCCCAGTCTGACCTGCGCTGCTCACCCCTGGGCCAGGTCGCAATGCCAGATGCTGAAATCAGCACGGCAACATCCTAGGTGATTATTTTTATTTAAATGCAAGTAAGCGTGATGTCTGTGTGTATTGTTGGATTGGGCTGGCAGAGGTAAGTTTTGGGTAGTTATAATATAATATAATAAATTCCTTTTTTTATCGTTTTGAGGGTAATATTTATTTTTAAGCATTTTTGTATTTTGAGAGATCTAAATGTCCACACTCGCCCAGCACAGTGGGGGTTTAAGCCTTTGCTTCTCTTTGTAGCCACTGAAACGTTCACAGCTGCAGGAGATCGTGGGTGGGTCAGACAATGGGGGGCTCTGACAATGACTATTTAAGGACAGTCGACGTTGGGGTTCAGACTGGTAAAGCTTCCTAAGGGCGAAAACACAAACTGACGACGTCGCGCGTCCAAGGAGACACAGCAAATAGCCTGAAATCAAACTCTAGAGCAGTGGTTTCCAAACTTTAACAACCTGTGAACCCCTTTCACCAAAATGTCAAGTCTCGCGAACCCCCTCCTAAAAATGAATATTTCCAGGGATTTTCTCCTTTACCTGAGTATAAATTATAAAAGCAGTGATCTTGGAAATATAAAATTTGTTTTTATGACATGCTTAGTACACACTATTAATTATTATTTATCATTACAGTATTTTTATTACATTATGAAAACGGCAACACTGTTCCAAGATCTCACTTTCGTAGCTTGTATCACTTTGAATAAGCCTGTTATAAGACAAGGCTCCTATGTTTCATCAAGAAGAATCAGATGTGAAACAGCATGAAGGTATGTAAGAAGCCAATACAAAGAGTTCCTCTTATACAAGCATTCAGGTCTTGAGCAGTTCAAGCAAACAACACACATTACAACAAAGCTTAAACTTGTTCTTCATAATACTTTTAAAAACAATACTAGCTGCCTATTTAATTTTAAAAACAGCAAAAAATATCCACCTCCCTTTCTATTTCTTATAAGGAGTCTTGAAGTTTAAATCTCCTCAGTGTGATAGTATCAGAGGGGTAGCCGTGTTAGTCTGAATCTGTAAAAAGCAACAGAGGGTCCTGTGGCACCTTTGAGACTAACAGAAGTATTGGGAGCATA
>NW_020664998.1:262042-280573 GCF_002925995.2 Terrapene triunguis
TACTGTGTCCAGTTTTGGGCCCCACACTACAAGAAGGATGTGGAAAAATTGGAAAGAGTCCAGCGGAGGGCAACAAAAATGATTAGGGGTCTGGAGCACATGACTTATGAGGAGAGGCTGAGGGAACTGGGATTGTTTAGTCTCCAGAAGAGAAGAATGAGGGGGGATTTGATAGCTGCTTTCAACTACCTGAAGGGGGGTTCCAAAGAGGATGGAGCTCGGCTGTTCTCAGTGGTGGCAGATGACAGAACAAGGAGCAATGGTCTCAAGTTGCAGTGGGGGAGGTCTAGGTTGGATATTAGGAAACACTATTTCACTAGGAGGGTGGTGAAGCATGGAATGGGTTCCCTAGGGAGGTGGTGGAATCTCCATCATTAGAGGTTTTTAAGGCCCGGCTTGACGAAGCCCTGGCTGGGATGATTTAGTTGGGGTTGGTCCTGCTTTGAGCAGGGGGTTGAACTAGATACCTCCTGAGGTCCCTTCCAACCCTGAGATTCTATGATTCTATGATTCCAAGAGGGGGAGCATGTAAAGGGCCGATGGGTGGGCAGCAGAGGCAACATGTAACCGGCTGGTGCCTGGCGCCTGCCCACATGCACCAGCCACCACAGCTCACAGAGTGCAGCCAGCGCCAGCCAGAAATGGGACGGGGGCCTGCTGGTGGGGAGCCGGTCACCACTGGGGGCTGCGCTGATGGACCAGGAGGGGGAGCAGCCGGCCCGATGTGCTGCATCTTCGCCCCACCACCAGCCTTGCACTCCCACCCCCATCATCGGACACTGGACCCCCCATTCATTGCTGGTGGGTGGGTGGCTGGCAAGCAGGGATCCAGCCAGCATCAGGACCTGCCAGTACTGATGGGCAGGAGACAGAAAATACAGGACAATTTGCCCATTTTTAAGAAAAAGTCCAGACACCCACAGGTAGGCTTAAATATGAGACTGTCCCTTTAAAACTGGGACATCTGGTTACCCTAGGCTGAGAACACCCCTCTGTCCTGCCCTTCTCCCTCCCTGTCTCTCGCCCACCTGCCGGGAAATGGGAATTCGGCCTCTGGAGTCCCCCCATTTCATATGACAGCGCAGAGCTGTTCACCGTGCTGTGACCTGACCCCCCAGGCCTGGCGCTTGCCGTGAGGTGAACCACAGAGCAGCGGGTGTTCAGAGGGTGCCGGGGGTCTGGGGAACTCAGAGATGGGGAGAAGAAAGGGGACTGAGGCTGTTCTGATGCAATGTCAAAAACTTGGTCCCAATCAAAAGCTATGTCTACGTGGCACGCTCCTCTGGGCGGCATGCAGTGTACCCGCAGGCAAAGCCCCCCGGCACAGGGTGAGGTAGCCGGGTAGCCGGTGAGGCACAGCTGGACTGAATAAAGATGCACCAGAAGGGTGCGTACAAACCCTACGCCCTCTCCACTGACCCCAGCCATGCCTCCCCGTCTACACCCTTCCCTGTGGGGTTTAGTAACACGCAACCTCCACGCTGCTGACACCGGTGTGTTGTGTAGATGTAGCCAGCGATGGGCAGTCGGGAGGAGAGTTAAGGTGCTGCTGGGGGATGGGATGAGGGGGGTAGGACTCGGAGCCCCCCCACCAGGCTGATCCCACGTCTGTCTCTCTATGCAGATTTCTCTTCGTCAACACCGCTCACAGTACGAGGCTGCGCGACCAAGAGCGCGTGTGCCCTGAAGAAGGAGTTCTTGGTGTTCTCTGGATTATACATGTACCAAGTGAGCACGGTGGATACCTGCACACCAGCTCTAAGCAGCACCAACCGGATCCCTGGGCCCGGTTCCTTTGCCTTCCTCTCGTCCAGTCTCCTGCTGCTCAAATACCTCTCCTGATGGATGCCCCATTTGTGTCACCCCCGTCGACAATCCAGGCACCCGGTGGCTAAAATCCTCGGGGTGGGGAGACAGGTAGCTGGAGTCTCTCTGTGTCTTTATTGAGGTAAATGCACCTAATAAAGCAGGATCTTAAAATGAAAATACCCTGGGACTGCGTGTGTCTGTTTCACTGACGATCCCGTCCGCACAGCTGAGCCTGGGACAGCGTCAGATGAATTTATATCAGTGTCTAAGGCTTTGTCTATCAGCTGACCCCCTCTGGCCATGGCTACTCTACGGGGTCTGTAGCAGCGTAGATCCATTGCCAAAGCAGCCCACAGCGATGGCAGGGGTTCACCTTGCTGTCGAAATGCCGCCTCCCCGGGTGATGCTGGCTGGGTCTCCAGCTGGTTGGGGCAGAAGTAGCCAGGGACATTTCTACAGTTTTCATATCATTCTCTTCCTAGTGCTGATTGATTGATTGATTGTTCCTTCCAATCCTCCCTCTATCCCAGTCTCTTCCTCTTGGCTTCACCCCACGCCGACCCCTCCTATCCTGCCCTGTTCCTCTAGCTTCCTTCCCATTTGGCTGATCCCCTCCTAACTAACCCTCCCCCCAAATCGTGGCACTCACATGCCATTCGCTGCCCACCCATTGCTCGCTCCACAGGTGTGTTGCACCCTATTCCCCTGCCCCGGGTCTGTCTTGTCTAGTTACATTGTCAGCTCTTTGGGGGCAGAGGACGTCCACGACTTTGGGTTTGTACAGCCTTACAGAGGATGCCAGCTCTGGGGCACAGCCTGGCTGCTCTTTGGCAGCGAAGATGCAACCGTTTGTCTCCCAAACAGACATTCACACAACGGGTTTGTGAAATGCCACCTTCAGGTGGTTCAGGGCTTATCTACACTTCAAACACTGCAGCGGTACAACCGTAGCACTTCATGGTAGACACCACCTACGCCGACGGGAGAGTTTCTCCTGTGGGCGTAGTTGACCCACCTCCCCAAGAGGTGGCAGTCAGATCAGAAGACGAATTCTCCTGTCGACCCAGTGCTGTCTACACAGGGACTCAGGTCAGTTTAACTACATCACTCAGGGGGGTGGATTTTTCATGCTCCTGTCCTGAGCGACGGAGCTGGGCTGAGCTAATTTTCGATCGCAACCCGCTGGAAAGAGCTACAGGAATGATTCAAGGTCTTCAAACCTGACCTGTTGGGAGACTCAAGGAGCTGAATCTATTTCATTTATCCAAGAGAAGCGGTGATGGGACATGCAGACATCACAGGTGTGGGAACCAGACAAGCACCTGCGGGGATGGAGCGCTCTCAATGTCAACTGGCAATGTGCACGTCTCGAATACTAAGTATATTACTGATTATCCTGGTGTCTAACATCACCGCTCCCTCCACGGCGCGGCTCTCGTCCTCGGCAGCTCGACTCCCGCCTTATCTTATTTATTACCCTTTACGTTTATTTAGTCTTTGATCAGACAGCTCAGCACGCCCGGCCGCTTCTGGGGAACAGCCACTTGCAATGGAATTTCTCAGGAGTCTGAAGCAACCAGCCAGGGGGGGAGGAGGAGCTGGGAGATCGGAGGAAGACAGAGGGAAACTGAGGCTTAGGGAGTAGAACCATTCACTTGTTCTCCCATTCATACTCCCCACACCCCATCTATCTATCCTCATACACCCCATCCATCTAATCTTTCTATCTATCTCTTCAGGGTAGGACAGTGTCGACATGTCTGTGCAGCGCCTGGCACAACGGGTCCCTGATCTCTAGGTACTACCCTGGTACGTTTCTTTCTCTCTCACGTGCCAAGGGACCTGAGATCCCTCCAGGCTAGGAGAGCACTGAAATGCAGCCACCTCTGGGGAGGGGGTGAACCCCAGCCTGGGGAATGTCCGATGACAGCAGCGTTTGGGAAACAGGCCCTGGGAGATTAAATATCCTCCGAGGGGGGCCCAGTCGCGTAAACAGAGACAAGGGCGGAGAGCGGTGACTGTAGGGAGCACAGAGAACCGAGAGGGAAACAAGCAATAACATTGGATCCGTCCCATGGGCAAGCAAAGGGTTAATCTGATAACAGCCCCGTGGGATAATTTGCGGCTAGCTGCCACCTGGGCCCTTATCAGGAGCCATCTGCGCTGCTTCCTCCATCTATATAAACGAGGTGCCCAGCTTGCATAGCCAGACAACCTACTTCCCCATCCTCGCCAGCGCCAGACCTGGGAGGCTGAAGGTAAGCGCTGTCCCTGGCCCACTGCCCTCTCCTCTCCCATGAGACCCAAGTTCACACGCGGGAGTATTGTCCTAAACTGGGACCTAGGAGCCGGTCGACGTTTTTCAACCCAACTGAGAAAAGTTTCGCACCCACGCTGACGTTTTTGCAACCAAACCGTGCGGGTTTTTTGAACGGGGAGTAAATTTTCTCCTTTTCCGTCCCAGAGCCCCCCCATTTCGCACAACGAATTCCCTCCGAATTTGGAAATACGGTTTCTCTTGCCAGTAAATAACTCCGTCTGTGCCAATCAGAGGGGGGCAAAGTGCGTGTGTAAACCATTGCGAAATGGGAAAACGCCCGAGACGCGATTTCAATTGAGAACCGGGGGGAGACAAAAGAACTCTCTCGAAAGACGCCAGTGAAGAAATCCAAAAAGAAAGCAGTGAGAAGATTTCTGAAACATGAAAAGC
Source organism: Terrapene triunguis (assembly GCF_002925995.2). Lineage (NCBI taxonomy): Eukaryota > Metazoa > Chordata > Testudines > Emydidae > Terrapene > Terrapene triunguis. The sequence goes on from NW_020664998.1 coordinate 266,562, forward strand.
ACCTGGATCTTATTGGGTTTTTTTCCCCTTCCCATTTCTGACCAGCTCTGCTGCTGATAAAAGGGTTAAGATGTAATTTAAATTCCATTCCAGATCTCACTTGAGGTCTATATGTTCCCAGTATGATGGTGAGCATCTCTGGATCTCGGGTGGGGCCCAGGTGGTGCCTGGCACGATGGGGAACTCACCATCCCCGATTTTGGGCGGGGCCCAGGCACACATGCCATATGGGAAGACCCTGTGTGTCTCGGGCAGGGTCTGTGGGGCACCTGGCATGACAGGGAAACCCCCTGGATCTCGGGTGGGATCCAGAAATTGTTCCTGTGGAAATGGTAGGAAAATGCCGAACCTCTCTTCATTTTTTAAAAAGTTTTCCTCTGGAAAAGTGGAGTGGGGAAAGTTTTCAAAAATTAAAACAAGAGAAAGTAACTGATTGTTTTAAAATAATACTAATCACAGCCCTGTTTTATAGATGGGGAAACTGAGGCACGATGGGGAAGGGGTTTGCAAGCAGCAGCCTGCTCAGTCCTCTGAAGCGCAGCGCAGGGCTCTGTCCAATCGGCCCCGCTGCTTTGTCTCCCTGTTTAACTGTCTCTTTAAGCGAGCCAAAGTAACACTTCGGTTTTGTGTTTTTTCTGGTTGCAAAAGGGCTGAGAAAGTGTGTGGGTGTGGGGAAATAACTCAAACTTTCACACCTTGCTGCTGTTTTCTAACTGGGGAAACCAGACAAGAAATGGGGAAAGGTCGATTCCCCCCCCCCCCCCCCCGCCCCCGCCCCGCTTTCTTACTTTTTTCAAATTTCCACATGGGGAAAAAATGTTATGACCCAATGGGGGGAAGAAATTCTGACCGGAGATTTTTTATCCTGCGGAAATTCCAGAGGGCAAAATCCCCGTTGTCAAGCCAATTCTTTGGATAAAGCTGCGAGGTTTCGTCCATGGGATTTGCCAGACTGGGCAAAACCGAGGTTCTCTCTTGGCCCATTATCTGGCAGATAAGATACGATGCGATAAGAAGAAAGAAACTGGCAGTTTTGGTTTTCTCTGTCTCGTAACACAAATAGGAGTCGGATTTAAAGTTTCAGGAACCTAGTGGATTCCCATAAAGCACCTAATTCCCTTGGGTTCAATGGGAATTAGGAGCCTAACTCCATTCAGAGTTTTAAAATTTCCACCTACAGGCACTTTGAAAAAGTTACCCTGGGTTTGGCTCGTCCTTTATTCCCAGGAGGAAAATAGGAGATCCGCATTCTCGGCTGAACTAAAAGGGGCGGTTTCCAGACACTTTAAAGCTACTTTCTACTACCAGGGCAATTCCAAGGGCCCATCTGGCTGGTGGCACCTGCTTCAGCTTTGAAATAATGAGCAATGAGGCTATCAGTAGGGTTCAGAGTCAACTTGCTGTCTGCCGTTGTTTTTAGCTGCTGGCGCCCCCTGCAGTTGAGGCTGCCTCCATTTCCCCTTTGTTTGGCCAGTGACCGTTTAGCCCCGTGTCTGGTAGTTCCTTGCTAGGATTCCACCTGGATCTTTAATATTCTCTCCCCTTTTGGGGCAGAAGCTACTCTAGTGAGTCAGGACCAGGAACCTTAGTGAAGAGCTGAGAGACTCTGGCTTCAGCATGTTGACTCTGGACCCTACTGACGACAGGATGGAGTAAGTAGGGGAGAACAAACGACACGGGACAGGTGTGTAGTCACGTCACTCAATGCCTGACTGGAAAGCGCCCCAAGACTGCAGAGAAGGGTGCTGGGGCACAACCTCGCAGGCTGCTTCTGCGACTCCCACTCACTCTCTGCCTCCGGCAGCCCAGCCAGGCAGCTGCCCAAGGACTCTGCCCCCTGGGGTCCCTGGCCCTGCAGTCTTTTCTCGCCCCAGCTGTGGGAGGGCCACCAGTCTGCCCCTGTTAATCCTTCAGGGTTTGTCCACATGGCAGCTGAGGGGTCAGGCCCAGCCCAGGGAGAGGGACCTGTCCTAGTTCTGCTTGAGCGGTGGATAGCAGTGTGGCCACATGCATGGCTGGGGGGTGGGCGGAAGGGGCGTGGGGGTGGTTTGTGTTAGGGAGGGTTGTGGGGGTGGGAGCAGATGTGCGGGAAGTGGGGGAGGGTTTTGTGGGAGTGTGTGAGGAGGTTGTGTGTGGGGCAGTAGGTTAGTGGGGTGTGTGGGTGGGGAGAGGAGTGGGCAGGTTGTGTTATAGGGAGGTGTGGGGGGGATTGTCAGGGACGTGACGGAGGGGTGTGTGGGGGAGGGGTGTGTGGAGGTTATGTGTATGGGGGGTTGTTTATGAGGTTTGTGTGGGGTGTGTGTTGAGGTAGTGTGTGAGGATGTGTGTGTGGGGGGGTTGCGGGGAGGTGGGGGAGGTTGTGTGAGGGAGGGGTTGCAGGGGAGGCTGTTTATGTGGGGGAGGGTTGTGTGTGGAGGGGTATGTAGGTGGGGAGTTGTGCGGGGTCTTGTGTGTGTGGGGTTGTGTATGAGGGGTGTGTGTGTGGGTGGGTGGGGTCACAGGGGAGGCTGTCTGTGTGTGGGTGGGGTTGTGTATGGGAGGGGTGTGTGGGTGGGAGGTTGCGGGGGGTTGTGTGAGTGGGTGGGGATTGTGTAAGGGAGGTGTGTGTGTGTGTGTGTGAATGTGTGTGTGTGTGAATGTGTGTCACTGCTATCTGTAGTGCACTAGCTGGGTCAAAGCCAGCACATGTCCATCGACCAGAACTGGACCTCACCCCTCTCCCCGCAGGGCCGACGCCCCCTTTAGGCCCAGTTCCCCTTAGTGGCTGGGACACCCCGGGGCTTGTGCACCCCAATACACACGGGGCAGCTTGCACCTCACCAAGCTGGCGTCTGCTGGGCTGTATTGAAAACAGTGTTACAATACCCAGCGATTTGCTTTCCATGGGAAAGGGGCTTTCCTGATCCTGCAGCAGGCTGGGGGCTCTGCAGGGTAGCGTGTGTGCCTGGAGGCGATCTGTGGAGAGGTGGCCTAGAGTCAGGTGGGGTAGGTTGGCTCTCTGTACCTTAGCGAGCAGCCTGCTTCGTCTCCCTCTGCTTTCAGTTCTTGCGGGTGATTGTTCTGGATTCGAAGCAGCAAAGTCATGTTATGGTGCCACCTCCCAGCAAGAGGATTTGGTGCTGTTAGCTCCTGTCTCCTTGCTGCAGACTCAACTTCCTTTAGGGCCGGTTCCCAGGGCTAGAGATGCCATTTCGTTCATTGCCGTGAGTCGCAAGCTTAGACTGGGCAGGACAGGGGCAGCTTCTCTAGTAAATCCTACCGCCCCCCAGGGCATGGAATCCTGGAGCTCTCCACTTCCTGTGTTTCCCCCCCCCCCAGGCCGTGCGCACTGTGGCTGCAGAGTTCGGTGCATCCGAGGCAAACAAGAGTCCAGTCCGGCTCCGAGCCCAGCCCCACACTCTCCCGGTTGCCATGCAGGGTTCCCTCGTGCTCAGCCTTCTGGCCGTGCTCCTAGCTGCAGCTAATGGCGAATGTAAGTCTCCGAGCCACGCGTTTCACAATTATCCTTTTCAACCACGGGCTCCAGCGGAGTCACCCCTGATTTACTTCAGTGTCACCCTATTGGCTAAATTGGAGTCACTCCTGATTTACTCCAGTGTCACACTATTGGCTAAATTGGAGTCACCCCTGATTTACCCCAGTGTCACCCCATTAGACCCAGTAACTCATACCCATTTTATGGCTCCTTTGTGCCAATTGTGCAAATGGCCTTCGTGTAAACTGCTCAGGCTCAGACTGACCGGCCATGCCACCTACCCTTCAGCTACTGCTCTGTAACCCTCTATCAAGTTCCTTCTGATGATTCTCCCCTCAAAGGCCTTGCCTACAGGCGGACACTCTGGAAAATTAATCCAAATTAACCAAAGGTGTGATTTTTAAACTGGATTAAACCCATCTAATTTGGAATATAAATGACCTTAATTCAGTTTCTTAATTTACCTCCAAAGTGAATTAAACTAAGCCAAATGAAGGCCACTTTAATCCCAACAGAAAGTGTGCACAGAGGACTTTAACCAATCCAGTTTAAATTCACACTTTTGGTTAATGCAGATTAAAAGTGGCTTTAATTCAGTTTCGTTCACCTCCACCGTAAAGTCAACTAAACTGAATTTACTGAGTGTGTCTACACTGGGACTTAATCTGGTTCAACTAATCTGGATTAGTGACACCTGTAAACCCCCCCATTTAAATTAAACCCTTAGGGACAGACAAGAAGCAGGGAGGGACCTTTGCACCAGAATTAATCCTTGACCCTTGGTGATTTTTCCTACAGATTCCTGTTCATGCATGAATTCCCCAGCTAAATGTTCTCTCAGTGAGGATCAGTGCACAGTAAATTCCACCAATGGGGCCTGCATGTTCACTCTGGAAACAGTCTCCTCAGGTGAGCGAGATGGGCCTGGTGCTCCCCTTTCCCTCCCCCAAACCTGCCTAACTTTCCAGCCAGCCCACGATGCTCTTATCCCTTTTAACCTGAGTGGATTAGCCAAAATTTGCTTCCATTAGGATGAGAAATAAATGAGATGGGTCAGATCTATTCTTGAGGTGTGGGGTTTGTGTGTGTGTGTGTGGGGGGGGCACGGGCAGGGGTTGTGTGTGTGGCTCGAGGGGGTTGTGTCTGGTATGGGCTGTGTGTTGTGTATGGCTGTTGTGGGGTGGTTGTGTAGGGTGTCTGGGTTGGGTGTTTGTGGGGGGGTGTTATGTCAGGTATGGAGTTTTGGATGTGGTGGGTTGTGTAGAGTGCGGGGGTAGTTGTGTGTGTTGGGGAAGCTGGGGTGAGTGTGGGGGTGTTGTACTTGGTGGGGGGAGGGTTGTATATGTGGGTGCTGTAGGTGGTGGCATTTGTTGTGGGGCAGGAGCCTGTGTGTGGGGAAGGTGAGTGTGTGCGGGTTTTGTCGGGTGTGCCTTGGGGAAGGGTTGTGTGGTATGGGAGGATGGTGTGGGGGAGGGTTTGTGAGAGTGGGTGGGTGGCTTGTGTTGGGTGTGTGGATGGAGGAGTTGTGGGGTGCCTGGGTGTGCGCACACATGTAGGCTGATTTTTGTCTTTTTCCCCCCCTGCACCTAGGAGGACAGGACAGTGAGACCGTCTACGCAACTTGTGTGGAGAACCGCACTACCTGCCTCACAGGGCTCATCAGCCTGACCGTCGGGACTGACAAACAAGTGAGGACCAACTCCATGTGCTGTCAAAGCAACAAATGCAACCAGAATATAACCCTGGCCGGTACGTACCGAGCGCAGCCATTCGCAGGCACAGCTGCTCGACGGGCGGGAAAACAATTTGCCTGCGACCATTAGAAATTTCCAAACTGTTTCCGTTTTGCAAGGTTAAAAGCAAAGAGCTTTACACTTTTGCGTGTGTGAAATATTGTTTTACAAAAACTCAAACTGGCCCCATTTCACCCTGGCCTCAGCACAATGAAGAGAGACTGACTTTTTTCCCCTTCGGTTTGGTGGAGGCTCCGAAAAATCAAAACCAAATTATGTTTCAACTAGCACAGGGGTGGGCAAACTATGGCCTGCGAGCCGGATCCGGCCCCTCAGGGCTTTGGATTCGGCCCGTGGGATTGTCACCCCAGTGGCACCGTGGGTCCCGTGCTGCTCCCGGAAGTGGCCGGCACCATGTCCCTGTGGCCCAGGATGGGAGGGAGGGAGAGAGGGCTCCACGCACTGCCCTTGCCTGCAGGCACCAGCCCCCACAGCTCCCATTGGACGGGAACGGGGAACTGCAGCCAATGGGAGGGGCCGCAGGGACATGGTGCCGGAGCAGCGCGGGGTGAGGGCAGGCAGGCAGGCAGCCTGTCTTAGCCCCACTGCGTGCCGCTGCCACCCCAGACCCGCTCAGGTAATCGGCACCTGGCCAGAGCCCAAATCCCGACCCCCTCCTACCCTTTGCCCCCCAACCCCCTGCTCTGAGCCCCCTCCTGCACACTGCACTCCCTCCCACACCCCACACTCCCTCCCGCACCCCAAACCCTGCCCTGAGCCCCCTGCTGCACCCTGCACCCCAACCCCCTGCACCCTCTCCCGCACCCCAACCCCCTGCCCCAGCCCTACATTCATGGCCCTGCATGCAATTTCTCCACTCAGATGTGGCCCTCGGGCCAAAAAGTTTGCCCACCCCAGAACTAGAGTTTAATCCAAAATGTTTTCAGACATTACTGGAAATTAAAGTCAATTTTTGTTTTTTTTTTCTACCCTATTTTGAACCTGGGTCTCCCCCTTCCTTCTCTCCCCCTTCCTCTTCCTCCTCCTCTGGCATTTTGTGACTAAATAAACCCCAGGGTTTGTTTGAGTTATTTCCAGTCTCCTCCTTTTTCCTCTCTCTAATGCTTCCAAATGTCGCCAATGCTGGCAAAGTTACAAAGTGCCGGAGATGCCTCATTTCCTTTTTATTCCTTTAACTGCTCTGTGCCTTTTCCCGAAACTGGAGACATTTGGAAACGTTACAGGAAAAAACATCCGAAAACACAGATTTCATTCCATCTATTACATTCGCTGGCAAAAAACGGCCCGCTGGCCTCGAAAGCTGAAAACCAGAATGAAAATCAGGTGGCAGCAAATTGAAAATGTTCATTTAAGAATTTCCCATAGGAATTTTTTTTTGATTTTTCCAGTGGGGCATTTGGCTTATGTTTGATGCAATGGAAAAAAGGGAGAGACACAAAGAATTGGGTGCCATGGTCCAAGCGACAGGCTTGGAGAACTTTTGCAGCAGCAGTTGAACGGGGCCAGGTTGCATTGGTCAAAGCCAGAGAGCAGGCTGTTGCGGGAACCGAGACGAGAGATGAGGAGATCCTGGCTGAGAGTTCTAGCTGTGTGGTTGGATAGTTCTGTTGATTCTCCATCATGAGCCTCTTTGTGTCCTGAAATTCTGACCCATGGTTCTTTCTCCGATTGTTCCCAGTGCCGCCGAAGAGCTCACCCAAGAACGGGCTGCAGTGCGCAGCCTGCGATGCGCCGGATGCTGACCAGTGCAAGAACGTGAACATCCCCTGCATGGGCTCTCAAGATCGTTGCATCGACTTTGCTGGGACGCTTGGTAATTCCTCCAAACACGCTTGGGAACTGACCTGAGCTCTCCCAGGCAGTTGGGAATTCCTGCCAGAACTGGTGAAATCCAGAATTCCCTAACCCTACAACTGGTGACATGTATTGAGTGACACCTTTATTTTCATTGATATGGGCCCCTGTTTTTCAGCATCGAAGGGTTATGAGAATCAACATTTGGAGTCCTAGTTTTTCCTGGGTTCTATCCTCAGCTGTGAGAGGGAAGTGGGGTCTAGTGGTTAGAGCTGGGGGCTGGGTGCCAGGACTCCTGGGTTCTATTGCCAGCTCTGGGACAAGAGTGAGGTCTAATGTGTTAGAGCTGATTCGTGCCAAATGAAGCATTTTGAGAATTTGTGTAAAAATTAAAAAAAAAAAAAAAAAAACCCACAAAATGTTCCCTTTCAAAATAAAAAACCTCCAACAAAACATTCCCTTTCAACCCCAAAGGTAACTCATTTCTGTCACCCGCTTCCATTTTGCCGAAAATCATCCATTCTGGGTCAACTCAAACCCGAGTGTTTCCAACGGTTTGTCAGGCTGGAAACCGACCCCCCCAAAATGGGCTATTGGCAAAGCTCTGCGGCCCAGGCTGGTGGGGAAGGGGACGAGACGAAAAGGCCAGGCCATTCTTGATTCTTATCGCCTGTTTCTTTCCATCTGCAGTTAAAAGCACCACCACCACATTGGTCTTGAAAGGCTGCGCTACCCAGAGCGCCTGTGAGCTGGAAGTCAATGGCACTTTCTACTATTCCCAGAAGACATATACGCTGACCAAAGCCATCTGCCGTGCGGCTACCAGCAAGGGCTCTAACGTTGCTGTTCACGCCCTGGCGTTCTTCCCAACGTTGGCCGGGCTGCTCCTGGGGAAACAGCTGTCCTGATTTGCCCTCTGTCTGCAAGATCCTGGAGAAACCACCCCCCACGCACCCCTTGGGATTTAGGGGTGCCTTTGGAGAGATGAGTTCATCACAGGTTGTTGGGCTCTATCTGGGTGTGTGGGGGGGAACTAGGTGTAATTCTCCTACGTCAGTTATGCAGGACATCAGCCATAGACGGCCTTAAAATGGGTGAATCAGTGAATCCAGTGGGTTGAATAAAAATGGTATTGAAACCATTCAGGTGTCTGCTTGTTTCTTGTCAAGGGGAGGCGGCCGAGGGGATTTTCCCAGCATGCACAGCACTGTTTTGTGCGGGTCACTCCCTGGGCATAACCGTATAAGAACGGGCCATCCAAAGGTCAATCTCACCCAATCTGCTGTCTTCTGACAATGGCCAGTACCATAAGAACATAAGAATGGCCCTACTGGGTCAGACCAAGGGTCCATCCAGCCCAGTATCGGGTCTACTGACAGTGGCCAATGCCAGGTGCCCCAGAGGGAATGAGGGGAACAGGGAATCATCCAGTGATCCATCCCATTGCCCATTCCCAGCTTCTGGCAAACACAGACTAGGGACACCATCCCTGCCCACCCTGGCTACCAGATGCTTCAGAGGGAATGAAGAAAACAAGGCAATTAGTGGGTGATCCATCCCCTCATCCAGACCCAGCGTCTGTTCCAAGCTGCTTCTCAACCCCTACTTCCCTGTCAGAGTGAAAAGCAAGTCGGCGTTTCCTTAGAAAATTTTGATGAATGTGAAAACAAAAGAAATTTCTCAATTTTGGGGGCACAGAATTTTAAATTTTGTTCAGCAGAAAATTTCGATCTTTTTTTTCTGATGGAGATTTGGAAGCTGGAATATTTCCGTGTCCGTGACACCTCATGGGAGTTCTAGCACATGCGCCTCACTCATCCATTCTCTAGAGGCTGGGCTCGCTGGTTGGACTACATCTCCCATGATGCAACACAGTTACTCCTCTTGTGCTTCATGGGAATTCCTAACCATGGTGCCTCATGGGAGTGAATTCTCTTTCCCCCCCCCTTTCTTACTCTATTTTGCTCAGGAATGTGAAAATATTCACACTCCGCTGCACCCTAGCTAAGCCCACCTAACACCTGGTGTAGACGTGGCTAGGTCCATGGAAGAATGCTTCAGTTGACCTAGCTGTTTTGGCTTGGGGAAATGGATTAGCTACATTGACTGGAAAATCCCCCTGTTGCTGTAGTGTCTTCGTAGCATAGACAAGCCCATATTCTTTCTCCTTCGGCTTTGCAAAAACGTTTTTGTTTCGCAGACGACAACATTTTGCACTAGACAAAAATTGTGGTGAAAAATGTTTGCAACATTCAAAAGGCTCCATGAACTAATTTGAAAGAAACAGAATCGCAACGGGGTTAGGGAGACAAACCCTGCTGGATTTTCACCCCAATTTCAAATCCCTCTTTTTTTTTTTTTTGAATCGCTTCATCGGAAAATTCCTCACAACATTTCAAACACAATGAAAGTTTGTCTATGGAAAAACGTCCCGCAAATCATGCCCATTTTCTCAACTAGGCCTGTGTAGGTGGTGTCTACACTGAAGCGCTACAGCTGTGCGGGTGCCGTGTTTGAAGTGTAGACAAGCCCAGAACCGTCTCTTGTTAAGGCGGCATTTCACAGGCCTGTTGTGTGAATGTCTATTTGGGAGACACACGGTTGCATATAGTCATTCTTTGCTGCCAAAGAACTGCCAGGCAGTGCCCCAGAGCTGGCCGCATTTTGGTGGCAGGTGGAATCCTGTGTAAGGCTGTACAAACCCAGATTCACAGACACCTCTGCCCCAAAGAGCTGACAGCCCTAACTAGACAAGCAAACCCAGGGCAGGGGGACAGGGTACAGCACACCAACGGAGTGACCAATGGGTGGGCAGCGAATGGCATGTTAATGCCTCAATTGCTTTTTGTGGGGGCAGGTGGGTTAGCTAGGAGGGGATCCGCTAAATGGGAAGGGAAGTGGGTCTAGGGGGCCAGGGCAGAGGGGCTGGCGTGGAGTGAACCGAGAGGAAGAGCCTGAAGTGACAGGGAGGGTTGGAACGAACAATCAAGCAGCACCGGGACGAGAAAGTCCAGTGAAAACTGTAGAAAGTTCTTTGGCAGTTTCTGCCCCTACTGGCTGGAGACCCAGCCACCATCACGCGGGGAGGTGGTGTTCCCCCGGCTTTGGCAACGGAGCTACACCGCTACAGACCCCATAGTGTAGCCATAGCAACATAGAACTGTAGGGCTGGAAGGGACCTCACAAGGTCAACTAATCCAGCCCCTTGCACACAGGGCAGAACTAGATCATAACTAGACAGATCCTGACTAAACAAAAAAAAGGAAGAGAAGCAGTGAGAGGCAAAAAGGCATCCTTTAAAAAAAGTGGAAGTTAAATCCTAGTGAGGAAAATAGAACCGAGCATAAACTCTGGCAAATGACGTGTAAAAATATAATTAGGAAGCCGAAAAAAGAATGTGAAGAACAGCTAGCCAGAGACTCCAAAAGTAACAGCAAAATTTTGCTTAAGTACATCAGAAGCAGGAAGCTGCTAAACAACCAGTGGGGCCACTGGATGATCGAGAGGCTAAAGGAGCACCCAAGGACGATAAGGCCATTGCGGAGAAACTAAATGAATTCTTTTTTTTTTTTTTTTTTTTTAAAATGGAGATATCCTATCTCCTAGAACTGGAAGGGACTTTGAAAGGTCATCAAGTCCAGCCCCCTGCCTTCACCAGCAGGACCAAGTACTGATTTTGCCCCAGATTCCTAAGTGGCCCCCTCAAGGATTGAACTCACAACCCTGGGTTTAGCAGGCCAATGCTCAAACCACTGAGCTATCCCTCCCCCCTTTGCATTGGTCTTCACGGCTGAGGATGTGAGGGAGATTCCCACCCCTGAGCCATTCTTTTTAGGTGACAGATCTGAGGAGCTGTCCCAGACTGAGGTGTCATTAGAGGAGGTTTTGGAACAAATTGATCAATTAAACAGTAATAAGTCACCGGGACCAGATGGGATTCACCCAAGAGTGCTGAAGGAACTCAAATGGGAAATTGCAGGATGTAGCGATGCGGTGACTCACCGGTGTGGCGCCGCCTGCTGGTCGTCCTGGGAATTAGCTCTCCAGCTCCAGAGTGCCCCCTGCTGGCCGATGTCCGGTTGCCGCTGGCCCCCCATGTCCCTCCCAGACCCCGGTGGCCCTTTACCTTGGGTGCTGCCGCCCCCTGGCAGTACACCCACTCTCTGGATCTCCCCACCCAGGGGAACCCCCAACCCTCTACCCCCACCTCGCCAGCTACTGCCAGTCACCATCTAGCCCCCGCTCACTGGGGCAGACTGCAGTCTATACCACTCATTATCAGCAAGGGGGGTTTGGACCTGCTGCCTCTGCCTATCTCTGGGCTGCACCTCTGCAACCCCAGTACGCTTCCCAGCCTTTACCAAGGCCTGCAGCCTGGGGGTTTTCCAGGCCAGAGCTCCCCAGCTCCTCTGGCCTTTCCCCAGCCCTGCTCCACTCTAGGTACCCTGCTGAGCTCCCAGGCAGCCAGGCCCATCTCTCTCCACAGCTAGAGAGAGACTCTGCCCGAGCTCCTGGCCCACAGCCTTTTATAGGGCCAGCTGGGCCCTGATTGGGGCGTGGCCCCAGCTGTGGCTGCTTCCCCACTCAGCCTAACCTTCTGGCTCCCTGGGGCAGCCCTTTCCCAGGGCTGTTTTAACCAGGGCCGGGGCAACCATTAGGTGACCCAGGGCGGCAGAAAAGCTGGTGGTGCTCCTGGTTTTAACCCCTTCAAGGCAGGGGGGATAGCTCAGTGGTTTGAGCATTGGCCTGCTAAACCTAGTGTTGTGAGTTTGATTCTTGAGGGGGCCACTTAGGGATCTGGAGTGAAAATCAGTATTTGGTCCCGCCTAGTGAAGGCAGGGGGCTGGACTTGAGGACCTTCCAAGGTCCCTTCCAGTTCTAGGAGATAAAATAAATTAATGGAAATATCTTATTTATTTATAGAAGTGGGTGATCACCCCGCTACAAGGACTACTTAATGATTCCCTGTTCTGTTCATTCCCTCTGGGACAACTGGCACTGGCCACTGTCGGCAGACAGAACACTGGGCTAGATGGACCTTTGGTCTGATCCAGTCTGGCCGTCCTTATGTTCTTACAGTTCTTTGTCCAACCTGCTCTTAAGAATCTCCAATGATGGAGATTCCACATCCTCCTTAGGTAATTTATTCCAGAGCTTAACTACCCTGACTAGATAGGTCAAGTTTTTCCTAATATCCAATCCAAATCGCCCTTGCTGCAATTTAAACCCATTGCTTATTGTCCTGTTCTCAGAGGTTAACGAGAACAATTTTTCACTCTCCTCCTTGTAACGACGTTTTATGTACTTGAAAACTGTTCTCATGTCCCCCCTTGGTCTTCTCTTCTCCAGACTAAACAAACCCATTGTGATGGGTTTGGCCACAGAGATCCCCTTGAGACTGTCACCTGACGTGCTGAAATTACCTCTGAGCCCGTTTTCCCTGCCAGCTTGGGACTCCAGAACCCTGCCTTGTTGAGCCAGACACACCAGCCTGCTGCAACACAGACCCAGGGTCTGAACCACGCCCCCAAAGCTGCAGACTTAACTGAAAACAGCTCAGCAGGTTACCTGTGTCCAGCACCCAAACACCCAGTTCCCAATGGGATCCAAACCCCAAATAAATCCGTTTTACTCTGTATAAAGCTTATACAGGGTGTGGCAAAGCTCCAACTTTGTGTCCGTCGGTCCCGCGCTTCCAGGTGGTCTATGCTAGCCTCAGAGGCTCACTGCGACCCTCCACGTAGCCCTTCTCTCTCTAGGGCCAGGGTACTGAGCCCTTTTCATCATAAACCAGCAAGGAGGTTGGTGAGAGAACTCCCACAGTCTCTGCTGTCCCTATGGGCTTTTTCAAGAACAGTTTAGACTCCTGTCCTGACAGGAGCCTGTATTCCCCTCCCAGGAGGTGTTCCTGTAGTGGTGGGTTGGGGGGAACCCGGGCCCGCCCTCTACTCTGGGTTCTGGCCCAAGGATCCTAGTGGCAGCAGTTGTTGGCAGCTGACCTTTCACTGCGAGAGCTGCTACATTTCCCTGGGCCACTTCCCCACAGCACTCCTGCTTCTCTCTCTCAAAGCCTTCTTCACCCTTAGCCTAGGGCTCCCTTCCAGTGGCTTGGGGGTGTCTTCATTACCCAGCCCTTCAACCGCACTTCCTCTCCTCTGGCTCCCTTTTCCTCTCCCCAGCCTGACCGGAGTGAACCCTTTTATAGTATTAGAGGGGCCTTAATTAGAGTCAGGTGTTCACATTAGCTTAAGGGCCTCACCTGACTCTTTGCAGGTTAATTAGAGTCAGGTGTTGACCTTAGCCTAATGGCCTCACCCGACTCTTTTCAGGCTAATTGCAGTCATGTGTCCACCCTAGCCTGGAGCCCCCGCTCTGGTCAGTCAGGGAACAGAAAAATGCGTATCCAGTGGCCAGTATATCTGCCTTCTACTACTCTGCTGTACCCAATTGGCCTGGGTCTATCACAAGGGTAAATTCATAAATTGTCTGCCCTCTATAACACTGATAGAGAGATATGCACAGCTGTTTGCTCCCCCAGGTATTAATCACTTACTCTGGGTTTATTAATCAACAAAAGTGATTTTATTAAGTATAAAAAGTAGGATTTAAGTGGTTTCAAGCAATAACAGACAGAACAAAGTAAGTCACATAAGCAAAATAAAGCAAAAACACGCAAGTCTAAGCCTCATACATTAAGAAACTGATTACAGGTAATATCTCACCCTCAGAGATGTTCCAATAAGCTTCTTTCACAGATTAGACTCCTTCCTAGTGTGAGTCCAATCCTTTCCCCTGGTCCAGTACTTGTTAGTTCCAGCAGACATCTCAGGTAGTAAGAAGGGGTTTTCTCATGACTGGAAGCCCCCTTTGTCCTGCTCCACTCCCTTTTATAGCTTTGGCACAAGGCGGGAATCTTTTGCCCGTGCTTGGTTCCCACCCCTGCTTCTAAATGGAAAAGTACCAGGTTTAAGATGGATTCCAGTATCAGG
>NW_020664998.1:350573-372350 GCF_002925995.2 Terrapene triunguis
TGGCCACACTGCTATCCACACTCAAGCATAAGAACATAGGAATGGCCATACTGGGTCAGACCAAAGGTCCATCTAGCCCAGTATCCTGTCTTCTGACAGTGGCCAATGCCAGGTGCCCCAGAGGGAATGAACAGAACAGGGAATCATCAAGTGATCCATCCCCTGTCGCCCATTCCCAGCTTCTGGCAAACAGAGGCTAAGGACACCATCCCTGCCCATCCTGGCTAATAGCCATTGATGGACCTGTCCTCCATGAACGTATCTAGTTCTTGTTTGAACCCTATTATAGTCTTGGCCTTCACAACATCCTCTGGCAAAGAGTTCCACAGGTTGACCATGTGTTGTGTGAAGAAATACTTCTATTGTTTGTTTTAAACCGGCTGCTTATTAATTTCATTTGGTGACCCCCAGTTCTTGTGTTATGGGAAGGAGTAAACAACACCTCCTTATTCACTTTCTCCACACCCTTCAACATTTTATAGACCTCTATCATACCTCCTCTTAGCCTTCTCTTTTCCAAGCTGAAAAGTCCCAATCTTATTAATCTCGCCTCATACGGAAGCCGTTCCATCCCCCTCATCATTTTTGTTGCTCTTCTCTGTACCTTTTCCAATTCCAATACATCTTTTTTGAGATGGGGCGACCACATCTGCACACAGTATTCAAGATGTGGGCATATCATAGATTTATATGGGGTAACATGATATTTTCTGTCTTATTATCTATCCCTTTCCTGATGATTCCCAACATTCTGTTCACTTTTTTGACTGCCACTGCACGTTGAGTGGATGTTTTCAGAGAACTATCCACAATGACTCCAAAATCTCATTTTTGAGTGATAACAGGTAATTTAGGCCCCATCATTTTGTATGTATAGTTGGGATTATGGTTTCCAATGTGCATTACTTTGTATTTATCAACATTGAATTTCATCTGCCATTTTGTTACCCAGTTACCCAGTTTTGTGAGATCCCTTTGTAACACTTCGCAGTTAGCTTTGGACTTAACTCTCTTGAGTAGTTTTGTATCATCTGCAAATTTTGCCACCTCACTGTTTACCCCTTTTTCCAGATGATTTATGAATATGTTGAACAGCACTGGGCCCAGTACAGACCCCTGGGGGACACCACTATTTACCTCTCTCCATTCTGAAAATTGACCATTTATTCCTACCCTTTGCTTCCTATTTTTTAACAAGTTACTGACCCATGAGAGGACCTTTTCTTTTATCCCATGACAGCTCACTTTGCTGAAGAACCTTTGGTGAGGGACCTTGTCAAAGGCTTTTTGAAAATCTAAGTACACTAGATCCACTGGATCCCCCATGTCCACGTGCTTGTTGACCCCCCTCAAAGAATTCTAGTAGATTGGTGAGGCGTGATTTTCCTTTACAAAAACCATGTTGACTCTTTCCCAGCAAATGATGTTCATCTCTGTGTCTGACCATTCTGTTCATTATTATAGTTTCAACCAGTTTGCCCGGTACTGAAGTCAGGCTAGCCTGGGTCCCTCTCCCTGAGATGGGCTGGACCCCTCCCAGCTGCAGGGTGGCCACATCCTAAATGGTTAACAGGGGCAGACTAGTGGCCCTCCCACAGCTGGGGAGAGAAAAGTTGCAGGGCCAGAGCAGGGGGGCAGCCGCTGGGAAGGTGGAGGGAACCCTTGGAGAAGAATCCTTGGGCAGCAGTCTACCTGGGCTGCCAGAGGCAGAGGATGAATGGGAGTCGCAGTGAAGTTGTTGATTTCGACCCTTGTCTCTGTTAAGGCGACTGGGCTCCTCTCTGTGGATATTTAATCTCCCAAGGCACATTTCCTAAACGCTGCTGTCATTAGACATTCTCCAGGCTGGGGTTCACCCCCACCCCAGAGGTGGCTGCATTTCAGTGCTATCCTAGCCTGGAGGGATCTGAGGTCCCTTGGCATGTAAGAGAGAAATAAATGTACTAGGGTAGTACCTAGAGATCTGGGACGCATTGTTCCAAGTGCTGCCCAGACATGTTGACACAGTCCTGCTCTGAAGATCTTTCGAGATAGACAGTGGAGGTGTATGGGGATAGATAAGTAGTGCAAGGGTGACAACATCAATCAAATATGGAACCCACCTCTTTCACCCTCAGGCTCCACCCACTTGTCACCGTAAGACTAACCCCCTGGGGTACTACTTCTGGGGTCAAGATGGACACATGACCAGAAGGAAGGGGGGGCATGTGACCCCTCTAAGAACTCCTCCCTCCACCCTGCACCAATTGGGGAGGGTTTCAACCACATAGGACCTCCCTGAGAGCAGATTTGACCAATCAGGGCAGGTTCTGGGGTGGAGTGACCCACCCAAAAAGAGGGCTGTGTGACTCCTCTAAGAACTCCTCCCACCACCCTCGACCAAGGGGGTTTCAGCCCCCCTTAGAGCATCCCAGAAGGGAAACATGTACTAATCAGGAGAAGTGTAATGCGAGGGTCTAGGCTGGAACCCCCCCACCCCACCCGATCTCTGGAGTTTGACAGTGATTGCAAGTATATCTTAACAGCAATAGACAGTCTCTCTAAATAAGCCTGGGCCTTAGGACTCAAAGATAAAATGGGCAGTGAAGTACCATGGCCTTTAAAGCTGTTTTCAGTTAAAGTTGCCTGCCTCATAAATTACAGACAGATCAGAGAAAAGAATTTTTAAACAAAACTTTAAGCAGTATGCGAAAGTGGCATGATGTGGGGGTTGTGGAGCGATTTAACAGAACTTTACAAACTTGGATGTGGAGACATTTTGCATCCCACAACCCCGTTGGCTACCTCGACGTGTTATAAAGAGTGACAACTGGGCTTTTCACAGAACTGTACGTACCAGACCCGCTGATATCAACCCCTCACATTCTCTGAAGATATGGAAAACGGTTTATGGAGACAGTTTTAAAATAAAACCAGATGTTGCCCCTTTTAGAAAAGACTATCTAAAAGCGAAAGAGCTTTTGAAAAAGGTTTGTGCGGGACTTTTCCATTCCCCTTACTCTTGTGTTTTCAATGAGTGCCGAGATTCTAGAGAACAAGGCTGCAAACTCAGTGAGGGACTGATACAAAACCACCACCTACCAGTTGAATCTGAGCCTTGCATTAATATAACTAATCCCCAGGTTTTCCATTGCACTGTTCATCAGTCGATCTCCGACCACTCTCTCTCTTTAGACTCCTTGCGATCCTAACACCTGGCTTCTCTCTGGAAGCCCCTTACCAATCTTGACAACCTCCGGGAGCAAAACTGACCTGAAATAAAACCAAGGCTGAAATGCTCTTCTCCACTCAGTTATTCTATAACTAAATTCCCCCAGCCGGGTGCAATGTCATGTGCGTGAGACCCAGTTTGCCGCAATGCCCTTGACATGGGGTG
Organism: Terrapene triunguis; assembly: GCF_002925995.2. NCBI lineage: Eukaryota > Metazoa > Chordata > Testudines > Emydidae > Terrapene > Terrapene triunguis. Next base: position 353,950 of record NW_020664998.1, read on the forward strand.
GGGAAGAAAATGTGTCACCAATGAATATTTACACAATTTAATGAGAAGTACTTTAGCAACCTGTACTGGGAGTGGGAGGGGAGCTGTTGTAATGGGGCCAACTCCATAGCCAACCTTAGTTACCTTGGAAGTTTCACTGGACCCCCCATTTGGTGTCAATCGGCCGTCGCTCCATTAGAGTTAATGGAACCAGATCCCGGACCGGTGTCAATTGGCCCTAGCCCCATTGAAGTCAGTGGGGCCTGATCCTCATTTGCTGTGAATTTGCCGTCGCTCTATGATCTACCCCATCCCATGATCTGGTTAAACACCTCTAATGTGCAAACAGCCACACCTCTACCCTGGCGACTGAGCTGAATATCACCTCTTATCTCTGTTGCACGAACCAGCAGACTTTATGAGACAAATTTTATAAAACACAAGCTGATGGGTTGAGAAAGAGTCGGTCTGAATTGTACTTAAAGAGGGAGTGGCCAGGCGTGAGGATCGTATAACATGTTACATTTCAGTCAATCATTACTCCCAATATATATATGATTCCAATTCTATCTTTGGCCTATATACAGAGGAAAGGGGCTGTGCTAGACAGGTTAGTGCATCTCTTCAATTTACAGAGAACTTGGAGGTGAACGGAACCATTGTGTGGCTGAAGGTAAGAGTTTTTAATGCCTTGTTATATTATCCTTTGCAATCTTCCATGATCTGCTGCAAAATGCGTAAAGGCTGGAGCTATATTGTGAATGGTGAAACCCCACGATGATGATAGAGCAGGGATAAAGCAGCTCAGTTTGTGCAAAGGAAAAGAAGCCCCACTCATGGAATGGTGTGTGAACGAAATAGGGAGATTTTCAAAGGCAAAACCAGCAGCGCGGGGGCCAGCATCTGCTGAAACTCCATGGGAGTCGGGCCTCGGACTCTCTTCAGCTGCTTTGAACATCCCAGGTTTAGGGAGCAGAGAGGAACCAGTCGACATACTTGATTTGGACTTTCCAAAAGCCTTCAGCAAACTCCCTCACCGTAGGACAGTACGGAATCGAAGCAGTCCTGGGGCGGGAGGCAATGGACTGTCATGGAGCAGAACCTGGACAATAGCCAGAGAACAGGAGTTTGCAGCGTTGTTGTAGCCGTGTGGGTCCCAGGATATCAGAGAGACAAGGTGGGTGAGGGAATAGCTTTTATTGGACCAGCTTCTGCTGGGGAGAGACACAAGCTCTCGAGCTCCGCTGACCCGCAGAAGAGCTCTGTGTCGCTCGGAAGCTCGTCTCTTCCCCCACCTTGTGTCTATAGAAAACAGAGTGGGAATTCATGGGAATTTTGTGTGATGGCAAAAGCTTAAAAGCGGAGGCCTCCAAGCTCTATCCTCGACCCAGCGTTCAAGGTACTCAAATGATCTGCAAGGGGGGTGAGCGAGGAGGTGGTGAAATCTGCAGAGGATTCAACTTACTGAGGTTAATCGGGAACTTCAGCGAGATCGAACGGAGCTGGGTCGATGGGCAACGCGATGGCAGATGAAGTTGTTTTGATCAATGCAAAGTAACGCACATGGGGAGGTCGGGGGTTTGTAGCATGCCTAGACCTGACAGGCTCTAACTGAACTGGGCTGATCCAGGGAAGGGACCAGAGCGTCCCCGTAGGAAGATCAATGGACACCTCAGCTCGCTGTGCAGCTGCAGAAGAGAGAAGCGAACAAGCCGTTGGGCTGCCCAAGGGATGGAGATAATGTGGAAAACACTGTAGTGCCCCTCTGCAGATCAGCAGGATGCTCTGACCCTGGTGCCCCACAGGCAGCGTCGGTCGCCCCATGTCAGAAGGGACGGTGCAGACCTGGAGCCAATACGGACGAGAGAGTGGAAACCTGGGCCAGCCTAGAGCCCTGCAGCGGGACTGGGATCCCACGGGACCCGCAGGACCTCCTGCCATAATAAAAGTATGGGTAAAAGAGTGGGTAAAAGTACTTTGTTGCGGGCAGGATTGGGTGGGCAAAGAAAGCAGAGTGTGGTAATATGCGGGAAAACACAGGGCAGCAGCTTGTCATCAATAGAGTTTCAGCAATATAAAGCAAGTTGGTTTTTACCCTTAAATTTAACCAGAGGATAGAAAGAGATTCGGTGTCTGTTATAACTGCAGTTAAACGACGTTTTACATGGTTTAAGTAAGATTTGTTTCATGCTTTTAATGGTAAAAATTATGTCTATCTTCCGTTTATATGTATAATATATTAACCAGACTGTTTTGTTTAAAAGTAGCCCGAGGGACTCTGTCTCTCTTGTGGGATTTGCGGGATCTAAGGTCTTTGCGGATGGGAGCGAAATAAAAATGCAAGGAACAGTTCAGGAGCGGGTGGGAGTGGGATTTAAAAAATAGCGCCATGCAGGGGTCTGCCCCAGAACTCCCACTCTGTTATCTCTGGGCATGTCTGTGGCGTGAGAGCATTGGGAGAAATTTTTCGACCAAAATGTTTCTCCAGTGAAAAATGCAGGTTCAGGGAGACTGAAACATTTTGCAAATTTGTGTCAATTTCGCCGGCCTGTTTCAGCTGAAAAAAATATCCTAGAAAAAAAAATCTTGACAAAACGGAAACGTTTGGTCTGGGTATTTCCAGAATTAGACGTGCTGATTTTTTTTTCAACTCAAAATGTCTTTTCATTTAAAAAATGTTGGCAACATTTCTATTTAAGCCAATGTTAAAATCTTCCCAAATGCTTGAAAATGAACCAAAACCATTTTTGTTCGGCTTTTCAGTTGGACAAGAAATTGGGCCAACTCAAAACAATTCCCCCCCGCCCCCCCGATCTTTTAGAACTGCCAGTGAACCAAAGATCTGTTATTTGTGCAGCTCTGTTGCCTGGTGCTCCACCCTGCCCCAAATCTTGGCTATAATTCCCTTTCCTTCCTCATTTCGGTCTTGACTCTCTCCTCCTTCCCCCCGACAGAGGTCGCTGTGTCAGCCGTGAGAAGCTCTGTTCAGCTCCGAGCCCAGCCCCGTGCGCCTCCCAGCACCAGGATGGTTTCCTTCATCCTCTGCCTTCTCCCTGCTCTCCTAGCTACAACGAGTGCACAAGGTGAGTCATCCGCTGCTGTGGCCATTTAAACCGTCCTGGACTTGGACCCTTTATACCCCACGGATCCCCAGTCAGGGGAACATCCAGCATGTGCAGGGAGGGGGGATTAGTTCTGTGTATTGTGTAAGGCACAGTCTACACTACAACTACTGTAGCCGCTTAGCCACAGTGCTGGAGCTGGGCCGGCAGAGCCCCGGAGTGAAGCCGTCGCCTGTCCCAATGGATGGGGCTTTTCCATCATTCTAGGAACTCACCTCCCTGAGCCAGTAGCCAGGCCGAGGGAAGCATTCACCCGTCAGCCCAGCTGCGTCTACTCCAGGGGTTGGGTTGGCCTAGATGCGGCACTCACGGTGTGGTTCCCCTTCTTCCCAAGCGCTGCAGTTATATCAACTTAACTGTATAGTGTAGACCAGGCCTGAAGGACACCATTACTGGATACTGCCCTGAATTCTTACGTCTATTAAAGCCCCTCGGCACTGCTTTTGCAAAATAAAAGGGACTAAATATAGGAGTAAATTACACTATAGGGGATTGAGGATAACCTGGAATAAGACCTAAAATTTCTGATCGCACCAGGCTCTCCAACTGAGCAAACAGAGACAGAATGAGATCTCATGGCTGGGAGTTGAATTTAGACCAATTGAAGGTGGAATTAATTCTGTCAGCAGCTTCTCAAGAGGCAGGGCAGCTTCTCCACCCCTTGGACACTGTCTATGGAGATTGGACGCCCTTCTAAAATATTGGCTGTAGCTCAACCATCAGATATGGGCTGGATGGCAGAATGGCTGGGCCAGGTTCTCTGGCTTGGACGATGCAGGAGCTCAGACTAGATCAGCATCAGAGCCTGAAAATCTTAGAGTCTCTAAAAGAAAAGTTGTGAAGCTGCTGCACTTACACAGCTTGTGTGCAGGGCGCTGTACATAAGGACTGAAGGGCAGAGATTGTTCACTTACATGTCCCCAAGAGGTCCCCAGCATGTCCATGTGCTGTGGTTAATGCCACTTGTATCAATGGTAATTTGGGGAACACGGGACAGTGAACGTCCTTTTGTTCTGTTTTTGCCTGGCAATTTCCATCCTTCCCATTCCCCACATATTGGGAACGGCTGGGCTGATCCAGAGAGATGTGTGCAAAGTTGGCTTTACCTTAAGCCACCTTTACATCCCAAAGACTAAGGGCCGTGTAACCGGGTTGTAAATCTCGGGGACCAGTCATCACAGAGCCTCCCCAACGGGGAGCAATCCCCATGAGCCTAGGGGCCAAGACAGCTGGCTTCTGCACCCCAAATCTTTTTGACAGACCCCTCTGCTGGCCGGCTGGCAGCCCAGAGAGCCTGGCTGCACTCACATCAGTGGCCTTTCCCTATTTCTATGCAACCCAATAACGTTTGAACGCTGCGTTCCATTAACTCCAGAATTTATGGGGATGTTCTAGACATCACTGGGCAGAACCACATTGACTTTGGGGGGAAATCAGAAAACGGAAAGAGGGAAATTGGGGACACACAGAGCCATTGGCGTCTGGCCAGTCCAGCCACACTTTCAACCATCTCTGTGACTGTGTATGTCAACGAGCCAGTTGGTGGTGCCATTGACACCTTCCAGCCCATCAACCCCGGCCTCCAGCCCAGCGTCCCCATGGAGCGTAACATGTTACACCCTGAGTGGCTGATCTCCCAGATAGAAACAAGGATGATGGTGGAGGGGGGGGGGAATGGGCGACACACAGCGCCCCTGGCATGGGGGGAGAAGGGGGAGACCCTGGTACGCGGGAGGGGAAATGGGGGGGGGAAGACAGAGCCCCTGGCATTGGAGTGAATCAGGGACCCTGGTATGGGGGGGAATAGGGAATGGGGGGCACATAGAGCCCCTGGCATGAGGTGGGGGGGGGCTACATGGCATCCCTGAAATTCAGCGGGGTGGGAGGGACACACAAGGAGTTTGTGAGGATAATGGGGGGCTGCAAGGAGCCCCGGGCCGTGCAATGGACTCAGCCAATGCAGGCTGCAAAGCGAGTGACTCTCCAGTACTGTGAATACCTGCACAACGGGAGCCACATCTGGGGTGGGCGGAGCTTATTTTATGGGTGAAGCTTGGGGAAAGCACTGTCCCTTTGACCCGTCCCCAATTTGTCCCCCCCCAGTACCACTGCCCAGAGTCTGAGATTGTGCAATTGCTGAGTGTCCAGGAGGAAATCGGATCTGTTAACCCCTCGGCTCGTTTGGAGCAGATGGTGCTGGTGGGGGAGGGGTAATATATGTGAAAATAAGCGTAGAGTCAAATGAAGTAAAAATCTTAAATGAACCAAACTGTCCCGCAGAATCTCCATGGATTGTAATTCCATGCTTGGATAATAAGAATATAGCAGGAGGGATATATAACCAACCACCTGGCCAGGATGATGATAGTGACTGTGAAATGCTCAGGGAGATTAGAGAGGCTATAAAAATAAAAAACTGAATTATAATGGGGGATTTTAACTATCCCCATACTGACTGGGTACATATCACCTCAGGACGGGATGCAGAGATAAAGTTTCTTGACACCTTAAATGACTGGTCTTGGAGCAGCTGGTCCTGGAACCCACCAGAGAAGAGGCAATTCTTGATTTAGTCCTAAGTGGAGCACAGGATCTGGTCCAAGAGATGAATATAGCTGGACCGTATGGTAATAGTGACCATAATATAATTAAATTTAACATCTCTGTGGCGGGGAAAACACTACAGCGGCCCAACACTGTAGCATTTAATTTCAGAAAGGGGAACTACACAAAAATGAGGAAGTTAGTTAAACAGAAATTAAAAGGTACAGCGCCAAACGTGAAATCTCTGCAAGCTGCATGGTAACTTTTTAGGGACACCATAACAGAGGCTCAACTTAAATTTTAATTCAAAGTAAAAAACATAGTAAGAGAACCAAAAAAGAGCCCCCGTGGCTAAACAAAGTAAAAGAAGCAGCGAGAGGCAAAAAGGCATCCTTTATAAAGTGGAAGTTAAATCCTACTGAGGAAAATAGAAAGGAGCATAAACTCTGGCAAGTGAAATGTAAAAATATAATTAGTAAGGCCAAAAAAGAATTTGAAGAACAGCTAGCCAGAGACTCCAAAAGTAATAGCAGAAGCAGGAAGCTGCTAAACAACCAGTGGGGCCACTGGACGATCAAGATGCTAAAGGAGCACTCAGGACAATAAGGCCATTGCAGAGAAACTAAATGAATTCTTTGCATCGGTCTTCACAGCTCAGGATGTGAGGGAGATTCCCCAAACTGAGCCATTCTTTTCAGGTAACAAATCTCAGGAACTGTCCCAGATTGAGGTGTCATTAGAGGAGGTTTTGGAACACATTGATAAACTAAACAGTAATAAGTCACCAGGACCTGATGGTATTCACCCAAGAGGTCTGAAGGAACTCAAATGTCAAATTGCGGATATGCTACTAACTGTCATCTGCAACCTATCATTTAAATCAGGTTCTGTACCAGATGACAGGAGGATCGCTAATGTGACGCCAATTTTTAAAAAAGACTCAAGAGCTGATCCCAGTAATTACAGGCCAGTAAGCCCGACTTCAGTACCTGGCAAACTGGTTGAAACTATAATAATGAACAGAATGTCAGACACATGGATGAGCATGATTTGTTGGGGAAGAGTCAACATGTTTTTTTGTAAAGGGAAATCACGCCTCACCAATCTACTAGAATTCTTTGAGCGGGTCAACAAGCATGTGAACAAGGGGGATCCAGTGGATCTAGATTTTCAGAAAGCCTTTGACAAGGTCCCTCACCAAAGGCCCTTAAGCAAAGTAAGCTGTCATGGGATAAGAGGGAAGGTTCTCTCATGGATCGGTAACTGGTTAAAAGATAGGAAACAAAGGGTAGGTTTAAATGGTCAGTTTTCAGAATGGAGAGAGGTAAATAGTGGTGTCTCCCAAGGGTCTGTACTGGGCCCAGTGCTGTTCAACATATTCATAAATGATCTGGAAAAAGGGGTAAACAGTGAGGTGGCAAAATTTGCAGATCATACAAAATTACTCACGATACTTAAGTCTAAATCAGACTGCGAAGAGCTACAAAAGGATCTCTCAAAACTGGGTGACTGGGTAACAAAATGGCAGATGAAATTCAGTGTTGATAAATGCAAAGTAATGCACATTGGAAAACATAATCCCAACTCTACATATAAAACGATGGGGACTAAATTAGCTGTTACCACTCAAGAAAGAGATCTTGGAGTCACTGTGGATAGTTCTCTGAAAACATCCACTCGATGTGCAGCGGCAATCAGAAAAGCGAACAAAATGTTGGGAATCATCAGGAAAGGGATAGATAATGAGACAGAAAATATCATATTGCCTCAGTATAAATCCATGCTATGCCCACATCCTGAATACTGCATCGCCCCATCTCAAAAAAGGTATATTGGAATTGGAAAAGGTACAGAAAAGGGCTACAAAAATGATTAGGGGTATAGGACAGGTTCCGTATGAGGAGAGAATAATAAGACAGAATTTTCAGCTTGGAAAAAAGATGACTAAGTGGGGATAATGGCATATTGGGCTGTATTAGTAGGAGAATTGCTAGCAGATCGAGGGAAGTGATTATTCCCATTGATTCGGCACTGGTGAGTCCATATCTGGAGTATTACATCCAGTTTGGGGCCCCCCACTACAGAAGGGATGTGGACAAATTGGAGAGAGTCCAGAGGAGGGCAACGAAAATGATCAGGTGGCTGGGACACATGATTTACGAGGAGGGGCTGAGGGAACTGGGATTATTTAGTCTGCAGAAGAGAAGAATGAGGGGGGATTTGATAGCTGCTTTCAACTATCTGAAGGGGGGTTCCAAAGAGGATGGATCTAGACTGTTCTCAGTGGTACCAGATGACAGAACAAGGAGCAATGGTCTCAAGTTGCAGTGGGGGAGGTTTAGGTTGGATATTAGGAAACACTATTTCACTAGGAGGGTGGTGAAGCACTGGAATGGGTTACTTAGGGAGGTGGTGGAATCTCCATCCTTAGTGGTTTTTAAGGCCTGGCTTGACAAAGTTTAGTTGGTGTTGGTTCTGCTTTGAGCAGGGGGTTGGACTAGATGACCTCCTGAGGTCTCTTCCAACACTAATCTTCTATGATTCCATGATATGATAGAGGTCTATAAAATCATGACTGGTGTGGAGAAAGTAAATAAGGAAGTGTTATTTACTCCTCATAACACAAGAACTAGGTGTCACTGACTTAAATTAATAGGTTGCAGGTTTAAAACAAACAAAAGGAAGTATTTCTTCACACAACGCTTGGTCAACCCGTGGAACTCTTTGCCAGAGGACGTTGTACAGGACAAGACTATAACAGGGTTCAAACAAGAACTAGATAAGTTCATGGAGGATAGGTCCATCATTGGGTAATAGCCAGGACAGGCAGGGATGGTGTCTCAGCTCTGTTTGCCAGGAGTTGGGAATGGATGACAGGAGATGGATCACTTGATTACCTGTTCTGTTCATTCCTTCTGGGACACCTGGCATTGGCCACTGTCGGTAGACAGGATACTGGGCTAGATGGACCTTTGGTCTGACTCAGTCTGGCCGTTCTTATGAAGACATGTCAGAGGTGACACTGTTACACAACAGTAAGAAGGAAACACTTGTTCTTCTTTCTCCAGGTGAGACCCTGACATGTGACACGTGCTTTGGCCAAACGGAGACCTGCAGTTTCGCTGCAGGAACCTGCCAAGACAACAAGGCTACTGGTGGCTGCCTCTCCGTGGCAGAAGATATTACACTGGGTAGGTGACATTGCCTTCAACCCAGGCACATCCTATCCTGTAGTCTGTCACCATCCTCATTGCTAAGGCCAACCCCAAACAGTCCATCAACAAAGCACATTCACCCGGCACAGAACACTCAGTCTGTGCTCAAGGCTCAGGCAACGTTACGGTGTCTTACGTAGCGACTGGAAGACACGGCGGTTCAAAATCCTCACCCCAAATTGCAAATCTCCTATTCACTTTAGTGGGGCCAGGATTCCACTAAGTTTTCATCTCCACAATGGATGGCTGCGCTTCAACAAGCGAAGCTGCTTTGATAGAAATGCCCGTTCTGAAATGTGTTAAAAACAGGAGATTGGCGCTGAGATCCCTTGTAGACTGTCGGCTTGCTCCCAGGGTCCTGTCCGAAGCCGTTATTCACCTGCTCAGGGCTGAAGCCCTGCCTTACAAGTTTTTCCCCTTGCTTGGGATGCAAATTCTAGGTAGTTTTTGCCCACTTGACTTAAAGAGATTCCAAACCTTCTCCGTGTTCAACTCCCTGAGGTCTTCAGGCCGGCGGATTTCACTGGTTCCCTTCACTTCTCAACGTTTGCCCTTTTAAAATGAAACCCTGAGTTACAGACCCATTTTTGTTCATCCTTCTATTGAATTAAAGAGATTTAATGGCTCCTTCCACTTACCCTATAAGAAGGATGCATAGCACAGCATCAGCTTTAACGTGGGCTGTCTATATCTATCTGTCACGGACTCACAGGTCGCGCCCACTCTAGGCCCCGTGCGGTCCATGGGGGGTGCCCCTTTCAGTGAGACAGCCCTTCTCGGGGGTCCACTCTCTCTCGGGGTCCGGCCCCTCCACCTCCTGGATCTGCACCTCTCTGAGCCTTTGCACGTCTGTCTCTGCCATGGACCCCCTCAGGGAGTCCACTCGCTCTGGACCCCCGGGGCCTCCTCCCCCGAAGGGGTTGATGCAACCCTGTTCTCTAGACCGGAGTGACTCTCAGCCAGCATGAAACAGGAGGGTTTATTGAGAGTTGAACACAGCACAGGAAACTCTCTGACCCTCAGGCCTGGCCTCCCTCAGCCCAGCACATCCCAGTCTCTCTGCCTCCAGGTGGGCCCTGCCTGCTTCCCCTCTCCAGCCCCGAGCCCCCCTGCTGGGCATCTGAGATCCCCGGCCCCAGGCCCCGCCTCTGTCCATTGTCTTCCCTCCAGGTAAACAAGGTCGTAAACCGGGGCCTCCTCTCCTGCTTCTCCCTCTGGCTGGAACCGGCTGGAACAGGCTGAACGGAGCAGGGTCACTTAGCCAGTGACCTGGGGAAGTTCAGGGTCCCCGCCCCGCGATAAAGCATCCGCTATAACATTGGCACTCCCCCTCACATGGACCACCTCCATGTCATACCCCTGGAGGAGCAGGGCCCACCTCAGCAGCTTGGCATTAGCCCCTTTCATTTGGTGCAGCCACATCAGGGGCGAATGGTCGGTGTACACGGTGAAGCGCCGCCCAAATAGATATGGCTGCAGTTTGTTAAGGGCCCACACCATGGCCAGGCATTCCTTCTCTATGGCCGCATAGTGCTGCTCCCGGGGCAGCAGCTTCTTGCTCAGGTACACAATGGGGTGTCTTCCCCCCTTAGTATCAGTTTGCATCAGTACTGCCCCCAGCCCTGTGTCCGAGGCGTCAGTGAACACCAGGAAGGGTTTGTTAAAATCCGGGTTTACCAGCACCGGGCCCTGGATAAGTGCCCCCTTCAGCGCACAGAGAGCCCTCTGGCACTGCTCGGTCCAGATCACCTTGTCCGGCTTTCCCTTCCGACACAGCTCCGTGAGGGGAGCTGCCAGGGAGCTAAAGTGGGGCACAAACCTCCGGTAGTACCCTGCCATCCCAATGAAAGCCTGGACCTGCTTCTTAGTCTGGGGAGTGGCCAGGCCTTGATTGCCTCCACTTTGGCCGGCTCCGGCTTCAGGTGGCTGCCCCCCACCTTGTGGCCCAGGTATAAAACCTCTGCCATCCCCACCTTGCACTTTTCCGCTTTTATGGTCAGTCCTGCATCCTGGAGGCGACCCAGCACTCTCTTCACCTGGGACACATGTTCCTCCCAGGTCTGGCTAAAGACACAGATATCGTCAATATACGCTAGTGCAAAGCCCTCCATCCCCCTTAGTAACTGATCCACCAGGCGCTGGAAGGTGGCAGGTCCCCCCTTGAGGCCGAAAGGCAGGACCAGGAACTCGAAGAGCCCTATTGGTGTGGTGAAGGCTGACTTCGCCCTGGTCTCCGGGTCCAGAGGCACCTGTCAGTAGCCTTTGGTAAGATCCATGGTAGTGAGGTACCGGGCACCCCCCAACTTGTCTAGGACCTCATCGGTCCTAGGCATGGGGTAGGCATCGGACACGGTAATGGCATTGAGCTTCCGATAGTCCACACAGAACCGGATCGACCCGTCCTTCTTGGGGACCAGCACCACGGGTGAGGCCCAGGGACTGGCGGACGGCTGGATCACCCCTAAAGCCAGCATGTCCCCGACCTCTCTCTCCAGGTCCTGGGCTGTTTTCCCAGTGACCCTGAATGGGGAACACCTGATGGGAGGGTTGGTTCCCGTCTCCACCCGGTGGACAGCCAGGTTAGTGAGCCCAGGCCGGCTGGAGAACAGCTGCCGGTATGAATGCAGCACGGCTCTGATCTCTGCCTGCTGGGCAGGGGTTAGCTGGTCTGAGAGGGGAATTGATTCTAGCGAGGGGTTAGCCCCAGCCTCAGGGAGGAGTCCCACCAGGGGGTCCTCTCCTTTCTCCTCCCACTGCCCACACACAGCCAGCACCAACTTCTCCCTGTCCCAGTACGGCTTCATCATGTTGACGTGATACACCCGGTGGCTGTGAGCCCGGTTGGACAGTTCCACCACATAGTTCACCTCGTTTACCTGTCTGATGACCGTGAAGGGGCCGTCCCAGGCCGCTTGCAGCTTGTTCTTCCTCACGGGGATGAGGAGCATCACCTGATCCCCGGTAGCATATGAGCGGGCACGGGCTGAGCGGTCGTACCAGACCTTCTGCTTCCTCTGGGCCCTTGCTAGGTTCCCCCTAGCCAAGCCCATGAGCTCCACGAGCTTTTCCCGGAAAGTCAGTACATACTCTACCACTGATTCCCCATCGGGAGAGGCCTTTCCCTCCCACTCGGCTCTCATCAAGTCCAGGGGCCCCCTCACCCTCCTTCCGTACAGCAACTCGAACGGGGAGAACCCTGTGGATTCCTGGGGCACTTCCCTATATGCGAACAGCAGGTGGGGTAAATACTTGTCCCAGTCCTGCGGGTGCTGGTCCATAAAGGTTTTCAGCATCCTCTTTAGGGTCCCATTGAACCTCTCCACTAGCCCGTTGGACTGAGGGTGGTAGGCTGAGGCCCAGGTGTGTCGGACCCCACACTTCTCCCACAAGCACTGGAGCAGGGTCGACATGAAGTTAGACCCCTGGTCTGTAAGGACCTCCTTGGGGAACCCCACTCTGCTGAAGATGGTCAGCAGCGCGTCTGCCACGGTGTCTGCCTCAATAGAGGACAAGGCCACCGCCTCGGGGTAGCGCGTAGCAAAATCTACCACCACCAGGATGTATTTCTTCCCTGACCGGGTCACCCTGCTGAGGGGACCCACTATGTCCACGGCCACCTTCTGGAAAGGCTCTTCTATGATAGGCAAAGGTCTTAGCGGGGCTTTACACTTATCCCGGGCCTTTCCCACCCTCTGGCAGGAGTCACAGGTCCCGCAATACTGTCGGATAGCGTCAAAGACCCCGGGCCAGTAAAAGTTCTGCAGCAGCCTCTGCCTGGTGCGCCGGATGCCCTGATGCCCCGAAAGGGGGATATCGTGGGCCAAGAACAACAGTTTGCGGCGGTACCTCTGGGGAACCACCAGCTGCCTCCCGACTTTCCAAGATTCAGTTCGCCCTGAACCAGTCCATTCCCGGTACAGGAATCCCTTCTTCCACAGGAATCGCTCCCGGCAGTCCTCCCCCTGGGATCCTGCACTGTCGTGGCTAGCCAGGGCCCTCAGTTTCTCCAGGGAGGGATCCACCTGCAGCTCCGTTTGGAATTCAGCTGCTGGGTCTGAGGCTACAGCCCTGGCTGGTGGCGCCTCAGTTTCCCCACCCTGGGATGGAGGCTCCGGCCCAGCCCTGTCGAGCCCTACCCTTGGCGCTTCAGCCCCCCTCCTCGGGAGGTCCCGCGCCCCTCGCTGGCTCTGGCTCCGGGTAAGGACCAGGGCGCTATGAGTGTCATCCGGCCAATTCTCCAAGTCATTACCCATTAGCACTTCGGTAGGCAGGTGGTCGTGCACCCCAACCTCTTTGGGTCCCTCCTTAGCCCCCCATTTCAGGTGTATCCTCGCTACAGGCACCTTGACGGGGGGCCCAAACACTCCCCTCCGGGTCAGGTAGGCATCGGGCACTAGCTGGTCTGGTTCCACCACCTCAGACCGCGCCAGCGTCACCTCTGCACCCGTGTCCCAGAACCCCTGGACACGTCTTCCCCCCACCTCAATGGGGATGATGTGGCGATTGTTCCCCGGGGCCTGTCCCACGCTCACCCGGCGGATTGGGTACGGGTGCTCTGGACCTGGGGCCCCGCCTTCCCTTGCTGGCCTGGCCTGGCGGTCCCCTCCCCCTGGCACGGCCCTCTCAACTGCAGCCCCTGGGCCCGGCGGTGCCCCCTCTCGGTGGCCTTCCACCCAGTTAACACCCCGCGGGTTCTGCTTGGCTGCCATTTCCTTCATCTTCAGGCACTGTGACACCTTGTGCCCCTTTTGGCCACAGTAATTACACCTCACGTCTCTCAAGTCCCACGAGGGGGGTCGCCCCGCCCCGGCAGTCCCGGGCACCCCTGAGTAGGGCTTCCTGGAGTCCCACCTTTGAGAGGGCTCAGGGTGACTCCCTTTATGAGTCCCTGATGTGGGTCTCCCCCCTACCCCCGATCTACTGTCCACGAACTCATCTGCCAGCGCCCCTGCACGGCGCAGCTCTTTGGGCTTCCGGTCCACTAGCCACATCTTAAGGTCCGGAGGGCAGATGTCATACAGCTGCTCCAACCCCACCAGGTTATACACATCCTCTGCGGTAGTGGCTCCTGCGCCCTTCCCCCACTTGCGGAGATATTCCCCCAGCAAGTTGGTGACCTCCTTGTAAGAGACACCTGAGGCCTTGCGCACACCCCGGAACCGTTTCCTGTACGCCTCGGGGGTCAGTTCAAACTTCAGCAGCAAAGCCTGTTTGAACAGGTCGTAGTCCCCCGTCTCAACACCATCCATTTGGCTGAACGCCTGTATGGCTTTGGGACCCAGCAGGGGGGTCAGACAGCGAAGCCTGTCTGCGGGATCAATCTGGTTCAGTTCACAAGCCTTCTCAAAGGCTGTGAGGTAGGCATCAATATCCCCCCCTCCTTGAACTGGGGCAGCAGTTTGGTGTCTAGATTCCCCACAACACTGGCGTCTCGGGGCCCTTCCCCACTTACCCCGCGGCAGGCCCTCTTGGCCCGCCTCTCGTCCATCTCCAACTCGTGCTTCCGCTGTTCTACACGGTCCGCTCGTTCTCTCTCTCTGTCCACCAGCCTCCGATCCTCCAGCTCCAGCTCCTTTGCTTTCAGCTGCAGCTCCAGTCTCCACAGCTCCTCTAGGGAGGAACCTGTCTGGGGTCTCCCTGTGCTGACTGGGGAGTCAGGTCTGACCCACTCCCGGTCACTACACAGACTGCCCCCCCGGCTACCCCCCGGCTCTCCGGGCACCCCGGGAGCCCCCCTGGGGTCTGGAGCCTGCGCCTCAGACGGGTCATTCTCTACAAGCTGAGCAATCAGCCGCTCCTTAGTGAGCCTCCCCACGCTCAGCCCCCTCTCCCTGCAGAGACGGGCCAGGTCGCTCTTACGGAGCTGGTTCTAGGCCATTTCCAGGCTGGTTCCGTTCAATACCCTCGTTCTATCGCTGGCAGCCACTCACTGCAAAGTGCCTGCGCCCGCAGCCAACGTCTACAGGGTGCAGCCGCGAAAGATCCCACTTCTGACACCACGTTGTCACGGACTCACAGGTCGTGCCCACTCTTGGCCCCGTGCGGTCCATGGGGGGTGCCCCTTTTAGTGAGACAGCCCTTCTCGGGGGTCCACTCTCTCTCGGGGTCAGGCCCCTCCACCTCCTGGATCCGCACCTCTCTGAGCCTTTGCACGTCTGTCTCTGCTGTGGGCCCCCTCAGGGAGTCCACTCACTCTGGACCCCCGGGGCCTCCACCCCCAAAGGGGTTGATGCAACCCTGTTCTCTAGACCGGAGTGACTCTCAGCCAGCATGAAACAGGAGGGTTTATTGAGAGTTGAACACAGCACAGGAAACTCTCTGGCCTCACGCCTGGGCTCCCTCAGCCCAGCACATCCCAGTCTCCCTGCATCCAGGTGGGCCCTGCCTGCTCCCCCTCTCCAGCCCAGAGCCCCCCTGCTCCCAGCTGGGCATCTGAGATCCCCTGGCCCCAGGCCCCGCCTCTGTCCATTGTCTTCCCTCCAGGTAAACAGGGTCGTAAACCGGTGCCTCCTCTCCTGCTTCTCCCTCTGGCTGGAACCGGCTGGTCAGGTCACTGGGTCCTCACTCTGCAGCCCATTGTCCTCCCACTGGCCAGAACCGGCTGCGTCTCCTCAGCTGGGCCTCTGGGTCACCAGGTCGCCAGGTCACCGGTCGCTGGGGTATCCATCCTCCCGGCCACCGGCTGGGTCCCCACGTCCTCTCTCCGGTCCTCTGCAAAACATACTCCCTCTCCCCTCACCTCGTTAAACCAGTAACACCCAGGGAAACTGAGTCCCACCCCCTCCGCATGCAAACCCTTGAAACTCCCCCGAAAACCAGAAAACCCCCCACTTAGTCACACTATCTAATCTCCATACACCCATCTCTCTCTCGCTGTCTGACCACACTCAGGAAATTTTCCCAGCACAGTCACACATGGGTTTATTCAAACTTCCACCCACTCAGGGTACGGCTTCACTGCAGAGTTAACATGGGCTGTGACCCGAGGTTTAGCCCTAGCCCCCACACCTCCCCCTACTATCCACCCACAAAACCCTTTAACCTCAGGCTAGCTGATGCAATTTGGGGTGGAGTTTAGACCCGGGTTCCTCTTTAACTTCTTGAATTGTGGGCCCCAAACTGGACACCGGATCCCAGCAACTGTTGCCCCAGGGCCAATCATGGAGGTAAAGTAACCTCACTGCTGTTACTTGAGATTTCCCTCTGAGTCTCTCATTTTCTATTTTGGTTTTCTTAACAAAGATGGGACAAGGACCCCGTTCTTCTACAAAGAATGTCTAAGTAACTATAAAAGTGACATCAAAGTCCCCATCTCTTTCACTGTTGGGAATGGCAAGTATTTCAGGATCAACACCACACAATGCAACGACACAGATAACTGTAACTCGGCTATACTTGGAGGTAAGTTATGGGTCTGTTTTTACCGTCCCTGTTTCATGGTTTGTCCACAGGAACAGTTAGACGGCGCTGAGCTGGGGTGTGAATCTAGCTCTCCGCGTGCCCCCTGCTGATGCACGTTAACAGCTTGTTAGAGCACCCTGAAATTGGACTAGCTTAAATCACATTAATGAACGGTTCACGTGCATCAGCAGGGGGCACGTGGACAGCTAGGCCATGGCAGGCTGGGTCAGGGTCGATTCACACCCCAGTGGATCTTTAGACTCCCCCGCCCCTTACTACAGTTGAATGGTTCATGTGGACAAGCCCCGGCACAACTGTATTTGTTCCCATTTCTCCCCTTTACTGCCCCCAACATCCATTTACTCGAGTCGGAGCCCATGTGAAACCAGACGGGCGAGGGCTGCACGTGAGAGAGGGGGTAGCAGCCGGGATAGGCTCAAATCTAAACCTCCCTGAACCTGTCAGGCTCCACCTTCAAACTCGCCGGGATCTGGAACTGATCGGATGCGGCGTTCACAGATAGTTGTGTCACAGACAGATGGAGAAATGCTGTCGGACGGGGGGTGGGGCCTTCACGTGCTCGGGCAATGCACGGCAGTGGGCACATCCCACAGGTTGAATGAGGTTTAACCCACCCTGTGACCATCTCTCTCTCTCTCTCTCTGTCGGTTCTCAGTGCCTACGGGGAACACCACCAAGAACGGGCTGCAGTGCCCCACCTGCTTTGCTCTGAACTTCACCGTCTGCAACAACTCAGTCACCCCTTGTACCGGGGACGAGACCTATTGCATGGATTTCACTGGGTACCTAGTGAACGGTAAATGTTGCCAGCTGGCCGCAGTGCGGGAGCTACCCCGGGAATCTCACACCTGAGGAACTCCCCAGAGACTGGTGAAAACTAGTCTGTGCTGGGCCCTTGGGCGGGTGGGGGCAGCCAAGGGGGGGTTTTGGCCGGAGGGAAGGAGAGAGGAATTTGGAAATTTTCCCTTCCTCACCAGTTCCCCCCTCTCAGTGATGCCGCCCTGCTCCTGGAGTTATGACAACGCGTCTCTTGCCATGGGAAGGGTTGTTATGTTGATGATGCAGAGCTGGGGAGAGAACCCAGGAGTCCTGGCTCCCAGCCCCACTGCTCTAACCACTAGACCCCACCCCCTGTATGTTTAAGGTGGAGCTAAGCTATTGCTCAGTGCGGAAGCTCCTGTTCTCAGTGTGTGGCCAGGACTCCCAGCACTTTGGGGTGTTTATACAATAACTGAACCGAGCGGTTGGGGCTGCCGGGGATGGTGAGAGCCGGGCGTGTTCCCCAGGGGTGCCGGGCGCTGGGGAAGGAGCCGCCCCCGGCAATCAGCTGGGTCCCAAACTCCAGCTTCAGTGTCTTGTGGAGCTGCAGAAAGGGGCGCGGGGGAGACGAGAGGGGACCAGACGCCCGCCCTGCCGTGGCCGGTTACAGCGAGAGCAGGGAGAGCACCGGGCGCGTGGGAACGGGAGGCAGAGGTGGGAACCGCTGGATGGTGGAGTCAGAGGTTCTGGGGGCAGAGAAGGAACCAGAGCTGCCAGCGCCTAATAACAGGCTGATTGTCTCCCTCAGATTCAGCTATTTCAACAATTGTTGGAAAAGGCTGCGCTACTGCATCCACAAAAGAGATTAAACCTGAAACCACCCTGATTTCCGCAGCCTACAGATACGTCTTTTTATGGGGGACCTCTGTTCCAGCGGAGAAAATACCCATCAACCCCCCTTCCACAACCGCTACCCCCGCTAATACCACCCCCACCCCCACCCCTTCCCCTATAAATATCACCCTCCCCAAAACAACCCCCAGTGGGGCCAGCCCGGAGAAATTCTCCTTTGCCCTCTACCTGCCTGGCCTGACTGGGCTGCTGCTGGTGAAACTGCTCTCCTGAGCCCCCGCCCTGCACGGCCCACGCAGCACCTGGTGCCTGTGAATAAAGGCCTGAAGTCCCAGCTGCCCCCCCTCCGAGGCCCCTCCGCGCTGCCAGGCGATGCAAAGGGGCCACTGCATAGCCAAGGGTCTGCCCAGCGTATGGGTGTGTGTCTGTCCCAGTACCTCGCGGCTGGCTGGAATCTCTCTGTGCATTACGAAATTCACGGAATAAATCAGGATCCGAAATAAAAGCC
>NW_020664998.1:372360-460929 GCF_002925995.2 Terrapene triunguis
CACACGGAAGCACTGGGAAGTTAGGAAATGCCAGAACACATGGTGCTGGTGTAACTCACACACCTCCTGGGTGTGGGCTTCTGTCCCATCTAGTCGCACTGAGACCACTTAGGCCTTGGCTACACTGGCGCTGTACAGTGCTGCAACTTGCTGCGCTCAGGGGTGTGAAACGCCCCCCCCCAGAGCAGCGAGTGCAGTGCTGTAAAGCGCCAGTGTAATCAGAGCCTGCAGCGCTGCACGCTCGCTCACAGCGCTGCAAGCTACTCCCCTCGGAGAGGTGGAGTACAGAGAGCTCTCGCAGCGCTGGCGGCGCGGCTACACGCGCTGTGAAGTCCCGAGTGTAGCCAAGGCCGGAGAGCAAATGAATCTGCTCTACAGCCTTAGCTACCAGCCAGTTGGCTTTTGGCTCATGCTGCAGAGGCTCGTGCACTAAGCTGGGTCTGTCGGCCTTACCCCAGTACAAGCTTAATCCAATCCCCGGTGCGTTTGCATTGTGCTGCAGCCTTTGATTCCACGATCACACACAGTGCGTTTCCACCGCAGCCCTGCCACGGTCAATACGTCTTTTTCCTCTCATTGGGGCATTACCCCAGGCCGTATTTCCCACCCGCCGTTCCTAGCCCGCGCTGCCCTGAATGATTAATGACACCTCCTGGGCCTCTCTATGGAGTTCTTGCCCCGGGATCTGAGGGCATCACAAACATTCACGACTTGGTCTGTGCAACAGCCCGGTGGGACCCGGGAAACTGAGGCACAGCAGGGCTCCACACGGGGAGCATCTCCCCATGCACGTGGCCACACTGCTATCCACAGCTCAAGCATAGCTGGCGCGGGTCCCTTTCCCCGAGCTGGGCCGGACTCTTCCCAGATGCAGTGTGGATATACTCCAAAGGGCTAACACGTCCTCCCTGTTTCCTCGTTGGGGCGAGAAAAGGCTGCAGGGCCAGAGGGGGGCAGCTGTTGGGAATGGGGGAGGGACCTCTGGGGACAGAGTCCTTGGGCAGCAGCCTAGCTGGGCTGCCAGGGGCAGAGAGTGAGTGGGAGTCGCAGTGCAGTTGCCGATTTCCAACCTTGTTTCTGTTAAAGCAACTGGGCCCCCCTCGAAGGATATTTAATCTCCCAGGGCCATAGGCGGCAGGTTTGTATAATTTTTGGTGGTGCCCAAAATGGTGGTGCCCCCCCCACTCCCACCCTGTAAGCCAATATATATATTTTATTAAATAGTGTAAACATGGACTGGAAGCCGTAAGCGCAATATTTCTCTTTATTGCACAATATCACTATCAGAAAAATCCATTGTTGATTATTAGTGGTCCTACAAATCAAGACTTTGTTGCTGGGATAAAATGAAGCTACAACGCGTCGGCGCCACAAGATTACAAGGGTCAATTAAAAGTGGAAAGGCAGAAGCAGCACTTGCCTGCTTCAATAAACAGTATTATATTTTCTTGCACCTGTTGTGACAAAGTGGGAATGTTCTTAATACTGTGTGGGTGCCTCAGTTTCCCCTGCAAGGTGCCAACTGAAGGTGTTGGGGACAAAGAGATCAGGTGGCCTCCTTGTCTGGAAGAGACACAAAGGCCAGAGGAGGGAGTGTCAGTTTGGAGCTGGCTCAGGAAATGGGGAGAGGCCCAGATTGGGTCTGGGCTCCCCACCCCCCAAGATGGACCTGACTGAGGGGTCCTGTTTTCTGTACCTACAAGCTCTGTTTTAGACTGTGTTCCTGTCGTCTAATAAACCTTCTGTTTTCCCGGCTGGCTGAGAGTCACGTCTGACTGCGGAGTTGGGGTGCAGAGCCCTCTGGCTGCCCCAGGACCCCGCCTGGGCAGACTCGCTGCGGGAAGCGCACGGTGTGGAAGGGCATGCTGAATGCTCCGAGGTCAGACCCAGGAAGGTGTAAGCTTCTTGCCCTGGAGACAGTCTGCTCCGAGAGAGGAGGCTCCCCCAGAGTCCTGACTGGCTTTGAAGGAGTGGTTCCAGAGCACCCCAGCATCCCCTTCCACACTGTGCGCTTCCCGGAAGTCCGCCCAGGCACTGACACACCCTCCTCTGGCCTTTGTCTCTTTTCCAGGCATTAGGAGGCCACCTGATCTCTTTGTTCTCCAACACTTTCAGTTGGCACCTTGCAGGAGCGTGGCCCAGGCCATCAGTTGCCTGGAGACAGGGTTTCAGCCACTCTCCTTGGAGACAGCATCACACTGGCCCTCTAGGGCTCTACAACAATCACACCCCCTTATCCCACCATCTAGATCCTTAAGAAATGCATAGGGGAAACTGAGGCACCCACACAGTATTCAGAGAAAACATTAAGAACATTCCCACTTCGTAACACCTGTATACGACTAGTTATATACTTTAAAGGGTGTAAAATAATCAAGTATTGTGCTAAACACAATGATACTCCAAACTGACCACCAACTTTAAGTTGTGTGTTTTTCCCCTCAGGTGAAGGCTCTGGGGTGGGGCTGGGGATGAGGGGTTCACAGTGCAGGAGGGTGCTTAGGGTTGGGGTGCTGGGGGTGCAGGCTCTGGGGTGGGGCAGGGCTGGGGATGAGGAACTTGGGGTGCAGACTGGCTGCCCCAGGGCTAGGGCCAGAGAGGACTCAGCTCCCACTGGCAGCAGCAAGCTACAGGGGAGGGACCCCTCCTCTTCCCCCGCAGCACACTCACTCTGCACCACGGTCACTGCACAGGCTCCTAGGGCCTCTCTCAGGTCCAGAAAGCCCAATCGCCTCCCCTATGGTGGGTACCGGGGTGGCGGGGGGAGGTTGCCATCACGTGTGGCCTCTCCTGCTGCTGCCCCTCACCATAGCCTCACTGGGGATGGGGCTGCCCCTTGCCCAGCGTGGGGCAGGAGTGGGGACTGCAGGGTGGTGGCGGGGGGGGGCAGGGTGTCACAAAATTCACCCAAGCCCCAGCTGCTCAGGTCTAGGAAGCCCCCCTCCCCAGTGGCGTAGCCAGGTTCTAACATCAGGGGGAGCGAACACAGAAAAAAAGGTGCCCCCGACATATCAAATTACTAATCAGGTAGTAGGGTTTACAGTGTTATAACAAGAGATTCTGCTATGACCATTATCCAGTCAACTTGCACACTACTCTTCTGAATTAGTGATAATTCACAGAGAGAGAAAGAAGAAAGCTGAATTTAGAGAACAATTATTCACCAGATTCCTGGTTATTCACCAGCCACTTTGCTCCAGTCCATAGCACAAAGCACCATAAACCCAGTAGAATCTGGCCAAGGGATTATTCACCTCCAATTGGCATCTGCTACACTCCCCGCCCCATTCCCAGTCCCCACTATTCAGGAGATAGCGAAGTGAAAAGCTGGCATGGCTGATGCATTGAGCAGGCAACTGAAAACTAGTCTAGAGTCTGTACAGTCCCTGAGAACACTGCTTCATTCTGAGCGCTGGGGCTGCAGCTAGTCAGCAAGAGACGCAGGAGACAGAACTGGCACCTTACCCCTCCTTCCTTCACAAGCTGCACTGAGCACAGTTTCACAGCCCGGGCGCAGCACTGGGGTGTGTGTGTAAGTACGGGGGGGGCAATAACCCAAAGTCGCTCCTTTGCCTCCTGGTCCTGCGGCTCCCTCAGCCCCCTCCGCTGAAGAGAGACCACAAGGAAAAAACATCCCCCCCCCTTTTCCTTCCTTCTCCACCGGCACCAGCTGGGCTTGAGAGCCCCCTTCCCTGCCTCACTCTGCATGGGGCTGCCGGGGACCGGGGGCTGCTGCTCCTCAGCCCCCCCGCGCTGCCACCCCTTCCCCTCCCGGCAGAGCCCACCCCGGCTTAGGGAGCCTCCTCTCCCTCATCCCCAGGGAGCCGGGCAACCAGCCAACGCTGCCTGCAGCCCGGGAGCTAGCGAGCAGGGCTGGGGATGCAGGGGAGGTGGGAGGGGGGGGCGGTGCGGAGCCCAGAGCCACGAGCCCATATAACCTGCCGCCCCTGCTCAGGGCCTGTTTCCTAAACGCTGCTGTCATCGGATATTCCCCAGGCTGGGGTTCACCCCCACCCCAGAGGTGGCTGCGTTTCAGTGCTATCCTAGCCCAGAGGGATCAGAGGTCTCTTGGCATGTAAGAGAGAAAGAAACTACCAGGGTAGTACCTAGAGACCCGTTGTGCCAGGCGCTGCACAGACATGTTTACACAGTCCTGCCCTGAAGATGATAGATAGATAGAGGCCTTTGGGGATAGCTAGCTGTAGTAGGAAGAGAACCTAAGACATAAGCCCTTGAAGAATCAGAGGCCTGGTATGACACAGGACCTGCTCACAGAATTGGGCAAGAACAGGGCTGATATTGCAGAAATACACATTCCTAAGAAGTGCTAGGCACAGAGTGCTCATGCAAACACATCCCGATATCAAATGGTACCAGAATATCCCGATATCAAGGATGGTACAAAACCATTCCCCATGGATAACAGGAACGCACTGACCCCTCCTAAAAGATAAGCTCAGGATGACAGTATGTAATAGAGATGTTTTAATCAAACCAACATGTACAAGGTAATCAGTAATAACTAGCCACGTCAGGAGACAGTAACTATGTCAGAGGGGCAGTATGTAACTTCTTTGTATCGGGGTATGGGGATGTATCTCAGAGGGAGTATCTTTGTCTAGCCTAGGGAGGAACGGAAAGTCCCACTGTTCACTGAGCTGGTCCATTGTTACGGGCATACCTGTATTCGTGGTCTGGTAGAGTCTGCGGGATACTAATACCGTGCTTCGTCAACAATAAACCTGGCTGGGTGCCTTCGTCTCTGAACGGATCTTGTGGCCATTGGGCAGTTTGGTTGACGTCTGCTGTGCCAGCTGTCTGCACAGGCACACAGAGGGAATACACACACACACACACAACCAAACTCTATGAGCATCCAACCACACTAGCTAGAGGGGTGTATGGGGACACATCTTATAGAGCTGGAAGGGACCCTGAAAGATCATTTAGTCCAGCCTTCACTAGCAGGACCAAGTTCTGATTTTTGCCCCAGATCCCTAAGTGGCCCCCTCAAGGATTGAACTAATAACCCTGGATTTAGCAGGCCAATGCTCAAACCACTGAGCTATCCCTCCCCCCATAAGTAGTACAAACATTGAACCCGCCCTTTTCTTACTCCGGCCCCACCCACTTGTCACCATAAGACTCACCCCCTGGGGTATTACTTCAGGGGTCAAGACGGACACATGACCAAAGCAAGGGGTGGCATGTGACCCCTCTAAGAACTCCTCTACCAAGTGGGGTCGGTTTCAGCCCATAAGACCTCCCTGAGAGAAGATCTGACCAATCAGGGCAGGTTCTGGGGTGGGGTGACCATCCCAAAAGGGGTCTGTGTGACCCCTCTAAGAACTCCCCCCATTGTCCTCTAGCAAGGGTGTTTCAGCCCCCCTTAGGGCACCCCAGCAGGGAAACGTACAATTAGAATAGGCATAGTGTGTGGGTCTAGGCTGGAACCCCCCCAATCACTGGAGTTTGAGAGTGATTTTAAGTACATCTTAACAGCAACAGACATTCTGTCTAATTAAGCTTGGGCTTTAGGCCTAAAAGACAAGATGGGCAGTGAAGTTTCCATAGCCTTTAAGGCTATTTTCAGCCAAGCTCACGTGCCTCAAAAATGACAAACCGTTCGGGGGAAAGAATTTTTAAACAAACCTTCAAGCAGATTGTTAAAGCGGCGTTAATGACGCTCCCCATTTTGTTACTAATAATGAAGTCAAAGCGGGGGTTGTGGAGCCATTTAACAGAACTTTAAAATCTCAGCTGTGAAGATATTTTGCATCCCAGCAAACCGTTCGCTACCTCGACATGTTCCCTGAGTTTATAAAGAGTGACCGCCGGAGCGTTCACAGAACTCTACGTACCAGACCCGCTGATGTCAAGCCCTCAAATTCTCTGAAGGTATGTGTAATGGGTCAGCCTCTCGCGAGCGCCCTCTTTTCTCTGGCCAATATACCTGCAATCACAGTCTTTTTCATGGGGCGGCACCCACCTCTCATGGCTGGCCCCCTTTCTCTCGGTTAGGTGTGACCTGATTTTCTTTTTCAGTCTTACATTAGGGTGGCAGCTGCCTCTTGCAAGCACCCCCCGGCTACTGGTTCTCTCGGCTGGTCTTCGGCAGCTCAGTCTCCGGCCGAGCCGCACACACTGTCCCCACTTCCGGGGTATACAGTCCCGAGTTCTTATCACGGCCCTGGTATGGGGCTGCAGCTCAAAGGCTTCTCCCCCGCGGCACTGTCTTCTTCAACCATCCAGCCGGGGC
This sequence comes from Terrapene triunguis, assembly GCF_002925995.2. Taxonomy (NCBI): domain Eukaryota; kingdom Metazoa; phylum Chordata; order Testudines; family Emydidae; genus Terrapene; species Terrapene triunguis. Next base: position 378,620 of record NW_020664998.1, read on the forward strand.
CCATCTCGGTACTCGCAGCTGGTGACCTTGTCAGTAGCCCTCCCTGGGCTCAGTCTGCAACCAGACCAGCAGGACCCATCTCAGTTCCCTCCTCAGGTCTGGCCAGGTCCTGGGCATAGTCCCTTGGGCTCAGCCTGCCCGCACTGACCTTTTCATGGTCCTGCTGCTGCGCTATCCAGCCAGCCAGACACCCGGTCTTTGGCAGCCTTCCCTGGGCTTGGTTCTGCCTGATGAGCTGTCCGCAGTGAGCTGCCCGTGACCTGCTGCTCATCTAGCCAGCCAGCCAGCCAGCCAGCCAGGACCCGGTCCTCCCTCATCAGGTCTCACTCAGCCACTGAAGGCTCTGCTCTGCGGCTTGCCTTTTATCTGGCTCTTCTGGCGCCTTATTGGTCGCTTCATCAGCCCCTCTGATTGGCCGCTCCTCTGCAGCCACTCTAGGCTGCCTGGAGGACTTCTCACTGCTCTATTCTGGGGCAGGGTGATATAGGACAGCGAGGCCTCCAGCGGGGGCCTCCAGACCTAGTCCACCCTGCCACAGTATGGAAAACGGTTTACAGAGACAGTTTTAAACCCGGTTGTTGCCCCTTTTAGAAAAGGCGACCGGAAGAGCTTTTGAAAAAGGTTTGTGGGGGACTTTTCCATTCCCCTGTTACACTGTGTCCCCGTCCAAGAAAGGAACAACCAGTTTGTCACCATCCCCTATGATAAACCGCATTACCTGCCTGTCAGTAAACACCACATCCACGCAATCCCCCCAAAAGAAAGACAGACCAGAACAGACTTTGCTATGGCGACCCTAATAAATTATGGGGACCCCGCCGTCTACAGCAACTACGATGAAGCCCAGGCTGGATACGTCCTTCCTGGATATCATGGGGTCCTGGTGGTGTACAGGGCGGATGTGGGTGGAATATTCTGTAGCCTCTTTCGAAACGCTGTACTGCTTTTGAGGAGGGGGCTAGAGATTATTAAACCCGCCGTAAAAACCGCTGCTCAAAACATAGCTAGCGACATGGTAGGCTACATCTCCTGCGATGTTCTGGAGAAGGTGGGGAATCCGGCTGTGCAGGAGGGATCGGGGTTAATGTACATTAAAGGAGGAAGAGAGAGGGAAATGTGTCATACCTGCGATGCACAGGTCCCCCGAAACCCTTTAAAAGAAGGGCTTTGACGCGCAGGGCCGGCCGTAAGCGAAAGTCCAAGAGGAAGCCTGGGCGAAAGAGGAGACGCTCTCCACCTGGTAAAAGAGAGAGATTGTAATCAACATGGCTTCTGTTCACTGCGGGTCTGAAGAGTGCCCCAAATCCGGACTAGACTTGTTCCAAATAGCCCCTACGCAGACCAGCATCGAGAAAAGCATCTACGTTGCGGTGTCGCCTCTATCAGCCGTTATGGAGTCTGCCCCGTGGACGTTTTTATAGCAGGGAATGGCATCGATTATATTAAACAGCCCGCTGCTGTAGCGTTGTTGCGAGATTGTGAAAGGAGACGGAACCGAACTCACCAGGGGGGCTGAGGTGGGCCTGGTGAATTACCCCATGGAGTCTATTTTCAGGCAGTTGGATGTCACTCTGAGAGGCTGCCAGAGGGTGTTGTGAAGGCCAATACTATAACGGGGTTCAAAAGGGAGCTAGGTAGATTCATGGAGGATAGGTCCATCAATGGCTATTTGCCAGGATGGACAGGGATGGTGTCCCTAGCCTCTGTTTGCCAGAAGCTGGGAATGGGCGACAGGGGATGGATCACTTGATGATTCCCTGTTCTGTTCATTCCCTCTGGGGCACCTGCCATTGGCCACTGTTGACAGACAGGATATTGGCCTTGATGGCCCTTCGTCTGACCCAGTAGGGCCGTTCTTATAAGCAAAAGCAACAACTGCTACCGTCACAAGGGCTTTATAGAATCGGTGCTCAATTACAGCGACCACACCCTCGCCACACAATTTTCCGCCGGCCTGTTTTCTAAAGACAATCCCAGACAACATGGAGCAACAGGGCTGGGTGGCAAGAACTGAGGGTTTGTGAGGCGGGTAAAGACCCCTGCTCTGTCGGCTGCAGCTATCACTGTGTGTTTTCCTTACATCGCCATAGCAAGGGCTTATCTTTGACCAGATTTTAAAATGGTGTTCAGCGACTTAGTGCAAAGTGACCAGATGGTGACTGTAGAGGTGCTGGCCGGGGCTCGACCCTCTCTGGGGCGGTGGGGAGCCACACCGGCTCACTGCACACTGCTGAGGTGTGGGGAATTAGTCCGGCCGCGGGAGTCTTTCCGGGCGGTCCTTGCGGTAACTGGAATAAGCACCGTAAGCCCAGGCCCTGGGTCAGGACGGGGCAATACGGAGTCGGGGGGGTGGGGGGGCAGGGCCCCGTGGAGTGTCCTCGTTTTTAAAACCTTAAATATGGTAACTCTACCATATTGCCCCGCCCTGACCCGGGAGGGGAAGCGCCCGGCCAGGGGTGCAGGGTCTGGAGGTCTGGGGGCTGCCCAGCAAACCGTGAAGCCGGTAGCGCTCGGGCAGCTCGGCTCTTCAGCTACACAGAGCTGAGGTGTCTGGGGGGAGCGGCAGGCCTGGCAACTCCTCTGGGTAGTGAGCGTAGGGCAGGCCCGGCCAGTCCTGGCCTGCACCTTGGGCCGCGGTAGTTTCCCAGTTGCGGGCTAGGCTGGAGACGTCTGGCCTCTCCGGCGGCTGGGACCCTACTGAGCTCTGAGGGTGAGGCTTTATATTTTCGGGTCACCGCCTGACCCTCTGAGGGGCAGGCTCAGAGCTCCCTAGTTCCACCCACTCTGGCCTCTGGATGGGCTCGTCCCGCTCCGGGACGGCGGGGAGCCACACCGCCTCACTACCGTGACGAATTTCGTAAAATCTCAAGTGAATCTAGGCTCGCTCAAAATGCGTTTCAACAAGCCCAGATGCTGTCTCTTGAAATGACTTTCAGAGCCATGTTTCTGAATAGAGCACCCCCGGTGAGGGAGCGGGGAAGGGCGAGTTTTTTTTTTTACAACGACCAATTCAGAGAAAGTACACACAGATTTTTTTTTTTTTTTGGAAAGCATAGAAGTGTTTTTTAAAGCAAAACATTACCATTTCTAAAACTACTTTCTTCAAGCATGAAAAACATTAGACATTGAGCCATTCGGGCCTTTTAGCCAATTTTTGCCATTTAAGAGGCAAAAAAAAAAAAAAAAAAAGGGAGGGGATTGTGGTGTTTTTTGATCACACTGGTGTCGGTGGTCGAGGCCTGCAGGCATTCCAAAAGATCTCTGCTGGCCGCGTTGTCTGTGATGGAAGGTGGGACATTCAGCTCTGCCCTGGCGTTCATAAACACATCATCAATAATAATAAATCACTAAACCGACAGATACATGTTTAATGCGGAATGTTGAACGTCTTCTTCGTTCAGCAAATGACAAAATCTTGCTAAGAAAAAACACGAAAAGTTAGAGCGTGTTTTGGGAACAAAACAGGCCGTGTTGTAAAATAAAATGCCAGCTGAAAATAACTGTGTGAAGTGTGGTTTGTATGAAATTCAAGGAGTGTGCGGTTTGTCAAAAGGGAAGTAGGTTGCCCCCGTAGTATACCTGCAGTTCGGTTACCGTTTGTCAAAAACAACAAGAGGTATATGAGCGGCCTGTTCCTCTAACAAAGGCCCACTCACCCCACCAAGCCCTGGCGCTTGTGCATGAGGGATATAGGCTGTTGGGGCATCTGACCATTGCAAAGCAGCCCCAGAACCCCTCTTAAATCAAACCGTCTCCCGCTTCGGCTGGACCTTTTCATTCCCCCAAGACTTCTTATCTCTGGTAATAAACAGCTAACTTTTTTTACATAAGCTAATTTTTTCTTCTGTTTTTTGTACAAATCCAAACTTTAAAAAGCAATCTTGTTTATTTTTTTTGTTAATTTTGTTTTTTTATTAAAACACATCTGTAAACTCCCCTCAATTGCCAGTTTTCATATTCTTACCCAATTGCTGTTTTGGTACTTTAAAAGCACTATTTTTAAAAGGATAGGCTAGTATCTTAAGCCTTTTTAGTTCACTAAACTTCTACAAAATATCTCTAAGAGTGGCTTTGTTTTGTTACTGCTCAGTTAATACTGATTTTTCATGTTCAACTTTTAAAAAAAGAAACATAATGCTTCAAATAGGCCTCACTGCATACAGAATATCCTTTTAAAAGGTCACGTTATATTACATCTCAGTCAATGCTGTATTTTCATGTTAAATGTTTTAAAAAACCCCGTTATATAATGAAACACTGCATGTTTAGCAAGTGTTAACAGTATGGGGGAAAGTGGAGGGGTGGGGTGTTCTTCAGATGCAGTCACAAAGCCTTGGTTTTTGTCTTCTACAATCAGTAAATGGAATAAAATACTTGTTATAACTTTCACAAAGTGTCTTTCAATGCAATCTCACCATTTGTTAAAACTTTAACAGCAGTTAAAAAGTTAGGAAAGAAGTCTCTGTAAAAAAACAAGCAAACTGAAGGGGTGACCCTAGAGCCTTGCGAAGGCAGTCTATAGTGCATGGAGCACTGGCTAGCCGAATTAGTCGTATCTGTTTTTAAAATGTAGAAAAAGCCACAGTGGTTTTCACTCTGGGGTGTTTCTGCATGCTCATTTCTTTTTAATTGAAACACACCTGTAAAATTTTAAATAAAGGGCTCTGTCTTCATATAGGTTTGTCTTCTAACTGTTTATTCCTTTACAAAACTTAATATAACTTTCACTTGTATTTGTTAAACAGTGGGGGAAGAAGCAGCCTTCTTATCTCTGATCCACTGACTCACACAGGCTGTTTTTGCTAACAGTGGCTTTGCTGCAAAAGCATGCTGCTTCAAATTATCCTCACTAAAAGATGACCGATGTTAGTCTAAAACATAGGGGGAAACTTTTAAAAACTGTTTGTTACTACGGGCTTATGGATTTAACCTTTATTAAAGCACCTATGTAAAAGGGCTACATGGCAGGAAAGATGCTTGGGGGGGGGGGCTGGTTTTTTTTGATAAGAATAAGGCAGGTGAAGGGGGGGGGGGGAGGGGGGGGGGGGGGGGGGGTTGGGTTTTTTAGGAGAAGAAGAGGGCGGTTAAGGGGGAGGGGGTAGTGAGGGGCGGGGAGGGAGATGGCTCTTGTACACAAATCTTGAGACTATAGGATTGGTTCAGGAAAATGTATTCTATGATGCAGCTGTCGAACAGCATCTGATTGGTCCAATCCAAAGGCAGAGATAACTAACCTGAGGGGTTGTGAGCCTTGGGAGTCAGGGCCGCCTGGGGGGGGCCAAGTGGGGCAATTTGCCCCAGGCACCACAGAGGCGCCACAAGCCCTGGCCCGGCAGCGCTCCGGGTCTTCGGCGGTGGGGGGGGGCCCTTCAGTGCTGCCGAAGACCCGGACCGCTGCCGGGTGAGTACAAGCGCCGCAGCTCCCCCGCTTTGCCCCAGGCCCCCTGAATCCTCTGGGCGGCCCTCCTGGGAGTTCCCTCCTTCCCCAGGAGCTGCCGCAAGGGTAAGAGCTCTCTCTCTCTGACTCAGCCACGGGCTGTCTATTTTTGCCCTTTGCAAAGGGGTTTCGTTTCCCTTTTCTTGCCCTGTTCTCTCTTTTAACCTCTCTTTATATGTTTCTCTTTTATTTCACTCTTTTTTAAATGCTCTTTTCTTAACCTACCCTTATATTTAATATTTTAAATGTTTTTTTATTAACCAACCTTTATATTTTTACCATGTGCTCACTAAACAGTCTCTGCTTTATAAAATTCCCTTTTTTGCCATGTGTGTTCTTTTTTGTGTCAATTTCCTAGAATCATAGAATATCAGGGTTGGAAGGGACCTCAGGAGGTCATCTAGTCCAACCCCCTGCTCAAAGCCGGACCAATTCCCAACTAAATCATCCCAGCCAGGGCTTTGTCAAGCCGGGCCTTAAAAACCTCTAAGGATGGAGATTCCACCACCTCCCTAGGTAACCCATTCCAGTGCTTCACCACCCTCCTAGTGAAATAGTGTTTCCTAATATCCAACCTAGACCTCCCCCACTGCAACTTGAGACCATTGCTCCTTGTTCTGTCATCTGCCACCACTGAGAACAGCCGAGCTCCATCCTCTTTGGAACTCCCCTCAGGTAGTTGAAGGCTGCTATCAAATCCCCCCTCATTCTTCTCTTCTGGAGACTAAACAATCCCAGTTCCCTCAGCCTCTCCTCATAAGTCATGTGCTCCAGACCCCGAATCATTTTTGTTGCCCTCCGCTGGACTCTCTCAAATTTGTCCACATCCATTCTGTAGTGCGGGGCCCAAAACTGGACGCCAGTGCCATAACAAGGGCGAGGTGAGTGAGGCATTTGCCTCGGGCACGCAGAGCCGAGGGATGGAAGTGTCCCTGCCGGACCGAAAGCTGCGGCTCTCCCGGCTGCTGCTGCCTCTCTGGCAACCAGAGATGCTGGCCGGCAGAGGGCTGAGGGTGAGCAGCTGGCTGCTGCAAGTCAGGAGGGGGAGGAGGGAGGCACACACATGCTTCTCAGACGCAGCCCTTCCCTCCCCCGGCACCCACCTGGAGGAGACGCTGAGGGGGCTTCTGGTGGGAAACAGGATCATTGGCAGTGGATCTCACTCACCTGAGCAGCTGCTGGGGCTTTGGTGAGTGTTTGACACTGTGATCCGCCCCCCTCCCCATCCACCACTCCTGCAAACTGGGCAAGGGGCAGCCCCATCCCCCCCCCTCCAGTGAGGCTATGGCGAGGGGCAGCAGAGGAGGAAGGAAGCCACATGTGATGGCAGTCCCCTCCCCCCAGCACCCACCACCTCCTCCCAGAGCTCACACCCCCTCTCCGGCCCCAAAACTCTGTCCCAGAGCCTGCACCCCAGACTCCATCCCAGAGCCCAACCTCTCAACCGTCCTACACGCCAATCCCCTGCCCCAACCCAGGGCCTGTACCCCAGACCTCCTCTCCCCACCCAAACTCCCTCGCAGAGCCTTACGCAGGTGGGGGGCAGAGTTCAGGGGGGTGGGCTCTGAGTGTTCTGGGCACCACCAAAATTTCTACAAACCTGCTGCCCTTGATACTTGGAGGGGAGGTGAGGAGGCGAGTCGGTGGATGGAGAGGGGAATCCATTTTCAGTATTTTAATTTTTGGTACTGCATTGATTGAATGCTGTGTGCATTAATATAGTGACCCTCTGGGTCTTTGAATGAGGCTTTATACTTGGGGGGGGTGAGCGGCGAGTCAGGGGCAAGCGGGTGGGCGAGCGGTGGGTGGGCAAAGAGGCGAGCAGTGAGCCAGCAGGGGTTCTAGGGGTGGGCATGGGGGTTTCTGGCAGGGGAGGGAGAAGGTGAAAGGAGGCGAGTGGTGGGTGGGGGACTGACTAGGAGGGACGCAGCAAGCCAGCGGGGGGCTAGGGGGTGAAAAGGGGTGTGATGGTGGGGCCGAGCGGGGAGGGGATGGGTCCTATTTTACTGCTGTGATCTGGTCACCCTATGCGTGCTGTTTCTCCCCCCCTCAACCTTCCTTTTCGGCTGTGATGTTATTGACATAATCTGGGACCGTATAGAACATGGGTGCAACCAAAGTCTTGTAGTGGCACCAAATCTTGTATAAAGGGGGTCAAATGAGGTGTCTAAGACAAGGTTATGGTTTGCTGGTTATGATTATGCTCTCTTTATGTGTGTATCATTTTTGTAGTTGAAGTTATGAAGGTTGGCTCTATACTGTCTGTACTTCAAACTTATGCTATGCTTGTAACACAGCAAAGTATGCAGGGACTTGCCCATGTGACTCCAGACTCCATTTTGCTGTAATTTTCCACAGTAAGGACAAAGAGGTGTTCTTACACCTGGAAAAGACTATAAAAGGCTGATGCCTCATCTCCATTTGGTCTTCAGTCCTGCTTCTTACCTCTGGAGGGACTTTGCTACAAACTGAAGCTCTGGACAAAGGACTGAATGACCCATCCCAGCTGTGGATGTTCCAGAGACTTGATTTAAACCTGCAGTTTATTCTATCACTGCTACAAGCCTGAACCAAGAACTTTGCCATTACTGTATGTAATTGATTCCATTTAACCAATTCTAGCTCTCATCTATATATTTTTTCCTTTTATCAATAAACCTTTAGATTTTAGATTCTAAAGGATTGGCAACAGCGTGATTTGTGGGTAAGATCTGACTTGTATATTGACCTGGGTCTGGGGCTTGGTCCTTTGGGTTTGAGAGAACCCTTTTTCTTTTACAGGAGTATTGGTTTTCATAACCATTCATTCCCATAATGAGTGGCACTGGTGGTGATACTGGGAAACTGGAGTGTCTGAGGGAATTGCTTGTGTGACTTGTGGTTAGCCAGTGGGGTGAGACCGAAGTCCTCTCTGGCTGGCTGGTTTGGTGCCGTAGAGGTGGAGAAACCCCAGTCTGGGGCTGTGAGTGCCCTGCTCTGAGCAATTTGTCCTGAATTGATACTCTCAGTTGTGTCCCACCAAAGGCAGCATCGTTCCAGTGGCGTAGTCGGCAGGATCCACAGAACCAGGTCAATTAAGCTTTGGGTCAGAACCCCACGCTATCCAAATCTGAATTTTGGTATTGAGAGTTTGGTTGGTTAAAGAGCAGTTGCAATGGGTGAGCAAAGAGCATATGAGGCCTTGCCAAAAGAGCCCTGGAAGATTTGTGTTCAGAAAAGGGGATAAGGTTTAGAAAGAAAGCTACAAATGAAGAACTGAGAGATCTGTTAATGGTCAGTAATCAGGAGGCAGGAGCACAGCTCTTACCTGATGCTACAGAAGCTACAGAAGCAATTGAAATGCAAAAGGCAGCAAGTAAACTGCAACTTGAGCATGAACAAAGACTGGCAGAAATTCGATTGCAGGAACTAGAAGCTGAGGCAAAAGTGCAAAGACTTCAGCTCCAAGTCAAAAAAGCAAGGGAAGAAAAGCAGAAATTGTATCCTCTTGAAAGTCCAGTTTCTAACAATGTTGGTGTCAAGTATCAGAGGGGTAGCCATGTTAGTCTGAATCTGTAAAAAGCAACAGAGGGTCCTGTGGCACCTTTAAGACTAACAGAAGTATTGGAGCATAAGCTTTCGTGGGTGAATGCCCGCTTCATCAGACGCAATGTTGGTGTGTTGTATAACTCTGAGCAGTTGTCTGGGTGTAACCAAATGTACCCCAACACTGCCACCTTTTATGTAAATGCTGTTACTGTGTGTTCAGTAGAGGGTGGCTACATATCTTGTGCCAATGCTCTATATGGGAGTGGTAATGAAAAAATGATAGAGTGTAAAAGTCAAGGGCAAATTATGGCTTCTAACATCACTCTTATTAAAGCAGATCTTGTCAAAAAGGAAGATTACTTACCAAATCAGAGTGTGAATGTTGTAGTCCTCTATGAGTTTACTGTACGTGTGCCTTTAGCCAGAATCCACCTTGAATGGAATGGGACTCAGCATGAAGTTATAGCTGGTGTAAGGAAGTTATTGCCTAAGGATCTTTTGACTGGGGAAGATGTTAAAGCTTTGTTCAATCCAGGTAGCCAGTCACAGGACAGGAATGATCTTAAACCTGTGTCTATTATGGGCAATGATTTGCTGGGGAGGGTTTCTCCAAAGGTTTGTCTGAGGAGAAGAGCTGTCTGTCTGTGAATGAAGGTTCTGAATGTCTGTCTAATGTCTCAGAAGTAAATCTGAAGTTAGATCAAGAGCAGAAAGATCTCATTGGGCAGGACAATGTTTCTCAGGAGCAGAGTAAAGTGGATGGTCAGGTGGAAGCCCTACCTGAGGAAGGAAAGGGTAGATTTTTGGATGGGTGATGGATTGTTGGCTAGTACAGCTTGTAAAAGGGAACCTGAAAAGGTAACTGGGATTTGCTGGCAGTTGGTCAGTGTGGTGAGAAGAGCAGCAGTGTATCTGTTGGGAGTGGCAATGTGCCTGGTAAGGAAAGTCTGGATGAGCCCAGGCAACCTTGTGAGCTGATGGCTTTATCTAGTCAGCTGTTTGGGAAGGCCAGGAGAGTGGAAGATGGGTTTGTTTCCGCGGGGCGGGCGGTGCTGGGAGGGGGATTGTTTCCACGGGGCCGGGCAGCGCTGGGTGTCTGTGTGTTTTTGGGGGGGGGGAGGGGGCGCAATTTTATATTCTTGCCTCTGGCGTAAAAATAGCTAGTTACGGCTCTGCTGGATGCAATACTCCAGATGTGGCCTCACCAGTGCCGAATAGCGGGGAATAATCATTTCCCTCGATCTGCTGGCAATGCCCCTACTAATACAGCCCAAGATGCTGTTGGCCTTCTTGGAAACAAGGGCACACTGCTGACTCATATCCATACTTTGCTGCATTGTTTCAGTATGTAACTCCTTTGGGGTTTAGAGAGCATGGCCCCTACCACCATCTCCCCCTCCCCCTTAGGAAAAAGATTTAAAGGGGCCATGCTCTCTAAACCCCAAAGGGGTTACAAGTACAAAATAAATCCTAGACAAAACATCCTGAAAAAAAGGAAACCTTCTGTCTGGACATTTCCAGAATTAAATGTTTTGGTTTTTTTCAACTCAAAGTGTCCTTTTGTTTCAAAATCGACAGCAATTTTTATTTTAAACCAATTTTAAAATTATATTAAATGCTTGAAAATGAAACAAAACCATTTTTTTGTTCGGCTTTTCAGTTGGACAAGAAATTGGGCCAACTCAAAACAATTCCCTCCCCTCCCCGATCTTTTAGAACTGCCAGTGAACCAAAGATCTGTTATTTGTGCAGCTCTGTTGCCTGGTGCTCCACCCTTTCCTTCCCCATTTTGGTCTTGACTTTCTCCTCTTCCCCCCTGGCAGAGCTCGCTGTGTCAGCCGTGAGAAGCTCCGTTCAGCTCCGAGCCCAGCCCCGTGAGCCTACCAGCACCAGGATGGTTTCCTTCATCCTCTGCCTTCTCCCTGCTCTCCTAGCTACGAGTGCACAAGGTGAGTCATCCGCTGCTGTGGCCATGTAACCCCCCCTGGACTTTGACCCTTTATACCCCACGGATCCCCAGTCAGGGGAACATCCAGCATGTGCAGGGAGGGGGGATGAGCTCTGTGTGGGGTACAGAGCCTTGTCTACACTATGGTTACTGTAGCCGCTTAGCCACAGCGCTGTAGCTGGGCCGGCAGAGCCCCGTAGTGAAGGCGTCGCCTGTCCCAATGGACGGGGTTTTCCATCCTTCTAGGAACTCACCTCCCCGAGCGATGGTAGTCGAGCCCAGGGAAGCATTCACCCATCGACCTGCACCTACTCCAGGGGTTAGACTGGTCTAGCTGTGGTGCTCAGGGTGTGGATTTTCACACCCACCCCCCATCCTGAGCGCCACAGCCATATCACCCTAGCTGTTTAGTGTAGACCAGGCCTGAGGGACACCGTTACTGGACACTGCCCTGAATTCTTATTTCCACAAAGGCCCCTCAGCACTGCTTTGGCAGCAGAAAGGGGACTTAATATAGGAGTAAATGACACTGCTTGGGGATTGAGTGTAACCTGGAATCGCACCTACAATTTCCGGTAGCAGAGGGCTCTCCAACCTAGGAAACAAAGACACAATGAGATCCAATGGCTGAGAGTTGAATTTAAACTAATCCAAAGTGGAATAAACCCTGGCAAAAGCTTCTCAAGATGGGGGTGGGGGTGGGCGGATTTGGGGAACAAGGGACAATGAATGTCCTTTTGTTCTATTTTTTTCCTGGCAATTTCCATCCTTCCCATTCCCCACAGACTGCGAACGGCTGGGCTGATCCAGAGGGATGTGTGCTAAGTTGGCTTTACCTTAAGCCACCTTTATGTCCCAGAGGCTTGGGGCCATGTAAACAGGCTATAAAATGGAGGCACCTGTCCATCAGAGAGCCTTCCCAATAGGGATCAATCCCCACGTGGCTATGGGGAAGACAGCTGGCTTCTGCACCCCAAACCTTTCTGTCAGACCCCTCTGCTGGCCGGCTGCCAGCCCAGAGAGCCTGGCTGCTTTCACCTCAATGGCACTTCTCTGCTTCTGTGCAACATGCTAACGTCTGAATCCTGCATCCGACCAATTCCAATAAACAGGCATCACTGGGCAGAACCCTATTGATTTGGGGCAAGATGAGAGAACCGGAAGAGGGAAATCAGGGACACACAGAGCCATTGGGTCTGGCCAACCCAGCCACACTTTCAACCTCCTCTGTAATTGTGTGTAGATCAGAGTCGGTTGGTGGTGACAATGACACCTTCCAGCGCATCAACCCAGCCAGCCCAGCGTCCCCATGGAGCTTAACATGTTACACCCTGAGCTGCTGATCTCCCAGACAGAAAGACGGGTGATGATGGGGGGGAGAATGGAGGGTACACAACAGCTGTGGCATGGTGGGGGTAGAATGGGGGACCCTGGTATGGGGATTGGGGGGCACACAGAGCCCCTGGCATGGGAGTAGGAGGTGGGGGACTAGCCAGGCATCCCTGCAATGGAAGGGGATGGGAGGGGCATGTGAGGAGTTTGGGAGGGCCATGGGGGGCTGCCTGGAGCCCCGGGCCGTGCATTGGACTCAGCAAACACAGGCTGCGAAGCGAGCGACTCTCCAGTACTGTGAATACCTGCACAACGGGAGCCACATCTGGGGTGGGCGGAGCTTATTTTGTGGGCGGAGCTTGGGAAGAGCACCATTCCCTTCACCCGTCCCCAGTCTGATCCCCTGGGTACCGCTGGCCCATGGGCTGAAAGTGTGTAATTGCTGAGTGTCGCTTAGGAAATTGGGTCCATTAACCCCACGGCTAGTTTGGAGCAGAGGGGGAAGATTGGGGCTAAGGGAGGGGACACTGTTACGCCACAGTAAGAAGGAAACACTTGTTCTTGTTCTTTCTCCAGCATCAACCCTGACATGCAAAACCTGCCCTGGTTCAGCAGACGCCTGCCGTACTGCTCAAGGGACCTGCAGCGTAGACAAGGCTACTGGTGGCTGCTATTCGGTGGCAGAAGAAATTACATTGGGTAGGTGACATTGCTGTCAATCCAGGCACATCCTATCCTGCAGTCTGTCACCATCCTCATCGCTAAGGCCAACCCCAAACAGTCCATCGACAAAGCACATTCACCCGGCACAGAACACTCAGTCTGTGCTCGACGCTTCCTTTATTCAGGCAACGTTACAGTGTTTCCTGCCTTCTGGAGTCAGTTGCAAATCTCCCTTTGACTTCAGTGGGGCCAGGATTTCAACCCTTGTGCTTTATTTATTTATTTTTATTCACGGAGTTTCCTTCTCCACAACGGACGTCAAAAAGCAAAGTGAAAATGCCCGTTCTGAATCATGTTAAACACAGGAAATTGGCGCTGAGATCTCTTGTACACTGTCGCCTTCCTCCCAATGTCCTGTCTGAGCTGTTAGTCTCCTGCTCAGGGCTGGAGCCCTGCCTTACACGTTTTTTCCCCTTGCTTGGGATGCAAATTCAAGATGTTTTTTGCCCTTTTGACTTAAAGAGATTCCAAACCTTCTCCATGTTCAACTCCCGGAGGTCCTTGCACTAGCGGATTTCACTAGTTCCCTTCATTTCTCAACGTTTGCCCTTTGAAATCAAAAACCTCAGTTACAGACCTGGTATTGTTCATCCTCCCATTGAATTAAAGAGATTTAAGATTCCTTCCATTTACCCTGCAAGAAGGATGCATAGCACAGCTTTAATGTAGTCTGTCATTATCTATCTATCTATCAATCTATCTATCCCCATACACCCCCCCTCCCATACACGCATCTCTCCCTCTCTTTCTCTCTTTCTCCTGCCCCACCCTCCCCCCTCTGACCACACTCAGGAAATTTTCCCAGCACAGTGACACATGGGTTGATTAAAATTTCCACCCACTCAAGATACGGCTTCACTGCAGAGTTATTGTGGGCTGTGACCCGGGGTTTAGCCCTAGTTTCCCCACCATCCCCTACTACCCACACACAAACCCCTTTAACCTCCACCACTTGACTGAGGAGTCTGTCAGTAAATGTTTGTTCCCCGGGTAGGATCACGTCACCCCCGAACTGTCTCTGTGTTCAGCTCCACGGATCGAGCTCCTGGCGTCTCTCGCGCTAAGGCAGATTTTCTAACCCTTTAATCGTCCCCGCGGCTCTTCTCTGACCCCTGATTACGGTGACCAGATGTCCCGATTTTATAGGGACAGCCCCGATATTTGGGGCTTTTTCTTATATAGGCTCCTATTACCCCCCCAACCCCTGTCCTGATTTTTCACATTTGCTGTCTGGTCACCCTGCCACTGACCTACCACCCTCCTGAATGGTGGGGCCCAGAATTGGACAGAGACACCCAGCAGCGTTGCCCCAGGGCCAGACATGGAGGTATAATCGCCTACCTGCTCCTCCTCGAGGTTCCCCTCCCAGCCTCTCAGTTCTGTTCTTCATTTTCTTTCTTTACAATAGGTGGGGGAAAGACCACGGGCTTCTCCAGTGGCTGTTTAGATGAATATAATATTGTCATAAAAGGCCCCATCACTGTCACTCTTGGGAATGACACATATCTGCGGATCAACATCTCCTGGTGCAACACAGACAATAACTGTAACTTGGCCGTACTGGAAGGTAGGTTATGGATCTCTTTTACTGGCCCCATTTAAGGGCTTGTTCATCCAAACAATTAGACAGCGGTGAGCTGGGGTGTTTGTCACCATGCCTCGGTGGGTCACAACGGAGAATACCAAATTCAGGACAGGCTGCTGGGGAAAAGGGCAGACACACCCCAAAACTGGTGGTTATTCTTCCATGAGAAATACCAAACCAGCAACCAAAGTAAACTTCTGTTTCACCACACCACTCCTTAGGCCCTCCAGTCCTTGTATCACCACCAAAACCATTAGACCAGGGGTAGGCAACCTATGGCACGCGTGTCAAAGGCGGCACGTGAGCTGATTTTCAGTGGCACTCACACTGCCTGGGTCCTGGCCACCGGTCCAGGGGAGGCTCTGCATTTTAATTTAATTTTAAATGAAGCTTCTTAAACATTTTAAAACCTTATTTACTTTACATACAACAATAGTTTAGTTCTATATTATAGACTTAGAGAAAGAGCCCTTCTAAAAACATTAAAATGTATGAGTGGCACACAAAACTTTAAATCAAAGTGAATAAATGAAGATTCAGCATACCACTTCTGAAAGGTTGCCAACCCCTGCACTAGACTTAAAGATGAGTGGTTATTTAAAACCAATTTTCTCAAACAAAAAGGTTCTTCTGATCCCAAAGGGCCAGCCACATACCCAGGTCACTATATAACTCAGATCTTACACAATAGTCATGCTGGTGCCAATCCTTTAGTATCTAAAATCTAAAGTAGGGCTGTCAAGTGATTAAAAAATTAATTGCAATTAATCACACTGTTAAACAATAATAGAATGCCATTTATTTAAAAATTTTGGATGTTTTCTACATTTTCAAATATATTTATTTCAATAATAACACAGAATACAAAGTGCATAGTGCTCAATTTATATTTATTTTTGATTACAAGTATTTGCACTGTAAAAATACCAAAAGAAATATTATTTTTCAATTCACCTAATACAAGTACTGTAGTGCAATCTCTTTATCATGAAAGTTGAAATTACAAATGTAGAATTATGTACAAAAACCACCTGCTTTAAAAAACAAAACAATATAAAACTTTAGAGCCTACAAGTCCACTCAGTCCTATTTCTTGTTCAGCCAATCACTCAGACACACAAGTTTGTTTACATTTGCAGGAGATAATGCTGCCTGCTTCTTGTTCACAATGTGACCTGAAAGTGAGAACAGGTGTTCGCATGGCACTGTTGTAGCCAGCATCGCAAGATATTTATGTGCCAGATGCGCTAAAGATTCATATACCTCTTCATGCTTCAACCACCATTCCAGAGGACACGTGTCCATGCAGATGACATGTTCTGCTCGATAATGGTCCAAAGCAGAGTGGACCAACACATGTTCATTTTCATTATCTGAGTCAGATGCCACCAGCAGAAGGTTGATTTTCTTTTTTGGTGGTTCAGGTTCTGTAGTTTCCTCATCAGAGTGTTGTTCTTTTAAGACTTCTGAAAGCATGCGCAACACCTCGTCCCTCTCAGATTTTGGACGGCACTTCAGATTCTTAAACCTTGGGTCGAGTGCTGTAGCTATCCTTAGAAATCTCACACTGGTACCTTCTTTGTGTTTTGTGAAATCTGCACTGAAAGTGTTCTTGAAATGAACAACATGTGCTGAGTCATCATCTGAGACTGCTATAACATGAAATATATGGCAGAATGTAGGTAAAACAGAACAGGGGACATACAATTCTCTCCCAAGGAGTTCAGTGACAAATTTAATTAACACGTTATTTTAACAAGTGTCATCAGCATGGAAGCATGTCCTCTGGAATGGTGGCTGAAGCATGAAGGGCCATACAAATATTTAGCATATCTGGCAAGTAAATACCTTGCAATGCCAGCTACAAAAGTGCCATGTGAACGCCTGTTCTCACTTTCTGGTGACATTGTAAACAAGAAGCAGGCAGCATTATCTCCCGTAAACATAAAGAAACTTGTTTGTCTGAGTGACTGGCTGAACAAGAAGTAGGACTGAGTGGACTTGTAGGCTCTGAAGTTTTACATTGTTTTGTTTTGAGTGCAGTTATGTAACAAAAATATTTCAACATTTGTGAGTTTCACTTTCACGATAAAGAGATTGCACTACAGTACTTGTATGAGGTGAATTGAAAAATACAATTTCTTTTATCATTTTTACAGTGCAAATATTTGTAATTAAAAATAATATACACTTTGATTTCAGTTATAACACAGAATACAATACACTGGACCCCCGCTAGAACGCAGGAATCGGGATCCATGCGCAGTATCGCATTGACATGGGGACCGCATTATAGCGGGGACCGCGTTACCATGACTACCAGTGTAAATATTTACATTTGGGAGCTATGGCCGCGACCGCATTCTAAAAGAATTCGCTCTATATAGGTGCGCGTTCTAGTGAGGGTCTGCTGTATATATGAAAATGTAGAAAAACATCCAAAATATTTAATAAAGTTCAATTGGTATTCTATTGTTTAACAGGGCTGTTAAAACTGCGATGAATCACGATTATTTTTTAAAATTGTGATTAATTTTTTTGAGTTAATCACATGAGTTCACTGCAATTAATTGACAGCCCTAATCTAAAGGTTAATTTATAACAAGGAAGGAAGAAAGATGAGAGATAAAATGGTGAAAGGAATCAATTACATACAATAATTTCAAAGTTCTTGGATAGCAGTGATGGAATAAACTACTGGCTTAATAAGTCTCTGGTTGCTTCAAAATCATTGGAAGGTCCTTGGTCCCTTGGTTAGATGCTCCCATTAGTGTAAATTCATAGTCCAGAGGTTTGAGCAGGAAAGAAGCAAAATGGAGAATGTTTCCAGGGCCTTTTATAGCTTCTGCCAAGTGAAGGGAAACCCATTGTTTTAGTTTGTGGAAAAATACAGGTAACAAGATGGTGTTTGGAGTCACATGGGCAAGTCACATGTCCATGCATGGCTCACTTAGTCACAGTAGAGGCCATGCCCATACTTTTTCACAGGAAAGTCCATTAAGTGTTGTGATAAATGGGGGTGGGGGAGGGGGAGGAAGCTCCCTTTTATGAACACCCAGCCAGTCAGTTAGCTATAAAATCCCTCTTAGTAGCTGTTCTCTACTTGTTTTACCTGTAAAGGGTTAAATAGTCTCACTGCTCACTGCTTGCATAGATAAAAGGAAGTGAGTGGACACCTGGCCAAAAGAGACAATGGGAAGGCTGGAACTTTTTAAAATTGAGAAAAAACTCCCCCTTTGTCTGTCTGTTGTTGTTCTCTCAGCTGAGAGATAGAGCAGCAAGGTATGCTGTAAGCTCGGGCCAGGTATAAAAATCATCAGCATCATACCTAGAAACTACTCCTTTGAAACCCCAGATATGTAAGTAGATCAGGAATGTCTAGTTAGACGCGATCAGATTTAATTCTTCAGTTTGGGCTTGTGGATTCCTCTGTGCTAACCCCAGGTGCTGTTGGTTTGGTTTGTTTGCTTGTAACCTTTAAGCTGGACCCCAAGAACGACATTTTTGGTGTTTAATCTCTAACAGCCTGAGTTTCCAGATGTTTTCGTTCTTTTTTCAATAAAATTTACCCTATTTAAGAACATGATCAGATTTCTGTGACTTAGGAGGTAAAGAGGTTGCATATATTAATCAGCTGATACAACAGCTTCCCTTCCCTTTTCTTTTGTTTTCTTTCTCGGCTGACCCGAGGGAGGGGTGAAAAAGCCAAGGGGCCTTAGAAAAAATTGGATTGGCAAAAGGCAGTTTTCACTTGGGTAGTGGCAGCCTTACCAGCCTGGAACGGCCAGTATTAATTTCTGGAGTCCTTGCGGGCCCCACCTTCTGCACTCGACATGTCAGAGTGGGGAATCAGCCTTGACAAGTGTACATAGTGTCTTCCATTGTGAGCTCAGTGCTCTTTGATGGGCCATTCAACTTGAATAGTTCCTTCACAATGTGCTGGCTAAACACCTTGTTGGCGTTTCCACAGGAGCAAACATTTGAAATACAGGCACATAGTTAAAACAATGAGGAGTCCTTGTGGCAGCTTAGAGACTAACACATTTATTTGGGAATACGCTTTTGTGGGCTAGAACTCACTTCATCAGATATATGGAGTGAAAAATACAGTAGGCAGGTATAAATATCCAGCACATGAAAAGATGGAAGTTGCCTTACCAAGTGGGGGGTCAATGTTAATGAGGCCAATTCAATCAGGGTGGATGTGGCCCATTCCCAACAGTTGACAAGAAGGTGTGAACAACGAGGAGTCCTTGTGGCATCTTAGAAGGTGTGAGTATCAACAGAGGGAAAATTAGTTTTTGTAGTGACCCATACACTCCCAGTCTTTATTCAGGCCTAATTTGATGGTGTCAAGTTTGCAAATTAATTCCAGTTCTGCAGTTTCTCATTGGAGTCTGTTTTTGAAGTTTTTTGAAGACTTTTAAGTCTGTTATTGAGTGTCCAGGGAGACTGAAGTGTTCTCCTACTGGTTTTGGAATGTTACAATTCTTGATGTCTGATTTGTGTCCATTTATTCTTTTGCGTCGAGACTGTCCGGTTTGGCCAATGTACATGGCAGAGGGGCATTGCTGGCACACGATGGCATATATCACGTTGGTAGATGTGCAGGTGAACGAGCCCCGGATGGTGTGCCTGATGTGGTTAGGTCGTATGATGATGTCCCTGAATAGATATGCAGACAAAGTTGGCACCAGGGTTTGTTGCAGGGTTTGGTTCCTGGGTTAGTGTTTCTGTGGTGTGGTGTGTAGTTGCTGGTCAGTATTTGCTTCAGGTTGGGGGGCTGTCTGTAAGCAAGGACTGGCCTGTCTCCCACGGTCTGGGAGAGTGAGGGATCATCCTCCAGGATAGATGGTAGATCCTAGATGATGTGCTGGAGAGGTTTTAGTTGGGAGACAGGCCATTCCTCGCTGTATTTTAAAGAAGCCTTATTGAGGGCGCAGGAACAAACCATCCTGATGTGCCGAAAGAATAGCAAATATGGCAGGTGACCAGCTTGGCTTAACAGAGAAATCTTTGGTGAGCTTAAACACAAAAAGGAAGCTTACAAGAAGTGGAAACTTGGACAGATGACTAGGGAGGAATATAAAATATTGGTTGAGCAAGCAGGGGTGTAATCAGGAAGGCCAAAGCACAATTGGAGTTGCAGCGAGCAAGGGATGTGAACGGTAACAAGAAGGGTTTCTATAGGTAGGTTAGCAACAAGAAGGGGCTCAGGGAAAGTGTGGGCCCCTTACTGAATGGGGGAGGCAACCAGTGACAGAAGATGTGGAAAAAGCTGAAGTACTCAATGCTTTTTCTGCCTTGGTCTTCACAGACAAGGTCAGCTCCCAGACTGCTGCACTGGGCAGCACAGTATGGGGAGGAGGTGATCAGCCCTCAGTGGTGAAAGAACAACTTAAGGACTATTTAGAAAAGCAGGACATGCACAAGTCCATGGGGCCGGATGCGCTGCATCCGAGGGAGCTGAGGGAATTGGCTGATGTGATTGCAGAGCCATTGGCCATTATCTTTGAAAACTCGTGGCAATCGGAGGAGGTCCCAGATGATTGGAAAAAGGCAAATATAGTGCCCATCTTTAAAAAAGGGAAGAAGGAGAGCCCAGGGAACTACAGACCGGTCAGCCTCACCTCAGTCCCTGGAAAAATCATGGGGCAGGTCCTCAAGGAATCCATTTTGAAGCACTTGGAGGAGAGGAAGGTGATTAGGAACAGTCCACATGGGTTCACAAAGGGCAAGTCATGCCTGACCAACCTGATTGCCTTCTATGATGAGATAACTGGCTCTGTGAATATGGGAAAAGCAGTGGACGTGATATATCTTGACTTTAGAAAATATTTTGATACGGTCTCCCACAGTATTCTTGCCAGCAAGTTAAAGAAGTATGGGCTTGATTAATGGACTATAAGGTGGATAGAAAGCTGGCTAGATCGTCGGGCTCAACGGGTAGTAATAAACGGCTCCATGTTTAGCTGGCAGCTAGTGTCAAGTGGAGTGCCCCAGGGGTCGGTCCTGGGGCCGGTTTTGTTTAACATCTTCATTAATGATCTGGATGATGGGATGGTTTGCACCCTCAGCAAGTTCTCAGATGACAAGCCTGGGGGAGAGGTGGACAGGGTCCAGAGTGACCTAGACAAATTGGAGGATTGGGCCAAAAGAAATCTGATGAGGTTCAACAAGGACAAGTGCAGAGTCCTGCACTTAGGATGGAAGAATCCCATGCACTGATACAGGCTGGGGACCAACTGGCTAAGTGGCAGTTCTGCAGAAAAGGACGTGGGGATTACAGTGGACGAGAAGCCGGATATGAGTCAGCAGTGTGCCCTTGTTGCCAAGAAGGCCAACGGCATATTGGGCTGTATTAGTAGGAGCATTGCCAGCAGATCGAGGGAAGTGATTATTCCCCTCTATTCGACACTGGTGAGGCCACATCTGGAGTACTGTGTCCGGTTTTGTGACCCCCACTACAGAAAGGATGTGGACAAATTGGAGAGAGTCCAGCGGAGGGCAACAAAAATGATCAGGGGGCTGGAGCACATGACTTACAAGGAGAGGCTGAGGGAACTGGGATTGTTTAGTCTCCAGAAGAGAAGAATGAGGGGGGATTTGATAGCAGCCTTCAACTACCTGAAGGGGGGCTCCAAAGAGGATGGAGCTAGGATGTTCTCAGTGACGGCAGATGACAGAACAAGGAGTGATGGTCTCAAGTTGCAGTGGGGGTGGTCTAGGTTGGATATTAGGAAACACTATTTCCCTAGGAGGGTGGTGAAGCACTGGAATGGGTTCCCTAGGGAAGTGGTGGAGTCTCCTTCCTTGGAGGTTTTTAAGGCCCGGCTTGACAAAGCCCTGGCTGGGATGATTTAGTTGGGGATTGGTCCTGCTTTGAGCAGGGGGTTGGACTAGATACCTCCTGAGGTCTCTTCCAACCCATATCTTCTATGATTCTACGATGGCTGGAAACCGGGTTCGGAGCCCTAGGGCTGTTCATCGCTGGCCAGTCTATTCCCATGGGCCCTTGTGCGAAAAATTCAAAACCGCCTGTTTGGCCATTTCCCAAAACAATTTGATTTCCTGTTGCTTTCAGCTTTTGAATTAGTGAACAATCACAACTTAGTGATTGCCGGCGTCACAGAGCCGTGGGAGGAGAACACATACGGCTGGGATATCGGCTCTGAGGGGCACAGCTTGCTCCGGGCGGGCAGGGACAAAGGGAGGAGGGGTTGCCTTGGATAGCAAAGGTGTCTGCACCTGCTCTGAGGCTGAGATGCGAATAGGAGACAGACTCATTGAAAATCTCCGGGTAGGGATAAAAGGGGAAAAACCCAGGGGGACCCATGGTCTGGTTGGCTACAGACCAGCAAACTAGGAAGAAGAGGTCAGTGAGGCTTTTTTAAACATCTAACAAAATCATGCAAAGCCCAGGACGTGGTGGTGACGGAGGACTTCAGCCACCCAGAGATTGGCTGGGAAAATAACACAGCCAGGCAGATTGTCTAACAGGTTCATAGAATTCATTGGGGAAAACATTTTTTATTGCAATCTTCCCTTCCTTGCCATGGATTCAGGGCACCCACCATGCCCCCTTTCCCTCATTCCCCCCCCTCCTGTATCAGGTCTGTGTATATGCCTCATTCCCCCCTATTCCCCCCCCCCCGCCACTATCCTCCTTTCTGTCTGGGAGATTGGTCATTGCGGATGTCACCGTGTTACGCCCCCGGGGACGCTGGGCAGAGCAGAGATGGGGTGTCAGTGGGGCCATCGACCAGGGGTTTGATCTGAGACAATTGCAGAGGTGGCTGGGATGATCAGATGTCAGGGTGTGTGTGTGCGTGGGTGGGCAGGGGAGGGGATCCAATTTCTCTCAAAGATGGCAGGCTTCTGGCCCTGGGTGCCTAGAAAATGCCCAGAAATTCTGGAACCGATCGGCTGCCAGGTTCAGAGTTTGCCGTGTGACAGACGGATGCCGTCGGGTGGGGGTAGGGACCTTTAAACGCTCGGGCAATGCAGGGCAGCGGGCGCACCGTATGGTTTGACCGAGGTTTAACCCACCCGGTAATCATGTCTCTCTCTTTCGGTTCTCAGTGCCCAAGGGGAACACCACCTTGAACGGGCTGCAGTGCCCCACCTGCTTTGCTCTGAGTGCCGATCCCTGTGACAGCCACATCGCCCCTTGTACAGGGGACGAGACCTATTGCATCGATTTCGCTGGGACAGCACGGAGAGGTAAATTCCACCAGCTGGCCGCAGTGCGGGAGCTGCCCCGGGAATCTCATGGCTGGTGAAACCTAGGGCCAGTCTACACTAGAAGCACTACAGCAGCGCCATTGTACCGCATCTGGTGAAGACGCTGTGTGCCGACGGGCGAGAGCTCTGCTGTCGGCACAATAAAACCACCTCCGCGAGCGGCAGTGGGGATGTCAGCGGGAAGTGCGCACCAGCACTTAGAATGGCGTAACTTACATCGCTGAAGGAAGTGGCTTCTTCACACCCCTGAGCGACATACTGACCCAAGCTGTAGTGTAGACAGACCCCTAGAGGCTCCCAGACCCACGGGCTGTGCTGAGCCCTTGGGCGGTTGGGAGCCGCCAAGAGGGATTTTGGCCGGAGGGAAGGAGAGAGGAATTTGGAAGTTTTTCCTTCCAGACCAGCTCCCCCCTCTCAGTGATGCCGCCCTGCTCCTGGAGTTATGACAACGCGTCTCTTGCCATGAGAAGGGTTGTTATGTCGATGATGCAGAGCTGGGGAGAGAACCCAGGAGTCCTGGCTCCCAGTCCCGCTGCTCTAACCACTAGACCCCACCCCCTGTATGTTTAAGGTGGAGCTAAGCTATTGCTCAGTGCGGAAGCTCCTGTTCTCAGTGTGTGGCCAGGACTCCCGGCGCTTTGGGGTGTTTATACAATAACTGAACTGAACCTGGTCAGGGCTGCCGGGAATGGTGAAAGCTGCGCCTGGGCCATTCACTTTTCACCCCGGGCTTGGCCCCCTTCCCTTCCTCTTCTCCCTGAGCTCCTGCCCCCGCAGCCAGGCTGGAAACTGGAGCCCGGTCCGAGGAGCCTGAGCAGCTGTGGGGTGCTCTGGACCCTCTATCTGCCCTGGGCAGGGGACCCAGAGGGCAGGGACTCGGGCCGGGGGCTGCTCTTAGTCCCCCCACCCTGGGCAGGTGGAGAGGCCCAGGGTCCCCAGCCCTACAAGGGCTTCCAGCTTGGTTGGGGGGCAGGGCCTCGAGGGGAAGAGGAGGGGTAGGGGCGGGACCATGGAGGGGGCAGGGCCTCATGGCCCCCCCACTTTTAGGAAGACTCTGTCAACCTTGGCCTGGGAGTGTTCCCCGGGGGTGCCGGGCGCTGGGGAAGGAGCCGCCCCCGGGGATCAGCTGGTTCCAAACTCCAGCTTCAGTCTCGTGTGGAGCTGCAGAAAGGGGCGCGGGGGAGACGAGAGGGGACCAGACGCCCGCCCTGCCGTGGCCGGTTACAGCGAGAGCAGGGAGAGCACCGGGCGGGTGGGAACGGGAGGCAGAGGTGGGAACCGCTGGATGGTGAAGACAGAAGTTCTGGGGGCAGAGAAGGAACCAGAGCTGCCCCCGCCTAATAACAGACTGATTTTCTCCCTCAGGTTCAGCGATATCATCATTTGCTGTAAAAGGCTGCGCTACTGCATCCACAAAAGAGATTAAAGTTGGAATCACACTGTTTTCTGCCCTCTCCATGTTCATGTTCACAAAGGTGATCTCCAAACCTGCGGAGAAAACACCCACCAGTGGGGCCAGCCCGGCTCTGGGGAAATTCTCCTTTGCCCTCTACCTGCCTGGCCTGACTGGGCTGCTGCTGGTGAAACTGCTCTCCTGAGCCCCCGCCCTGCACGGCCCACGCAGCACCTGATTCCTGCCCATTGCAGCCCGAGCTATGAATCATACATTAAATTCTATTGATTGCTTATGAATTCCCAGTGATCACTGGGAGGTCTGACAGGTTCTGGGCCCTAGATCCGTCCCAGTGTTATTAAAATTGCTGTTCAGTTGGGGACCCCGATGGGGCCTGTCGCAGCCCTCGCATTGGAGGAACCTTCTGTGTTTGTAATCGTTGATCAGCACGTTTAGCAGAGTCCCAAACGCTCCAGCCCAGCACAATGGACAGCGGTAATACACAATGTCCATCTGAACCGCCCCATATTCGCACTGCCCCTTGCAGAACAACCGGAAATGTTAGTCATTATCTTCCTCATCACCATCACCTTCCTCATCATCACCCGGGGCCATGATCCGGGCACCCCCCAAACGCTACATCTCACTCGCCTCCTGCCCACAGGCTGCGGTGCAACTTTTATAATATGTTACGCTGACGCCACTGTGCCTAATGCCTATTCAGTAGGGGCTTCTCCCCTCCTCCTTATCTGTATCTCCTCACCCTACCGATGTCGGGGTCCCTTCTCCGGTAGGTTAGGATGTTACTGTTGGTGTCACTAGGCATCACCCTAGGTAACTCAGGAGGGTGGAAGGCCACAAAGTGTCAATGAAGCCTTCCTGCACTGGGCCTATATGAACCAAACTTCTTCCATGTTTAAACTCTAATCAACCTCAAAAGCCAGGTGCAATTGGAATATGTAAGCAACCAGTTATCTGTGTGCAACCCCCTGCTCACACCGGTATCAAGCGGTAATAATGAGGCCTGCATGTTTCTGGCTGAAGGGAAAAAGGACAAGATAACAGTTTAAAGAAGTTACTAACAAGCTAGACTGATAGCTGCCAAGAATGACTTAACTGCTTAAATGTAATTGTTATTTGCTTAGTAACTGTTACCAGGGAAGGGAGGGGTAGAGGGGGAGGAAGGGAAGGGAACGGAGGGGGGGGGGGGAGGCTTAACTGCAAAATGTATAAAAGAAGAAAAACTGTTTCTGTTGGTGTGCTTGATCTGAGACGTGCCTGTCTCTTAGCACCGCTTTGGGATCCCAAATAAACTTTGTTTGCTTCTCCACCCCTGGTGTGTTTATTGACGCGAAGCACACCGGGCAACGAACCCCGCTGTTGCTGTCCTCGGGCCTCTGTGCCGGCAACATTACTGATCTCAACTTATTATCAGACACGTCAATTCCTTGCCGTGGCCGGCTTGTGGTCAGACATCTGCAGAAGTTCCCATCCTACAATATCCCAAAGCCGGTGTTAGCTCACGTCCCGGTGGCTGACTGGTGTCGTTATGGACAAACCGCCCCTTTCAACACTCTGTTCCCAGTCCCCCAAAACTTAGGGGCGAGCTGTGATAAATAAAGTCGGGGGGGGGGGGGGAGGTGTAGCTCTCTTTGATGGATACCCAGCCAGGCAGTTAGCTGTAAAATCCCTCTTGGTAGCTGGTCTTTACTTGCTTTACCTATAAAGGGTTAAAAAGTCCCCCAAGTAAAGAAAAGAAAGTGGGCACCTGACCAGAAGAGCCAATGGGAAGGTAGAACTTTTTAAAATGAGGAAAGAAACTTCCCCTTTGTCTGTTGCTCTCTCTGGGCTGCAGGGACAGGAGCAGCCATGCTATAAGCAGCAATACTGTGTAAGGGTTGAACCAGGTATGAAAAATTATTTTCCATTCCTAGCAGGACTCATTGGGACAGGGAATGTCCAGGTTGACACGATCAGGTTTATTTAGTTATTTTGGCTGGTGGACTCCTCTGTGCTAACCCCAGATGCTTTTGTTTGCTTGTCACCTTTAAGCTGAACCCCCAAGAAGCTATTTTGGGTGCTTGATTTTTGGAATTGCTCTTTTAAAAACTAGCAAAAGCCAAAGTTCCAGATGTATTTTTTTCCTTTTTGTTTTGAATAAAATTTACCTTTTTTTAAGAACAGGATTGGATTTTTGGTGTCCTAAGAGGTTTGCAAATGTTGTTTAATTAGCTGGTGGCAATCGCTAATTTCCTGTTTTCTGTCTTAGTTCTTCTCCAGAGTTCTCGCCATGGTATCTGAGGGCATCACAAACATCCATGATTGGGTCTCAGCAACAGCCCTGTGGTACTGGGAAACTGAGGCACGGATACCAGGCGTCCTCACACTTAACCCCCCAGCTCACGTCCAAGTCCTGGTGTGATTCTCACACTAGGTGGCCCCCGCCTCCCTCCCCCCAATACAGCAGAGGCACTCTGAGGCCAGGTCTATGTAAGCAGGGGATGGTCCTGTTCTTGTGGGGAACGTTCCTGGTTTCTGCACTGCCCCGGTGGTATCGGATGGTGACAGGATCTGAGTCCTCGTTTCCACTCCCTTCACCCAGAGGCCGGCCGCCCCCGAGGGCTCCCCTTCCTTCCTCCTGTACAGCAGAGTCCTCATAACCCCCACAAGGCTGGGCCCAGGATCCGTGGGGGGGGGGCTGCACCCCCAGTCTCATCATGGTCACTTGAGCTAGCGGCTCGAGCGTCCCCACTCCGTGCTCTCTCTGCAGCCGGAGGTTAAAGGAACAAGGGCCCCACCCACCCTGTGGGCCAGGACAGCACACACAGCTGTCTCTGGGATGTGAGACAAGGTCACCATCTGTCTCTCAGCTGTCCCAGGCCCCGGCTGTGCTGCGGTGACACCAGGGGTCAGATCCTGCTCTGGTGGTGTCCTCAGGCGCTAGAGGGGAGGACCCTTCTCCCCAGTGTCAGCCCCTCCATTGGAGTTACGTCCCCCTGTGAGCCCGGCCTACCAGGCCTCATGACAGGTGACGTCTCTGCCCAGGCCCCCAGGCTCTCCCCAGCCGCTTGCCGTGCTCGGCCCCGGTGTCACCCAGACGCACGCGGTTCCTAGCAGATGCCCACCTAAAGAATGGGATGTGTTTATGAACGACATGGCAGAGCTGAATGTCCCATCTTCTGTCATGGGCAATGTGGCCAGCAGAGATCTTTTGGAATGCTTGAAGGCCTCGACCATCGACACCAGGGTTGGTCAAAAAACACCACTACCACCCTCCCCCCCCTTTTTTTTGCCTCCTAAAAAATTGGCTAAAAGACCCAAATGGCTCAGTGTGTAATGTTTTTCATACTTTAAAAAAGCAATTTTAAAATGGTAATGTTTTGCTTTAAATAAGCAACAGAGAGTCCTGTGGCACCTTTAAGACTAACAGATGTATTGGAGCATAAGCTTTCGTGGGTGAATACCCACTTCGTCAGACGCATGAGTGGGTATTCACCCACGAAAGCTTATGCTCCAATACATCTGTTAGTCTTAAAGGTGCCACAGGACTCTCTGTTGCTTTTTACAGATCCAGACTAACACAGCTACCCCTCTGATACTTGCTTTAAATAAAACACTTCTATATATTTAAAAAAAAATTAAATATCTATGTGTACTTTCTCTGAATTGGTTGTTGTAAAAAAACAAAGAAATCCCCCACCAGACATCGGTTGTCTTGAAACCCTCACTTAGAGTGCTTTCTTGAGAAACATGGTTCTGAAAGTCATAGCAAGAGACCCACATCTGGGCTTCTTGAAACGCATTTTAAGTGAGCTTAGACACACTCGTGTTTTAACATCTTTTATATTTTACAAAATTCATCACCATCTGGTCATTTTTCACTAAGTCGTTACAATACAATTTTTAAATCTGGTCAAAAGATAAGCCCTTGCTATGGCGATGTAAGGAAAACACGTAGTGATAGCTGAAGGCGACAGAGCAGGGGTCTTGTAATCGGATTTGCCCACCTCACAAACCCTCAATTCTCGCCACCCAGCTCTGTTGCTCTGTGTTGCACCGACAATGTCTTTGTAAAACAGGCCGGTGGAAAATTGTGTGGCGAGGGTGTCATCGCTTTAATTGAGCACTGATTCTATAAAGACCCTGTAAAGATAACAGTTGTTATCTGGTGGTCTCCCAGCATGACATCCAACTGCCTGAAAAGAGAGGCCGTTGGGTAATTCACCAGGCCCACCTTGGCTCCCCTGGTGAGTTCAGTTCCGTCCCCTTTTACAATCTTGCAACAAAGCTACAGCAGCGTGTTGTTTAATATAATCTGCAAACAGGGTTTGAGTGAGCTCTCCCCTGACATCTAGTGACAAGTTGGGGAGTTCATCTCGTTTGCATGGGCACACCCACCCTGCCTAGGTGCTCGGCATGATGGGATTGCTTGCCCAAATGGTCACTCTTGGCTGGTGTGGGATCCCCAGTCTCCTTGTTATTGGGGCAGGGGCACTAAAGGGTTGTTATCCTTGTTATGTGAATCGAGGGCATCAGAACTGTGCTTGGCATATCCCGATTGAGGGACTCATCCTCAACTAAATGGCACTTGCTAGGCAGGGGACATGGGTGCCAAAGCCCAGTGAGTTAAGAGAGGGTGGTGGAAGGTATGTGTACTAGGTGGGCCTGGTCCAAGGCATGCTTTGACCCCCTTTCTTTTCTCCTATAAGATAACAGAGCTGATTAGCACTTAATTGGGAGTCTTGTTACATACCCCAGGACCAGTGCTTCTATATCCTGGGAAGTTTTCCAAAATTGGGGAATTTTTGAGTAAAATGTTTGAATGAAAATTCCCAAGTTGAAACATTTTACTCACAAATTCCCAGGTTTTGGGAAATTTCCTAGGGTATAGAAACACTGTAAAAAACTTTATCTGGGAATTTTTCACCACATTTGGGAAATTTTTAGTGCTAGGTTAGGAAAAGTTGGCATCATGATATAGAAGCACTGCCCAGAACTGAGGTAACTGATAACCAAGTCTAATCATTAGACCTGGTTTGGGACAGTGTCGGTAATGCAGGAGATTGTGCAGTGTGCATTAACTCCCCCACTAACCGCTGAAATGAGTGAGAGCTCTGTTCACCTCGTCACCGGCGACTCCCACGAGCTGCAGTCACTTTTCTCCATAGGGCAGATAACAGGAGGCCATCAGGCTCATCGGTCTGCCTCATGAGCACTTGGGTCATGGGGTTGGGTTCTGCCAAATCCATCAATGGCTGGGCCACAGGGCTCCCCTCGACTGCTCCCTCCACCTCACAAGTGTCGCTGATGTAGGGCTTTCTCTGCAGGCAGGCGAACTCCCTGGGAACTACAACAAATTCCTAAATTCTCACTGGAGTGGTGAAGGAGTCCATGTTTCCTCTCAGCGTTTCCACAATTTCTGAAAAACCCTCATGTTCTTGAAATGAGAAGGCCTCTTCCATGCAGTGTTGGGACTTCTGGGTCGGTGCTGCCAGCTGGCCAACCATTGTGCTCCAGAGATTGGGGGGGTTCCAGCCCAGACCCTTGTGCTATACCTATACAAATTGGTAGACATTTTCATTCAGGGAAGGCCTAAGGGGGTGAAACCCTCACTGATTGGTAGAGGGCGGTGGGAGGAGTTCTTGGATTGGTCCCATGGAGCTGAAACCCACCGCAATTGGTAGTGGGCAGCAGAAGTTCTTAGAGGGGTCACATGCCACCCCTTGCTTCTGGTCATATGTCAATTTTGACCCCGGAAGTATTATCCCACAGGGTGGGCCTTATGGTGGGAGGGGCCTTAGTGGCCATAGGGTGGAGTCAACGTTTGATTGACAGTAGATCCTTTTACTACTCATGGCTCTTCTCTGCAATTGATCAACATCCCTTGCGAATTGTTGTCCCCAGAACTGGACAAAGGATCCCAGCAGCAGTTCCACCAAGGCCAACTCCAGAGGGAAATAACCTCCCTGCTCTTACGTGAGATTCCCCCTATTTATTGAGCCAGAGAGAACAAGAGCACAAGAGAGAGAAGGACTGGACCTGGGAGGTGGGAGACTAAAGCTCTTGTTCCAATGAATATTTCAGTTCGACACCGTGGGACAGCATCAGTAGGAGACAGAAATAAGCTCTATGGGCAAAAGGGGTTTTCGGTCGGCATAACTGCCCCTATGGTAGGGCTTTAGCCAGCATAGTGATGTCACAGGAGATCACGCGCCCTCCAGCTTAGCTATGCTGGCAAAAGTTTCTGATGTAGATCCGGCCTTACTCTTGTGTGTTCAATGACAGCGAGATTCTAGAGAACAAGGCTGCAACTTCAGAGATGCACCTACCAGTTGAATCTGAGCCTTGCATTAATACATTGATATAAATAATCCCCAGCTTTTCCATCACACTGTTCATCCGTCAATGTCCAACCACCCTCTCTCTCTGCGCTTCCTGGGGACCCTAACTCCTGGATTCCGTCTGGAAGCCCCCTACCCATCTCGACAACCTCAGGGAGCAAAACTGGCCTGAAGCGCGACGAAGGCCGAAACGCTTTTCTCCGCTCAGTTATTCTATAACTAACTTCCCCCAGCTGGGTGTGACATCATGTTCGTGAGACCCAGCTTGGCACAACACCCTTAATATGTAACGGGTAAGAAAATCTGTCACCCAATGAATATTTACACAAGTTAACGACAAGGAAGTTAGTAACCTGTTCTGGGAATGGGAGAGGAGCTGTCGTCATGGAGCCACTGCATAGCCATCCTTAGTTTTGTTATGACAGTCTCACCAGACCCCCATTTGGTGTCAATTGGCCATTGCTCCATTGAAGTCAATGGAACCAGATCCCCCACTGTGTCAATTGGCCCTAGCCCCACTGGAGTTAATAGGGCCTGACCCCCATTTGCTGTGAATTTGGCATCGCTTTATGATCTACAGCACCTCAGGATCTGGCTAAACACCTCTAACGTGCAAAAAGTCGCACCTCTTATCTCTATTGCATGAACCAGCAGACTGTATGGGACAACTTCTATAAAACACAATGGGTTGAGAAAGAGTCAATCTGAATTGTGTTTAAAGAGGGAGTGCCCAGGCACGGGTCTCGTATAATATGTTACATTTCAATAAATCATTCACTTTTACTCCCAATTTCTGGAATAATCCAATTCTGTCTTTGGACTATATATAGAGGAAAGGGGTCGTGCTAGACAGGCTAGTGAATCTCTGACTTTAGAGAGAACTTGGAGGTGAACGGAACCGTTGTGCAGCTGAAGGTAAGAGTTTTTAATGCTGTGTTAAATTATGGTTTGTAATCTTTCACGATCTGCTGCAAAGCGAGTAAAGGATGGAGATATATTTCAAGTGCAAGCTCCCATTGTAAAACCCCATGATGATGATAAGGCAGGGGTAAAGCAGCTCGGTTTGTGCAAAGAAAAAGAAGCCCCACTCATGGAATGGTGTGTGAGCGAAATAGGGAGATTTTCAAAGGCAAAACTGGCAGCGAGGGGGCCAGCGTCTGCTGAAACTCACTGGGAGTCAGGCCTCGGACTCTCCTCAGCTGCTTTGAACATCCCAGGTTTAGGGAGCAGAGAAGAACCAGTCGACATAATTGATTTGGACTGTCAAAAAGCCTTCAGCAAACTCCCTTGCTGTAGGGCAGTAAGGAATCGAAGCAGCCCTGGGGCGGGAGGCAAGGGAGTGTCATGGAGCAGAAACAGGACAACAGCCAGAGAACAGAGGAGTTTGCAGCGTTGTTGTAGCCGTGTGGGTCCCAGGATATCAGAGAGACAAGGTGGGTGAGGGAATAGCTTTTATTGGACCAGCTTCTGCTGGGGAGAGACAAGCTCTCGAGCTCCGCTGACCCGCAGAAGAGCTCTGTGTCGCTCGGAAGCTCGTCTCTTCCCCCACCTTGTGTCTCTAGAAAACAGAGCAGGAATTCACGGGAATTTTGTGTGATGGCAAAAGCTTAAAAGCGGAGGCCTCAAAGCTCTATACTAAAAGAGAAAAGCGAAGAAGCCGTTGGGCTGCCCAAGGGGGTGGAGATAATGTGGAAAACACTGTAGTGCCCCTCTGCAGATGAGCAGGATGCTCTGACCATGGCGCCCCACAGGCAGCGCCGGTCGCCCCATGTCAGAAGGGACGGTGCAGACTTGGAGCAAATATGGACGAGGGAGTGAAACCTGGGCCCGATTCCCAGCTGGTGTCAATCAGCTGTAGCTCCATTGGAGTCAATGGGGCCGGATCCCAAGCCAGTGTACGCCAGGGTAACTGTTGAAGTCAATGGACCCATAGGCTGGCTGGGGCCCTGGATGTCTGGCAATACGTACACAGGCTATACGCTGACTTGCTGTTTAACTGTTTCCTTCTACATTCAATCTATTTGGTATAAGAAGACGTGAGGCAGGGGCAGGTCATGTCCCCGTGACTTTCACTGGCTCCATTTGACATCTCCGCTTTGCTTGTCACCCTGATTCCGTCCGGAGCAATGACTATTACAGGGATTGCCCTACGGAGCGCCCATCTCCGGATGTCCCGGAGCCCCCGCACTGCTACTGCTCGGCATGTCTGGCGCATGGGGAGCTGGGAGAAATTCTCTAAGCAAAACTTTTCTCCACTGAAAAATGCAGGTTTAGGGTGACTGAAACGTTTCACAAATTTGTATCGATTTCGCTGCATTGCTTCAGCAGGAAAAAATTCTAGAAAAAAAAAATCCTGAAAAATGGAAACATTCTGTCTCGTCACTTCCAGAATGAAACGTTTCATTTTTTTTCAATTAATTTCAAAGCTGACGGCAATTTTTATTTTAAAATTTACAAAAGTTATAAAACGCTTGAAAATGAACCAAAATTTTTTTCATTCGGCTTTTCAGTTTGACGAGAATTTTGAGCGAACCCAAAACGATTTCCCCCCCAGTCTTTTGGAACTGCCAGTGAAGCACAGAATTGGTTATTTGTGCAGCTCTGTTGCCTGGTGCCCCCTCCCCTCCTGAATCTCAGCTCTAATTCCCTTTCCATCCTCATTTCAGTCTTGACTCTCTCCTCCTCCCCTCTGGCAGAGCTTGCTTTGTCAGCCGTGAGAAGCTCCGTTCAGCTCCGAGCCCAGCCCCGAGCCCAGCCCCGGGCGCCTCCCAGCACCAGGATGGTTTCCTTCATCCTCTGCCTTCTCCCTGCTCTCCTAGCTACAACGAGTGCACAAGGTGAGTCATCCGCTGCTGTGGCCATGTAACCCACCCTGGACTTGGACACTTTACACCCCACGGATCCCCCGTCAGGGGAACATCCAGCATGTGCAGGGAAGGGGGATTAGCTCTGTGTGGGGTACAGGGCCCTGTCTAAACTATGGCTACTGTGGTCGCTTAACCACAGCGCTGTAGCTGGGCCGGCAGAGCCCCGGAGTGAAGACGCCGCCTTTCCCAATGGATGGGGTTTTTCCATCCCTGTGGGAACTCCCCTCCCTGAGCCGTTAGCCAGGCCGAGGGAAGCATTCACCCGTTGACCTGCATCTACCCCAGGAGTTAGGTCGGCCTCGCTGCAGTGCTCAGGGTGTGGATCTCCCTCCCCCTCTCCCTGCCACCCCGAGCGCCGTAGCTATAACAACCTGTTAAGTGTAGACCAGGCCTGAGGGACACCATTACTGGATACTGCCCTGAATTCTTATTTCCACGAAGGCCCCTCTGCACTGCTTTGGCAGCAGAAAGGAGACTAAATATAGCAGTAAATGACACTGCTTGGGGACTGAGTGAACCGGGAATCAGGTCTACAATTTCCGGTAGCAGAGGGCTCTCCAACCGAGCAAACAGAGGCAGAATGAGATCCAATGGCTGGGAGTTGAATTTAGACCAATCCATGGCGGAATTAACCCTGGGAGCAGCTTCTCAAGAGGCAGGGTGGATTCTCCATCCCTGGTACTCTGTACATTGAGGTTGGACGTCCTTCTAAAAGACTGGCTCTAGCGCAGCCATCAGATATGGGCTGCATGGAGGAAGGGCTGGGCGAGGTTCTGTGGGTTGGACGATGCAGGAGCTCAGACTAGATCAGCATCAGAGCCTGAAAATCTTAGACTCTCAAAAAGAAGCTGCTGCACTTACACAGCTTGTGTGCAGGGCGCTGTACATAAGGACTGAAGGGCAGAGATTCACTTCCATGTCCCCAAGAGGTCTGTGCGTGTCCATGTGCTGTGGTTAATGCCACTTGTTTCAATGGTAATTTGGGGAACATGGGACAATGAACATCCTTTTGTTCTGCTTAACATAGTTTTTTGCCTGGCAATTTCCATCCTTCCCATTCCCCACAGATTGCGAACGGCTGGGCTGATCCAGAGGGATGTGTGTAAAGTTGGCTTTAACTTAAGTTCAGGCCCATGTAATTGGGCTGTAAAGCTGGGGCACCAGTCCAGTGGAGAGACTTCCCAATGGGGATCAATCCCCACACGGCTATGGGCCAAGACAGCTGGCTTCTGCACCCCAAACCTTTCTGTCAGACCCCTCCACTGGCCGGCTGGCAGCCCAGAGAGCCTGGCTGCACTCACCTCAATGGCATTTCTCTGCTTCTGTGCAACACAATAACGTCTGAATGCTGCATCCGATCAGGGGTGAAAGTAACATTCAACGCTTACCGGTATAGGGGCCAGCTCCAGTCCCCAGAAGGGGCGGGGCCTTGGGCAGAAGGGGCGGGGCTGGAGGCATCAGCATCCCCCAGCCATTTCCATCCACACTGCCTGGCCTGCGCTGCCCAGGGCTCCAGCGGCGATTTAAAGGACCCCTGCGTCCGATCAATTCCCAAAGTTTCAGGCATCACAGGGCAGAACCCTATTGATTTGGAGTGAAACCAGAAAACCAAAAGGGGGAAATCGGGGACACACAGAGCAGTTGGCGTCTGGCCAGCCCAGCCACACTTTCAACCACCTCTGTGACTGTGTGTAGATAAAAGAACCAGTTGATGGGGCCACTGACATCTTCCAACCCATCAACCCCACCCAGCCCAGCGCTGCCCAGCGTCCCCACGGAGCTTAACATGTTACACCCTGGGCAGCTGATCTCCCAGACAGAAAGAAGGATGATGGGGGGGGGGAATGGGAGGCACACAGTGGCCCTGGCATGGGAAAGTATATGGGGGGACCCTGGTATGGGGAATGGGGGCATACAGAGCCCCTGGCATGAGTAGGGGGCTAGCCTGGCATCCCTGCAATAGGGCAGGTGAGAGGGCACCCAAGGAGTCTGTGAGGGCCATGGGGGGCTGCCAGGAGCCCCGGGCCGTGCAATGGACTCAGCCAATGCACACTGCGAAGCGAGCGACTCTCCAGTACTGTGAAAACCTGCACAATGGGAGCCACATCTGGGGTGGGTGGAGCTTATTTTGTGGGCGGAGCTTGGGAAGAGCACCATCCCCTTCACCCATCCCCAATGGGAACCCTGGATACCGCTGGCTCAGGGGCTGAAAGTGTTCAATTACTGAGTGTCCGGGAGGAAATCAGGTCCGTTAACCCCTTGGCTTGTTTGGAGCAGAGGGTAAGGACTGGGGCTAAGGTCAGAGTCACACTGTCATGCCACAGTAACAAGGAAACACTCCTTCTTCTTTCTCCAGTGGTGAATGTGGCATGCAAGGTGTGCTCCGGCACAGCAGAGTCCTGCCAGGCTGCTACACAGACATGCTCAGTAGACAAGACTACAGGCGGCTGCATTACGGTGGCAGAAGAAAATACACTGGGTAGGTGATATTGCTGTCACCCCAAGCACACCCTAACCCTCAGTCTGTCACCATCCTCATCGCTAAGGCCATCCCCAAAGAGTCCATCAACAAAGCACATTCACCCGGCACAGAACACTCAGTCTGGGCTCGACGCTTGATTTATTCAGGCAATGTTACAGTGTCTTACGCAGCGACTGGAAGACATGGTGGTTTGAAATCCTGCCCCGATTCAGTTGCAAATCTCCCATTGACTTCAGTGGGGTCAGGATTTCACCCCTTGAGCTTTATTTATTGAATTTCATTCACTACATTTTCATCCCCACAATGGACGGCTGCACTGCAACAAATGAAGCTGCTTTGGTAGAAATGCCCGTTCTGAATCGTGTTCAAAACAGGAAATTGGCTTTGAGATCCCTTGTACACTGTCACCTTGCTCCCAATACCCTGTCTGAAGCAATCATGGTTAAAACTGGTTAATCATGGAATCATGGTTAAAATTGCCCCTCGCTACCAAAATCTGATATGGTGTCCCTGGCTATGACCTGCGTTACTTCACACAGATGCCAATAGTCCTCCAATGCCTTCCCATAATTCCTTTGGGGCCGTGTTTTCCTGCCCTTCTGCCTATCCCCTTCTTCTGCACCAGAAATCACCTGCCGGTTTATACCCCTTGGTGATGTTTTAAACCCCACAGTCCCTGCAGCCGACTCCGGCTCTACCTGGCTCTCAGCAGAGACGCCGTCGCAGAGACTCACGGCAGAGAACGGCCCAGCTCAGGGCAGCGCTAGAAGCCCTGGGACATGCCCCCAAAGGCCTAGCGCTGCCCCGGGGTTAGTGCAGCACCGGCCTGGTGGTGTCCGGGTGGATCTAACCCCTGGGAGGCGTCGCAGTGCGGACGCTCACCCCAGGGCGTGGCTAACCCGGGTTCACTCGGCAGTGCCGACACTGCCACTGGGCCACAGGGACCGTTGTGATCCTCTTGTCTGACCCCCAGCTCAGCACAGGCCAGAGACCTGCCCCAGATCATCCCTAGGGCAGAGCTGGGAGAGACGCATCCCGTCTGGCTTTACACATTGTCCCTGATGGAGAATCCACCACGGCCCCTGGGAGATTGTCCCAGTGGTTAATGACCCTCCCTGTGAAAAACATTCCCCTTATTCCCAGTCTGAGTCTGTCCGGCTCCAGCTCCCAGCCGCTGGATGGCGTCCGACCGTCCGCTGCCCGACTGAGGAGCCCGTCAGTAAATGTTTGTTCCCCGGGTAGGTTCTGACAGACGGGGATCACGTCACCCCTGAGCCGTCTCTGTGTTCAGCTCCATGGATCAGCTCCTGGCGTCTCTCGCGCTAAGGCAGGTTTTCTAGCCCTTTAATCGTCCCCGCGGCTCTTCTCTGACCCCTCCCCAACTGACCAACGTCCTTCCTTAAGAGTGGGGCTCAGAACAGGACACAGGCTCCCAGCAAGGTTACCCCAGAGCCAAACTCGGAGGTCAAATAACTTCCCTGCTCCTCCTCGAGGTTCCCCTCCCGGCCTCTCAGTTCTGTTCATTGTTTTCTTTCTTTAAGGTAGATGGGACAAAGACCACTCTCTTCTCCAAAGACTGTCTAAGTGATTATAATAGTGGCATAAAAGTCCCCATCACTTTTACTGGTGGGAATGGCAAGTATGTGAGGATCAACACCACATGATGCAACGACGCAGATAACTGTAACTCGGCTCTACCGGAAGGTACGTAGGGGTCTGTTTTTACCGTCCCTGTGTCATGGCTTGTCCACAGGAACAGTTAGATGACGCTGAGCTGGGGTGTGAATCTAGCTCTCCGTGTGCCCCCTGCTGATGCACATGAACAGCTTGTTCGGGCGCTTTGGAAGGGGATTAGCTCAAAGCACATTAACGAACGGTTCACGCGCGTCAGCAGGGTGCACAGGGACAGCTAGGCCGTGGCAGGCTGGCACAGGGTAGATTCAGAGCCTAGCGGACGCTTACACCCCCCAACCCATTGTCAGAGTCAAATGGTTCACGTGGACAAGCCCTCGGCACAACTGTATTTGTTCCTATTTCTCCCCTTTACTGCCCCCAACGTCCATTCACTCGAATGTCATTTCTGTCGCCATTGAAATGCCTGTCGCTGGCGGGTCTCCAAACCAGGGGGTGGAACAGTCGGGCTCATGTGAAATCAAACGGGCGAGGGCTGCACGCGAGAGAGGGGGCAGCAGCCGGGATGGGCTCAAATCTAAACCTCCCTGAACCTGTCAGGCTCCACCTTCAAACTCACTGGGGGCTCTTGGGGGGAGAACACATGTGGCTGGGATATCGGCCCCGAGGGGCACAGCTTGCTCCAGGCAGGCAGGGACAAAGGGAGGAGGGGTTGCCTTGGATAGCAAAGGTGTCTGCACCTGCTCTGAGGCTGAGATGGGAATAGGAGACAAACTCATTGAAAATCTCCAGGTAGGGATAAAAGGGGTAAAACCCCGGGGGGGGAGGCGCCATGGTGGGGTCGGCTACAGACCAGCTAAACAAGAAAAAGAGGTGAATGAGGCTTTTTTTAAACAACTCACAAAATCATGCAAAGCCCAGGACGTGGTGGTGACGGGGGATTTCAACCACCCAGATATCGGTTAGGAAAATAACACAGCCGGGCACAGATTATCTAATAAAGTCTGGGAATTCATTGCAGACCACGTTTTATTGCAATTTCCCCCACCTTGCCAAGGTTTCAGTGCATTCCCTATGCCCCTCGTCCCCCATTCTACCCCCACACACACATTCCAGGGTCTGTGTATATGCCGTCTTCATCTCCCCTCCCCCCCCACCCTCCTCCTTCTCTCTGTCTGGGAGATCAGTCATTGCAGGTGTCACCGTGTTACACCCCCGGGGACGCTGGGCAGAGCAGAGATGGGGTGTCAGTGGGGCCATCGACCAGGGGTTTGATCTGAGACAATCGAAGAGGTGGCTGGGCTGATCAGCTGTCGGTGGCGGGGGTGGGGTATTGGTGTTTCCAATTTCTCCAAAAGACAGCAGGGTTCTGGCCCTGGGTGCCTAGAAAATGACCGAAAATTCTGGAACCGATTGGCTGCGGGGGTCATAGGTTGCCGTGTGACAACGGACGGAGCGATGCTGTCGGGCTGGGGGTGGGGCCTTCGTATGCATGGGCAATGCAGGGCAATGGGCGCACAACATGATATAAAAGAATTTTAACCCACTTTGTAACCGTGTGTCTCTCTCGGTTCTCAGTGCCCAAGGAGAACACCACCACGAACGGGCGGCAGTGCCCAACCTGCTTGTCTCTGAATGCCAATACCTGCGACAGCCAAATCACCCCTTGTACCGGGAACGAGATCTATTGCATCGATTTTGTTGGGGAGATACAGAAAGGTAAATTCCGCCTGCTGGCCGCAGCTCGGGAGCTACCCTGGGAATCTCATGGCTCAGGAACTCCCCAAAGGGCTGGTGAAACCTAGGGCCAGTCTACACTAGAAGCACTACAGCAGCGCCATTGTACCGCATCTGGTGAAGACGCTCTGTGCTGACGGGCGAGAGCTCTCCTGTCCGCACAATAAAACTACCTCCACAAGCTCCCCCACCGACACAGCGCTGGGCACACGGGTGCTTAGGTTGGTGAAACTTATGTTGCTCAGGGGGGTGGCTTATTCACACCGCTGAGTGACATAACTTATACCACCATAAAATGTAGTGTAGAAAAGCCCCTAGAGTCACCCAGAGCCTTGGGCTGTGCTGCTGCTCTAACCACTAGACCCCACTCCCTTTATGTTTAAGGTGGAGCTAAGCTATTGCTCAGTGCGGAAGCTGCTGTTCTCAGTGTGTGTCCAGGACTCCCGGCGCTTTGGGGTGTTTATACAATAACTGAACAGAGCGGTTGGGGCTGCCGGGGATGGTGAGAGCCGGGCGTGTTCCCCGGGGGTGCCGGGCGCTGGGGAAGGAGCCGCCCCCCGGCGATCAGCTGGGTCCCAAACTCCAGCTTCAGTCTCTTGTGGAGCTGCAGAAAGGGGTGCGGGGGAGGCAAGAGGGGACCAGACGCCCGCCCTGCCGTGGCCGGTTACAGCGAGAGCAGGGAGAGCACCGGGCGGGTGGGAACGGGAGGCAGAGGTGGGAACCGCTGGATGGTGGAGACAGAGGTTCTGGGGGCAGAGAAGGAACCAGAGCTGCCCCCGCCGAATAACAGGCTGATTTCCTCCATCAGGTTCATCTTCAGATAAATCACCATTTGCTGCAAAAGGCTGCGCTACTGAGTCTGTACAGGGCATTAAAACTGGAGACACACTGGTTTCTGCAGGCTACACGTTCACGTTCACAAAGGTGACTGCCAGTCCTGCGGAGGAAACACCCACTTCTACCAAACCAACCCCTGCCACCACCAGTGGGGCCAGCCCGGCTCTGGGGAAATTCTCCTTTGCCCTCGGCCTGACTGGGCTGCTGCTGGTGAAGCTGCTCTCCTGAGCCCGCCCGGCACGGGCCACGCAGCACCTGATTCCTGCGCGTTGCAGCCCCAAGCTATGAATCCTACGTTAATTCTATTGATTACTCACAAATTCCCAGTGATCACTGGGAGGTCTGACAGGTTCTGGTCCCTAGATTTGTCCCAGTGTTATTAAAATTGCTGTTCAGTTGGGGACCCCGATGGGGCTGGTCGCAGCCCTCGTACTGTAGGAACCTTCTGTGTTTCTAATAGTTGATCAGCACGTTTAGCAGAGTCCCAAACGCTCCAGCCCAGCACGGGGGACAGTGATGCCACTGAATGTCCGTCTGCCCATCCCCCCACACCGCCCCTAGTGGAACAACTGGAAACGTTAGCCATTTTCTTCCTCCTCACCATCACCTTCCTCATTATCACCCAGGGCCATTATCTGGCCACCCCCCAAACGCTACATCTCACTCGCCTCCTGCCCACAGGCTGGGGTACAACTTTTATAATATGTTACGCTGATGCCACTGTGCCTAATGCATATTCAGTAGGGGCTTCTCCCCTCTTCCTTATCTGTCTCTCCTCACCCTACCGATGTCCGGGTCCCTTCTCCTGTAGGTTAGGATGTTACTGATCTCAACTTATTATCAGACATGTCAATTCCTTGCCGTGGCCGGCTTGTGGTCAGACATCTGCAGACATTCCCATCCTACAGTATCCCAAAGCCGGTGTTAGCTCACATCCCGGTGGCTGGCTGATGTTGGTACGGACAAACTGCCCCTTTAACCACTCTGTTCCCAGTCCCCTCAAATTTAGGGGTGACTGTTGGGCCATTTAACTGTGCCAAAATTCATAGGCCCCAAGCCTTAGGTTATGTTCAGGTTTCCCATTGCTGAACCCATCCGCATAAGACTGGGACGCTGTCAGATTCTTTAGCCACGTAAGAATTTGCTTGTCGCTCTGTGAATGTGTGTGTGTGTAAATAAATATAATCTGTATTAAAAATCTACATTCCAAGAACCCCGTGGAGGTTGCCCACTCAAGCAGTCGGAAGTTAGGAAATGCCAGGTTGCCAGTACAAGCTTAATCTAATCCCCTGGCGTGTTTGCATTGTGCTACAGCCATAGGCGCCGACTTCTACTGGCGCCGGTGAGTGCTCGACCTCGCTCTGGCCCTGGCCTCGCCCTGACTCCACCCCTGCCCCACCCCCTCCCATCCCCATTCCAACCCCTTCCCCAAAATCCCCGCCTCAACTCCGCCCCCTCCCTGCCCCTATTCTGACTCCTTCCCCAAATCCCCGCCGTGGCCCCGCCTCTTCCTCTGAGCGTGCCACGTTCCTGCTCCTCCCCCTCCCTCCCGGAGCTTGCTACAGCTGTTTGGCGGTGGGAGGAGCGGGTACGCGGAGCGCTCAGGGGAGGAGGTAAGGTGGGGTGGGGGGGCGGGGAGCTTGGCTGCCGGTGGGTGCAGAGCACCCACTAATTTTTCCCTGTGGGTGCTCCAGCCCCAGAGCACCCACAGAGTCAGTGCCTATGGCTACAGCCTTTGATTCCACGATCACATACTGTATTTTTCCACCGCAGCCCTGCCTCAGCCAATTCATTTTCCCCTTCTCGCTAGTTGGAGGGGGAGTGGTATCCCAGGCCGTATTTCTCACCCAGCGTTCCAATCCAGCACTGCGCTGAATGATGAACTCACTGCCTGCGCCTGTCTCTGGAGTTCTCACCGCGGCATCTGAAAGCATCACAAACATGATTGACTTGGTGGGACTCGGGAAACTGAGGGTCAGCTCTACACACATGATGCTGGGTGTGATTCTCACACTAGGCAGTTCCCCGCCTCCCTCCCCCCCGATACAGCAGAGGCGCTCTGAGGCTGAGTCTATGCAAGTGGGGGATGGTCGCGCTACTGTGGGGAACTTTCCTGGAATCTGCACTGCCCCAGTGGTATCGGATGGTGATAGGATCTGAGTCCTCCCTCCAACTCCCTTCACCCAGAGGCCGTCCGTCCGTCCCCGAGGGCTCCCCTTCCTCCCTCCTGCATGGCAGAGTCTTCGTAACCCCGAGAAGGCTGGGCCCACGATCCCTGGGGGGCTGCAGCCCCAGTCTTCTCGTGATCACTTAGGCCAGGGGCTCGTGTGTCCCCACCCTGGGTAGGGTTGCCAGGAGTCTGGTTTTTCGACTGGAACGCTCAAAGTACTCAGTTGAGCATCACCGTTCTGTCGACCTAAGTTCTCAGCATGGACCAAGCCGGATCATAAACGACTCGGCCAGTCACATCTGGGCGTCTCTTTCCGTGCCAGATGTCATGGGCTGCAGGGGGAACTCACTGGGGGACATTCGCCAGCCTGGGCTGTGCAGGAAACCAGACCGGCTCACCGCAGGGGGAAGGGATAGCTCAGTGGTTTGAGCATTGGCCTGCTAAACCCAGGGTTGTGAGTTCAATCCTTGAGGCGGGTCATTTAGGGTTGTGGGGATTGGTCCCCCTTTGAGCAGGGGGTTAGACTAGATGACCTCCTGAGGTCCCTTCCAACCCTGATAGTCTATGACGGTTCCTTGGCCTTCAGTTCTATGCCAGGGAATCTCTTACCTTCAGCCCCCTGTGTATCAGTGAACAGAACAGAGATGGGGCTTCTTCCTTTCTTCTCCCAGCCTGAGCTCCTCTTCCCTATATATATATATATATATATATACACGCAGCAGGCCCTGTATCATATAGAAAGTGGAATCACTTTCTTATGACGATTTCCGATAACACAGCAGTTAGCGATATCTCATAAAGGGGGCTGGAAGCACGGGAAACCAGGTGATTATTCTTTCCCAAGAGATCTGCCCAGATTTAACCCTTCACTAACCCACCCTCTCTGTGTTTCTGAGGCCTCACTAAGGCCAGCCAGTTGATGCAGGTGAACGTCAGTCAGATGTCACAGAGTGAAGCCAAGCAGCTGGACTGGGTTCTTAAAGCTGATTTCATTTCATAGAGTCTAAGGCCAGAAGGGAGTGGTAAGATAGTCCAGTCTGACTTCCTGTATATCCCACGCCAAATAACCTCCCCTTGTGAGGTCTGCACGCAGCCCATATCGGGGTGTGTGTGTGTAAATGAGCCACATCCTTTAGAAAGAGGTGTCTTGATTAAAGAATGGAGAATCCACCCTGTCCCTATCTCCTGGGAGCCAGGACTCCTGGGTTCCATCCCCAGCTTGGGAGGGGAGGGGGGGTCTAGTGGTCAGAGCGCAGGGTGGGGAGGGGCTGGGAGTCAGGACTCCTGGGTTCACTGACCAAGGTGGGGAGTGATTCCGCACAGTGCTGGGGTGAGGGGCACCCCACACAACTTTGGGGTGGGCATGACAGACGGCTGGGGCTGTTCTGGGCCAAAGTGGGCACAATCCAAATGTTTATCAGAGAGGGGAATTATCCATCCAACAGTTCCCTAGGGCAGGGGTGGGAGCTCTGACCCTGGCACTTGTTAGCTCGAGATTTCATGGCAAGAATTTGCAGCGTGTCTCCAGGCCCCTGGGGCTATATGCCTAATGTCAAGGGACATTGGTAGGGTGACCAGAGAGCAAGAGAGAAAAATCAGACTTTTTTTGCGGGGGGGAAGGGGATAGTTGTGTATATAAGACAAAGACCCTAATATCGGGACGTCTGGTAACCCTCATTGTTGGCCCCTTGTTGACCTGAATTTGATGGGTTAGTTGTTATGGCTCACCACTGATCACATCCGACCAGAAGATTGATAGGTTCTTATCCAATTCAGACTACACAGTTCAAGAACTCAGAGACTTCTAGATCGGGAGAGGATTCTCGGGGTGCTCGGCAAGAACACGTACACTGAGGACAATATCAAATTGATAAAACCTTTATTGCCATTAACATAAAAATAAGGAATGCGATGAAACTTACAACTGCAAAACAGTAAAAGAATTCCAAAACTCCTGGTGGTAACATTCCTATTATAAGTACCTTAACCTAACATACTCACACCCTTCCTCGAGAGCCCGTAATAGGAGGTGAAGGCCCAGCCTCACTCCTGCCAGGCCCGATTACGAGATGGTGCTGGCTTCCCCGATGGTTAGCAATGTTGAGTAGTTATACTACACTGCACAAGCTGAGCTGATAGCGTGATCGAAGATAGAATAGATAGATCGATGAAAAGCACTGCGAGAAACCGAAGCTTCCGGAGTTAGAAAAGCAAGAATTTAAAAGAGATGAAGAGTTTAAGAGCTCAGAATATAGGACATAGCAGACCCTAAGAGCTAAAGAAAGCAGCTGCCGAGTGCTCTCTTACAAGGTATTTTGTAGGATCCTGACCTAGGTAATTCAGGCCCAACCTCCTGTACCCAAATCTTAGTTCCGGACCCCACGGAATTTATGGGGACCCTTCTCCTATAGGCTAGTGGATTATGACACTTACTTTCTATATATTAATAAGGATTATCTCACTCCAAAAACTGCCAGCCTAGGCTCTCTTGGTGACCTCCAAGTGGTGGTGTACCCTGCAGTTACCAACCGGTTGTAGATGCCGGCTAAACCTGT
The DNA here is from genome assembly GCF_002925995.2 of Terrapene triunguis. NCBI lineage: Eukaryota > Metazoa > Chordata > Testudines > Emydidae > Terrapene > Terrapene triunguis. The sequence continues at coordinate 423,431 of NW_020664998.1, forward strand.
GATGTGATGTGGGTAGTTCCTCCCCTTGGTTCCCCAACGTTCAAGGACCATTCTTATCTGTGCCAAAGGTTGCCAGCTTTTATGCTGACATATTTACAACTAATTCTACTTTTTGCTATATAGCAGATTTTACAGGCCAGTCGGCTTCTTGCATTTTAGCAAAACTATTATTAGGAAACACAGGCCTCAACACATCCTAAATTCCAAGGAATTAATACTCATAAAATATAAGAATAACATGGATTAATTTCAGAAAAAGAAACCGATCAATCGATACGGCTGGCTGGATTAGTAGGATATAATAACTAGCAAAATAATCCTATGGGCTACGCCCTCACTGAAATGTGAGGGGGGGAGGGGTTGGTCGGCCCTCTCCCAGTACCCAAAGAAAGGGGAAGGGCTGAAGAGGAGTCATTATCCTGAGACTGACAGGCCCCAGGGCCAATGGGGAGAGGCCAGCGCTCCAGGTCGGCCTGATTGACAGGGCAACAGGCCAATGTGGGAGTCAGGAGCCCAGGGCCTGTCCTCCACGTGAGCTGGGGCTGGCTGAGGCAGGGCAGAGCTAAGAGGAGAGCAGCAGCCCGAGCGGTCCAGTCCAGCAGCTGTCTCAGAGCACGCCGACCGCCCCCACAATATGGCCGGAGGAGGAAGCCTCATGTTGTCCAGCAGCCTAGTGGTTAGAGCGCTCGTCCTGGCTGTGGGAGAGGCTGGCGTGGTGCTTTCCTCTGCCTGGGCCACGGCCTGACCCCCAGGCTGTAGGTCCTTCCATGGGGTGGGTCTCGCTCAATCTCTACTTTTCCAGCTCTTCCACTTGGGATAAACTATTTAAATAGTCGCAGATTCCCAGGCCAGACGGGACCCACCGGGGCCATCACATCCGACCTCCTGTGTCACAGGCCAGGGAATGTCCCCCACAGGATTTCCAGAGCAGATCTCTCAGCAAAAGCACCCAGGCCTGCCTTGAAAACGGCCACTGACGGAGAACCCAGCAGGAGCCTTCGGAAACTGTTCCAACAGTTAATTCCCCTCCCTGTTAAACATGTACATCTTATTTCCAGTCTGAGTTTGTCCCGTTTCAGCTTCCGGCCATGGGATCGCGTCAGACCTTCCTCTGCTGGGTCGAAGAGCCCGTTAGTAAGTATTCGTTCACCTTCTCTGTGTTCAGCTCAGTGGATCGAGCTGTTGGAGTCTGTCGCTGTGACACAGGTTTTCTAGTTCTTTCCTCATTCTCGTGGCTCTTCCGCAATCGACCAACCTCCCCCTTGAACCGTGGGCCCCAGCACTGGACATTGGATCCCAGCAGCGTCGTCCCAGGGCCAAAGCCAGAGGGAAAATCCCCTCCCTGCTCCTACGGGAGATTCTCTCACAAGTGAGAGAAGGACTGGACCTGGAGGTTGGGAGACTCTAGCTTTTGCTCCAATGAATGTTTGAGTTAGACAGTGTGGGACAGCGTCAGTAGGAGGCAGAAATAGCGTCTGGGGTAAAAGGGGTTTTCTGCCAGTATAACTGCCCCTATGGGCTTTAGCCAGCACAGTGATGTCCCAGGAGATCACGCGCCCCAACCCGCAGAGCTGTGCCAGCAAAAGTTTCTGGTGTTGACCCAGCCTTACTCTTGTGCATTCAATGACAGACGAGATTCTAGAGAACAAGGCTGCAGATTCAGCGAGGTGCCACTACCAGTCCACGGCCGCCTGGCTGAATCTGAGCCGGGAGTTCATATGTGTTTATAACTAATCCCCAGCTTTTCCATCACACTGTTCAGCAGTCGATCTCCAACCACTCTCTCTCTTTAGACTCCTGGCGATCCTAAGACCTGGATTCCGGCTGGAAGCCCCCTACCCAGCTCTACGACTTCCAGGAGCAAAGCCGGCCTGGAATGCAACCAAGGTCGAAACGCTCTTCTCCGCTCAGTTATTCTATAACTAAATTCCCCCAGTCGGGTGCGACGTTGTGCTCCTGAGACCCAGTTTGACGCAACCCCCTGGTATGGGGCAGATAAGAAAATCTGTCCCCAATGAATATTTACACAATTTAACGAGAAGGAATTTAGCAACCTGTTCTGGGAATGGGAGGGGAGCTGTCGTAATGGAGCCAACTCCATGGCCAACCTTAGTTTCGTTCTGACAGTCTCACCCGACCCCCATTTGGTGTCAATTGGCCCTTGCTCCAATGGAATCAATGGAGCCAGATCCCCAGCTGCTGTGAATTTACCGGTTCCTCTATCATTTACAGCACCTCAGGATCTGGATAAACGCCTCTGATATGCAAACGTTGCACCTCTACCCTTATGACTAAGCTGAGTATCACCTCTTATCTCTGTTGCACAAACAGTATGGGACAAGTTCAATAAAACAATAGCTGATGGATTGAGAAAGGGTCGATCTGAACTGTACTGAAAGAGGGAGTGCCCAGGTATGAGGGTCGTGCAATTTATTATGTTTCAGTAAATCATTCACTGTTACTCCCAGTTTCTAGATTAATCAGATTGTGTCCTTGGACTATATAGAGAGGAAGGGGCTGTGCTAGACAGGTTAGTGCATCTCTTCGATACTACAGAGAACTTGGAGGTGAACGGAACTGTTGTGCGGCTGAAGGTAAGAGTTTTTAATGCTGTGTGAAATTATTGCTTGTAATCACTGATGATCTGCTGAAAGCGCGTAAAGGCTGGAGATATATTTCAAATGCAAGCTCCAGGGATAATGCGGCTCAGTTTGTGCAAAGGAAAAGAAGCCCCACTCATGGAATGGTGTGTGAACCAAATAGGGAGATTTTCAAAGGCAAAACCAGCAGCGAGGGGGCCAGCGTCTGCTGAAACTCCATGGGAGTCAGGCCTCAGACTCCCTCCGGCTGCTTTGAACATCCCAGGTTTAGGGAGCAGAGAGGAACCAGTCGAAATACTTGATTTGGACTTTCAAAAAGCCTTCAGCAAGCTCCCTCGCCGTAGGGCAGTAAGGAATCGAAGCAGTCCTGGGGCGGGAGGCAATGGACTGTCATGGAGCAGAACCTGGACAATAGCCAGAGAACAGGAGTTTGCAGCGTTGTTGTAGCCGTGTGGGTCCCAGGATATCAGAGAGACAAGGTGGGTGAGGGAATAGCTTTTATTGGACCAGCTTCTGCTGGGGAGAGACACAAGCTCTCGAGCTCCGCTGACCCGCAGAAGAGCTCTGTGTCGCTCGGAAGCTCGTCTCTTCCCCCACCTTGTGTCTCTAGATAACAGAGCTGGAATTCATGGGAATTTTGTGTGATGGCAAAAGCTTAAAAGTGGAGGCCTCCAAGCTCTATCCTAGACCCAGTGTTCAAGTTACTCAAATGATCTGCAAGGAGGGTGAGCGAGGAGGTGGTGAAATCTGCAGAGGAGGCAACTTACTGAGGTTAGTCGGGAACTTCAGCGAGATCTAACGGAGCTGGGTCGATGGGCAACACGATGGCAGATGAAGTTGTTTTGATCAATGCAAAGTAACCATATGGGGTGGGAGGGGTGGGGGGGTTTGAAGCCTCCTAGACCTGACAAGTTCTAACTGAACTGGGCTGATCCAGGAAAGGGACCTGAGCGTCCCCGTAGGAAGATCAATGGACACCTCAGCTCACTGAGCAGCTGCAGAAGAGAGAAGCGAAGAAGCCGTTGGGCTGCCCAAGGGGGTGGAGATAATGTAGAAAACACTGTAGTGCCCCTCTGCAGATCAGCAGGATGCTCTGACCCTGGTGCCCCACAGGCAGCGCCGGTCGCCCCATGTCAGAAGGGACAGTGCAGACTTGGATCAATTACGGATGAGGGAGTGAAAACTGGGCCCGATCCCCAGCTGGTGTTAATCGGTCGTAGCTCCATTGGAGTCAATGGGGCTAGATCCCAGCTGGGGTTAATTGGCCATAGCTCCATTGGAGTCAGTGGGACCAGACCCCAGCCGGCGTATAACAGTGTAACTGTTGAAATCAATGGCCCCATTCGCTTGCTGGGGCCTTTTGAAGAACAGCTAGCCAAAAACTCAAAAGGTAATAACAAAATGTTTTTTAAGTACATTAGAAGCAGGAAGCCTGCTAAACAACCAGTGGGGCCAAAACCTGAGCCGGCTTTTGTAGGTGACAAATCTGAGGAACTGTCACAGATTGAAGTGTCACTAGAGGAGGTTTTGGAATTAATTGATAAACTTAACAGTAACAAGTGACCGGGACCAGATGGCATTCACCCAAGCGTTCTGAAAGAACTCAAATGTGAAGTTGCAGAACTATTAACTATGGTTTGTAACCTGTTCTTTAAATCGGCTTCTGTACCTAATGACTGGAAGTTAGCTAATGTAACGCCAATATTTAAAAAGGGCTCTAGAGGTGATCCCGGCAATTACAGACCAGTAAGTCTAACGTCGGTACTGAGCAAATTAGTTGAAACAATAGTAAAGAATAAAATTGTCAGACACATAGAAGAACATAAAGTGCTGGGCAAAAGTCAACATGGTTTCTGTAAAGGGAAATCATGTCTTACTAATCTATTAGAATTCTTTGAAGGGGTCAACAAACATGTGAACAAGGGGGATCCAGTGGACATAGTGTACTTAGATTTCCAGAAAGCCTTTGACAAGGTCCCTCACCAAAGGCTCTTAAGTAAATTAAGCTGTCATGGGATAAAAGGGAAGGTCCTTTCATGGATTGAGAACTGGTTAAAAGACAGGGAACAAAGGGTAGGAATTAATGGTAAATTCTCAGAATGGAGGGGGTAACTAGTGCTGTTCCCCAAGGGTCTGTCCTAGGACCGATCCTATTCAACTTATTCATAAATGATCTGGAGAAAGGGGTAAAAAGTGGGGTGGCAAAGTTTGCAGATGATACTAAACTGCTCAAGATAGTTAAGACCAAAGCAGACTGTGAAGAACTTCAAAAAGATCTCACAAAACTAAGTGATTGGGCAAGAAAATGGCAAATGAAATTTAATGTGGATAAATGTAAAGTAATGCACATTGGAAAAAATAATCCCAACTATACATACAATATGATGGGGGCTAATTTAGCTACAACAAATCAGGAAAAAGATCTTGGAGTCATCGTGGATAGTTCTCTGAAAATGTCCAAGCAGTGTGCAGAGGCGGTCAAAAAAGCAAACAGGATGTTAGGAGTCATTAAAAAGGGGATAGAGAATAAGACAGAGAATATATTACTGCCCTTATATAAATCGATGGTACGCCCTCATCTCGAATACTGCGTACAGATGTGGTCTCCTCATCTCAAAAAAGATATACTGGCACTAGAAAAGGTTCAGAGAAGGGCAACTAAAATGATTAGGGGTTTGGAACGGGTCCCATATGAGGAGAGATTAAAGAGGCTAGGACTTTTCAGCTTGGAAAAGAGGAGACTAAGGGGGGATATGATAGAGGTATATAAAATCATGAGTGATGTGGAGAAAGTAGATAAGGAAAAGTTATTTACTTATTCCCATAATACAAGAACTAGGGGTCACCAAATGAAATTAATAGGCAGCAGGTTTAAAACAAATCAAAGGAAGTTCTTCTTCACGCAGCACACAGTCAACCTGTGGAACTCCTTGCCTGAGGAGGTTGTGAAGGCTAGGACTATAACAGCGTTTAAAAGAGAACTGGATATATTCATGGTGGCTAAGTCCATTAATGGCTATTAGCCAGGATGGGTAAGGAATGGTGTCCCTAGCCTCTGTTTGTCAGAGGGTGGAGATGGATGGCAGGAGAGAGATCACTTGATCATTACCTGTAAGGTTCAGTCCCTCTGGGGCACCTGGCATTGGCCACTGTTGGCAGACAGGATACTGGGCTAGATGGACCTTTGGTCTGACCCAGTACGGCCGTTTTTATGTTCTTATGGCCATCTGTCAATACGTACACAGGCTATACACTGACTTGCTGTTTAATTGTTTCCTTCTACACTGAAGTTATTTGGTGTAACAAGACGTGATGCAGAGGCAGGTCATGTCCCTGTGACTGTCACTGGCTCAATTTTCCATGATTCCGTTTGGAACAATGACTATTACAAGGATTGCCCTACGGAGCGCCTGTCTACGGATGTCCCGGAGCCCCCACTCTGCTACTGCTGGGCATGTCTGGGGCATGGGGGAGCTGGGAGAAATTCTCTAACCAAAACTTTTCTCCACTGAAAAATGCAGGTTTGGGGCGACTGAAACATTTTACAAATTTGTGTCAATTTCGCTGCATTGCTTCAGCCGGAAAAAGTTCTAGAAAAACAAATCCTAAAAAAAGGAAACGTGTCTGGACATTTCCAGAATTAAATGTTTTGATTTTTTTCAACTCAAAGTGTCTTTTAATTTCAAAATTGATGGCAATTTTTATTTTAAAACTAATTTAAAAATATTTTGAGATACTTGAAAAAGAAGCAAAACCATTTTTTGTTCAGCTTTTTAGTTAGATGAGTATTTTGGGCCAACCAAAAAAGATCACCTCCCCTGATCTTTGACAACTGCCAGTGAACCAAAAAATCGATTATTTGTGCAGCTCTGTTCCCTGGTGCTTTACTCCCTGATTCTTGGCTGGAATTCCCTTTCCCTTCTCATTTCGGTCTTGTCTCTCTCCTCCTCCCCCCGACAGAGGTCGCTGTGTCAGCCGTGAGAAGCTCCGTTCAGCTCCGAGCCCAGCCCCGTGCGCCTCCCAGCACCAGGATGGTTTCCTTCATCCTCTGCCTTCTCCCTGCTCTCCTAGCTACAACGAGTGCACAAGGTGAGTCATCCGCTGCTGTGGCCATTGAAACCCGCCTGGACTTGGACCCTTTATACCCCACGGATCCCCAGTCAGGGGAACATCCAGCATGTGCAGGGAGGGGGATTAGCTCTGTGTGGGGTACAGGGCCCTGTCTACACTACGGATACTGTAGTGACTTACCCACAGCGCTGTAGCTGGGCCGGCAGAGCCCCGTATTGAAAACGCCGCCTGTCCCAATGGACGGGGGTTTCCATCCCTCTAGGAACTCCCCTCCCCGAGTGACGGTAGCCGAGTTGAGGGAAGCATTCACCCATCAACCTGCATCTCCTCCAGGGGTTACACTGGCCTCACTGCAGTGCTCAAAGTGTGAATTCCCCAAGCGCTGCAGCTATAACAACCTAACTGTTGAGTGTGGACCAGGCCTGAGGGACACCGTTACTGGACACTGCCCTGAATTCTCATTCCCATGCAGGCCCCTCTGCACTGCTTTGGCAGCATAAAGGGGACTCAATATAGAAATAAATGACACTGCTTGGGGACTGAGTGTAACCTGGAATCAGGCCTACCATTTCCGGTAGCAGAGGGCTCTCCAACCGAGCAAACAAAGGCAGAATGAGATCCAATGGCTGGGAGTTGAATTGAGACCAGTCAAAGGTGGCATTAACCCTGGCAGCAGCTTCTCAAAGAGGGGTGGGGGGTGGATTCTCCATCACTTGGAGTCTTTACACGGAGATTGGACGTCCTTCTGAAGGATTGGCTCTAGCTCAACCATCAGATATGGGCTGCATGGAGGAAGTGCTGGGCAAGGTTCTCTGGCTTGGGCTATGCAGGAGCCCAGATTAGATCAGCATCAAAGCCTGAAAATCTACACCTCTCTAAAAGAAAAGTTGTGAAGCTGCTGCACTTACACAGCTTGTGTGCAGGGCGCTGTACATAAGGACTGAAGTGCAGAGATTCTCCACTTACAGGTCCCCAAGAGGTCTGTGCGTGTCCATGTGCTGTGGTTAACATGACTGTATAAATGGTAATTTGGGGAACAACAGTTTTTTGCCTGGCAATTTCCATCCTTCACATCCCCCACAGATTGCAAACAACTGGGCTGATCCAGAGGGATGTGGGCAAAGTTGGCTTTAACTTAAGCTGAGAGCCACATAACCGGCTGTAAACCTGGGGGCCAGTCCATCAGAGAGCCTTCCCAATGGGGAGCAATCCCCACGTGGCTATGGGCAAGACAGCTGGCTTCTGCACCCCAAACCTTTCTGTCAGACCCCTCTGCTAACCCCTCAGCTTGTTTGGAGCAGAGGGGGAAGACTGGGGCTGAAGGATGTGCCAGAGGTGACACTGTTACACCACAGTAAAAAGGAAATACTTGTTCTTCTTTCTCCAGCACAAACCGTGACATGCCAAAAGTGCTCCGGCTCCGCAGAATCCTGCCAGTCTCCAGCACCGACCTGCTCAGTAGACACGGCTAAAGGCGGCTGCTTTACGATGGCAGAAGAAAATACATTGCGTAGGTGACATTGCCGTCAACCCAGGCACATTGTACCTCACAGTCTGTCACCATCCTCACCTCATTGCTAAGGCCAACCCCAACACAATCCATCGACAAAGCACATTCACCCGGCACAGAACACTCAGTCTGGGCTCGACGCTTGATTTATTCAGGCAACGTTAAGTGTTGCGACTGGAAGACTCGGCGGTTTGAAATCCTGGCCCCATGGAGCCAGTTGTAAATCTCCCATTGACTTCAGTGGGGTCAGGATCTCACCCCTTGGGCTTTAGTTACTGATTTTTATTCACGAAGTTTTCATCCTCACAATGGACGGCTGCGCTGCAACAAGCGAAGCTGCTTTGGGTGGAAATGCCCGTTCTGAATCGTGTTAAAAGAAAGGAGATTGGCGCTGAGATCCTTTTACACTGTCCACTTGCTCCCAATGTCCTGTCTGAAGCTTTTAGTCACCTGCCCCGCCTTACAAAATTTTTCACCTTGCTTGGGATGCAAATTCAAGATAGTTTCTGCCCGTTTGACTTAAAGAGATTCCAAACCCTCTCCACGTTCAACTCCCTGAGGTCCTCACGCCACCGGATTTCGCTAGTTCCCTTCTCAACGTTTGCCCTTTTGAAATTGAAAACCTGAGTTACAGACCTGGTTTTGTTCATCCTTTCTTTGAAATAAAGAGATTTAATGTTTCCTTTCATTTACCCTGTAAGAAGGATGCATAGCACAGCATCAGCTTTAACGTGATCTATCTATCTCTCTATCTATCCCCATCCACCCCATCTATCTATCTATCTATCCCCATCCACCCCCTCTATCTATCTATCTATCCATCTATCTATCTATCTATCTATCTATCCCCATACACCCCATCTCTCTCTCTCTCTCTGACCACACTCAGGAAATTTTCCCAGCACAGTCACAAATGGGTTTATTAAAACTTCCCCCCACTCAGGGTTTGGCTTCACTGCAGTTAATGTGGACTGTGACCCGGGGTTTAGCTCTAACCCCCACACCTCCCCCTACTATCCACCCACAAAACCCTTTAACCCTAGTGGATACGAGCTGTGAGCTCAGGCCGGCTGTACAGTTCAAGGTGTAGCTTAGACCCGGGTTCCACTTTAACTTTGCAGTGGGGACGCAGCTGTAAACTAGGTTATTTCATACAGTTGCCGATAGTCCTCCAGTACCTTCCCATAATTCCTTTGGGGCCGTGATTTCCTGCCCTACTGCCCACTCCCTTCTGCTGCACTGAAATCACTTGCCGGTTTATACAGCCCTTGGTGATGTTTTAAACCCCACATTCCCTGCAGCCGGCTCCGGCTCTACCCGGCTCTCAGCAGAGACCCCGTCACAGAGACTCACAGCAGAGAACGGCCCAGCTCAGGGCAGTGCTAGGAGCCCTGGGACATGCCCCCAAAGGCCTAGCGCTGCCCCGGGGTTAGTGCAGCACCGGCCTGGCGGTGTCCGGGTGGATCTAACCCCCGGGAGGCGTCGCAGTGCGGACGCTCACCCCAGGGCGTGGCTAACCCGGGTTCACTCGGCAGTGCAGACACTGCCACCGGGCCACAGGGACCGTTGTGATCCTCTCGTCTGACCCCGGCTCAGCACAGGCCAGAGACCTGCCCCAGATCATCCCTAGGGCAGAGCTGGGAGAGACGCATCCCGTCTGGCTTTACACATTGTCCCTGATGGAGAATCCACCACGGCCCCTGGGAGATTGTCCCAGTGGTTAATGACCCTCCCTGTGAAAAACGTTCCCCTTATTCCCAGTCTGAGTCTGTCCGGCTCCAGGTCCCAGCCACTGGATGGCGTCCGACCGTCCGCCGGCCGACTGAGGAGCCCGTCAGTAAATGTTTGTTCCCCGGGTAGGTTCTGGCAGACGGGGATCACGTCACCCCTGAGCCGTCTCTGTGTTCAGCTCCATGGATCGAGCTCCTGGCGTCTCTCGCGCTAAGGCAGGTTTAATAACCCTTTAATCGTCCCCACGGCTCTTCTCTGACCCCTCCCCAATTGTGCAACCTCTTTCTGGAATGGTGGGACAGAGGGTCCCAGCAGTATCGCCCCAGGGCCAGACATGGAGTTAAAACAATAACCACCCTGCTGCTCCTCGAGGTTCCCCTCCCGGCCTCTCAGTTCTGTTCTCTGTTTTTTTAGTTACAACAGGTGGGACAAAGGCCACGGGCTTCTCCAGAGACTGTATGAATGACTTCAGTGGTGTCATAAAAGACCCCGTCACTGTCACTCTTGGGAATGGCAAGTATCTGCGGATCAACATCAAACAATGCAGCACAGATAACTGTAACTCGGCTGTACTGGCAGGTACGTTGTGGGTCTGTTTTTACTGTCCCTGTTTCATGGCTTGTTCACCCAAACACTTAGATGGCCCTCAGGTGGAGTGTGAATCCAGCTCTCCGTGTGCCCCCTGCCGAAGCACGTGACCGTTCGGGTGCTTTGGGAGGGGACTAGCTCAAAGCACATTAACGAATGGTTCACGCACGTCAGCAGGGTGCACGTGGCCAGCTAGGCCGTGGCAGGCTGGTGCAGGGTCGATTCACAACCTGGCGGATCCTTACACCCCGGCCCCCCCTTGCTACAGTCGAATGGTTCATGTGGACAAGCCCTTGGCACAACTGTATTTGTTCCCATTTCTCCCCTTTACTGCCCCCAACGTCCATTCACTCGAATGTCATTTCTGTCGCCATTGAAATGCCTGTCGCTGGCGGGTCTCCAAACCAGGGGGTGGAACAGTCGGGCCCATGTGAAATCAGACGGGTGAGGGCTGCACGTGAGAGAGGGGACAGCAGCCAGGATGGTCTCAAATCTAAACCTCCCTGAACCTATCAGGCTCCACCTTCAAACTCGCTGGGGGATTTGTCCCCGCCCTTCCCGTGGGAAGCTGCTCCAAGACCTCCCTCGTCTGATGGCTGGAAACCTGGTTCAGAGCCCCAGGGCTGTTCATTGCCGGCCAGTTTTTCCCTGTGGGTCCTTGTGCGAAAAATTCAAAACCGCCTGTTTGGCCATTTCCCAAAACAATGTGATTTCTTGTCGCTTTCAGCATTTGAAGCAGTGAGTGATCACAACTGTGACATAGTCGGTGTCACAGAGCCGTGGGGGGAGAACACACACAGCTGGGATATCGGCACCCAGGGGCACAGCTTGCTCCGGGTGGACGGGCAGGGATAGCAGGAGGAGGGGTTGCCTTGGATAGCAAAGGTGACTGCACCTGATCTGAGGCTGAGACGGGAATAGTAGATGGACCTGTGGAAAATCTCCGGGTAGGGATAAAAGGGGGAAAACCAAGGGGGGCGTCATGGTAGGGTCGGCTCCAGACCAGCTAACCAGGAAGAAGAGGTGGATGAGGCTTTTTTTAAACAACTCACAAAATTATCCAAAGCCCAGGACGTGGTAGTGATGGGGGATTTCAACCACCCAGAGATCAGTTGGGAAAATAACACAGCCGGGCACAGATCATCCAGCAAGTTCTTGGAATGCATTAGAGATAATTTTTTATGGCAACCTCCCCCACCTTGCCAAGGATTCAGTGCCTCTCCCCCAAGCCCCTCTTCCCCCATCCCCGCCCCCACACATGCCAGGTCTGTGTATATGCTGCCTTCATCCCCATTCCCCCTCCCCCACCATCCTCCTTTCTGTCTGGGAGATCGATCATTGCGGGTGTCACCGTGTTACACCCCCGGGGACGCTGGGCAGAGTGGAGATGGGGGTGTCAGTGGGGCCATCGACCCGATGTTTGGCCTGCAGACAATCACAGAGGTGGCTGGGTGTGTGTGTGTGTGTTTCTGATTTCTCCCAAAGACAGCAGGGTTCTGGCCCTGGGAGCCTAGAAAATGCCTGGAAATTCTGGAACTGATCAGCTCAGCTGCGGGGTTCAAAGGTTGGCGTGTGACAGACAGACGGAGCAATGCCACTGGGCTGGGGGTGGAGCCTTTGCGTGCTCGGGCAATGCAGGGCAGTGGGCACACCCCGCTGTTTGAACTAGGTTTAACCCACCCAATAACCTGTGTCTCTCTCGGTTCCCAGTGCCCACGGTGGACTCTACCGCAAAAGAGGTGCAGTGCCCAACCTGCTTTGCTCTGAACGGCGATCCCTGCAACACCCAAACCATCCCTTGTACAGGGAATGAGGACTATTGCGTCGATTTCGCTGGGACCCTAACGAAAGGTAAGTTCTGGCAGCTGGCCGCAGTGCGGGAGCTGCCCCGGGAATCTCATGGCTCAAGAACTCCCCAGAGAGCTGGTGAAACCTAGGGCCAGTCTACACTAGAAGCGCTACAGCGGCACCATTGTAATGCATCCGGTGAAGATGCTTTTTGCCTAATAAAACCACCCCCGTGAGCAGCAGTAGGTACGTCAGTGGGAAACGCTCCTCTGCCCCCGGCGCTTAGGTTGGTGTCACTTATGCTGCTCGGGGGTGGAGGAGGGGGCTTTTTCACATCCCTGTGTGATATCACTTATAATGTAATGTAGACAAGCCCCTAGAGCCTACCAGACCTCCAGGCTGTGCTGAGTCCTTGGGCAGATGGGGGCCCAGATCAGCCGGAGGGAAGGAGAGAGGAAATGCGACGTTTTCTCTTACAGACTAGCTCCCCCTCCTTCAGTGATGACAGTGCACTCTCTTGCATTGGGAAGGGTTGTTATGTCGATGATGCAGAGCTGGGGATAGAACCCAGGAGTCCTGGCTCCCAGCCCCACTGCTCTAACCACTAGACCCCACCTCCTTTATGTTTAAGGTGGAGCTAAGCTATTGCTCAGTGCGGAAGCTCCTGTTCTCAGTGTGTGGCCAGGACTCCCAGCGCTTTGGGGTGTTTATACAATAACTGAACCGAGCGGTTGGGGCTGCCGGGGACGGTGAGAGCCGGGCGTGTTCCCCGGGGGAGCCGCGCGCTGGGGAAGGAGCCGCCCCTGGCGATCAGCTGGTTCCAAACTCCAGCTTCAGTGTCTTGTGGAGCTGCAGAAAGGGACGCGGGGGAGACGAGAGGGGACCAGACGCCCGCCCTGCCGTGGCCGGTTACAGCGAGAGCAGGGAGAGCACCGGGCGGGTGGGAATGGGAGGCAGAGGTGGGAACTGCTGGATGGTGGTGTCACAAAGTGTGGGGGAGACAAGGCCCTGCACCCCCGGCTTCCTGCGATTCACCATGACTCTCAGCCAGCCAGTAAAGCAGAAGGTTTATTTAGACGACAGGAACACAGTCCAAGACCGGTCTTGCAGGCACAGACAACAGGACCCCCCTCAGTTAGGTCCATCTTGGGGTCCCAGGGCGCCCCAGCCCCCTTGGGAGGTCAGAGCCCGTCTGCCTCCCAGCCATATCACCAGCCAGCTCCAAAACCAAAACTCCCTCCAGCCGTCTCACTCAGCCTCCCCCCCGGCTCCTCCCCCAGCCTTTGTCCAGTTTCCCAGGCAGAGGTGTCACTTGGCCTCCAACCCCCTTCCTGGGTTCTCATGTTACATATTAAGGTATCCTCCCTCAAGGCCAATCTCCCATCCCCCAGCGCAGACCATCCTAGCCACACTCCCCTCTCAGCATTCAAAGCCCACAGTGAGAACAGAGAAGGAACCAGAGCTGACCCCGCCTAATAACAGGTTGATTTTTTCCACCAGGTTCAGAGATATCATCAACATTTGCTGCAAAAGGCTGCGGTTCTGCGTCCACAAAAGAGATTAAAGCTGGAACCTCCCTGGTTTCTGCAGTCTACACGTACACGTTCACAAAGGCGACCTCCAAACCTGCAGAGAAGATAACCCCCACCACCAAACCACCCACCACCACCACCACCACCAAAACAACCACCACCACCACCAAAACAACCCCTGCCACCACCAGTGGGGCCAGCCCGGCTCTGGGGAAATTCTCCTTTGCCCTCTACCTGCCTGGCCTGACTGGGCTGCTGCTGGTGAAGCTGCTCTCCTGACCCCGCCCGGCACGGGCCACGCAGCACCTGATTCCTGCGCGTTGCAGCCCCGAGCTATGAATCCTACGTTAATTCTATTGATTGCTCACGAAGTCCCAGTGATCACTGGGAGGTCTGACAGGTTCTGGTCCCTAGATCCGTCCCAGTGTTATTAAAATTGCTGTTCAGTTGGGGACCCCGATGGGGCCCGTCGCAGCCCTCGTACTGGAGGAACCGTCTGTGTTTCTAATCCTTTATCAGCACATTTAGCAGAGTCCCAAATGCTCCAGCCCAACCTGGGGGACAGCGATACCGCAGAATGTCCATCTTCCCATCCCCACACACCGCCCCTTGCGGAACAACCGGAAACGTTAGCCAGTGTCTTCCTTCTCACCATCATCTTCCTCATCATCACCCAGGGCCATCATCTGGGCACCCCCAAACGCTACATCTCGCTTGCCTCCTGCCCACATGCTGGGGTACAACTTTTATAATATGTTAAACTGTTGCCACTGTGCCTAATGCCTATTCAGTAGGGGCTTCTCCCCTCCTCCTTATCTGTGTCTCCTTATCCTACCGATGTTGGGGTACCTTCTCCTATAGGTTAGGATGTTACTGATCTCAACTTATTATCAGACACGTCAATTCCTTGCCGTGGCCGGCTTGTGGTCAGACATCTGCAGAAGTTCCTACAATATCCCAAAGCCGGTGTTAGCTCACGTCCCTGTGGCTGGCTGGTGTTGTTACGGACAAACCGCCCGTTTAACCACTCTGGTCCCAGTCCCCCAAAATGACCGTTGGGCCATTTATCTGTGCCAAATTTTCCCCAAGCCTTATGCTACCTGCTGCAGCCAGCGTCTTGTGGGAGACAGGCCTGGGGGTTTCTTGCGTTACTGCTGAATGAAATAAATGTTAAAGCTGGCTCGATGGGTGACAGAATAAAGGCCTGAAGTCCCAACTGCCCCCCCTCCTTGGCCCCTCCGCGCTGCCGGGGCGATGCAAAGGGGCCACTGCATAGCCAAGGGTCTGCCCAGAGTATGGGTGTGTGTCTGTCCCGGTACCTCGCGGCTGGCTGGAATCTCTCTGCATTAGCAAATTCACCGAATAAATCAGGATCCAAAATAAAAGCCCCCGGTGTGTTATTAGTTTCAAGTGTCCTGTTTCTAAGCCTCTAGGCGTCGACTCCATGGGTGCTCTGGGGCTAAGTACCCACCAGCAGCTCCGCAGATCAGCTCCTCCCCCTCCTCCCCAGCCCTCCCACCTGCCAGTGATCAGCTGTTCAGTGGAGTGCAGGAGGTGCTGGGGGAAGGGGGAGAAGCGGTGGCAGGAAGGGGCGGGGCAAGAAGGGGTGGAGTGGGGTGGGTGGGTCCAGGGGCAGAGTGGGGGTCGAACACTCCCCAGGAACTCGGGAACCTCTGGCTGAGCCCGTCCGCATGAGACTGGGGCGCTGGCAGATGCATTAGCCACAGAAGAATTTGCTCGGCTCTGTGTATATACACACCCTGGGAACCTACATGAGGTTCTGGGAATGAAGAACGTAGGTTTTATTTTGCACCTGTGCTGAAGCCTGAGCTCTGGGACCCTGCGGGGTCTCCCCTGCAACGTCCACACTGCTGGTCACCCAGCGCTGAGATGCAGCTGTCTCTGGGGTGGGGCACGGGGGCTGTTTATACAGGGATCCTTTTAGCTGGAGCTGAGATGCAGCCACTTCTCGGGTGGGGCAGCACAGACCCTGTCTGCCTGCAGGTTTGATTTGGCACCATGCCGACCTGCAGTGCAGATGACTCCACTATTGTGAAATGGGGCTGGAATCGATGCAGAACATTTACTTTGGGGCTTAGCCCCAGGGCAGCTGCACTGGTCGGGGGCTGGGGGAGCAGAGTGCAGAGCCAGCTTCAACCAGCGTCACGAGGGGGTGAGGCCTGGGAGCCGATTGTCACCTGCGGAGCAGCATTACACAGGAGCTCAGGGCAAGTGTCATATTTACACGAAACATTCCTGGCTTGAGGCCAAAGCCAAGTAAGAGGAAACTGCCTGGTTACTGGGAGTCAGGGGATAAAGCTTCCACTCCGCCCTTATCTCATTTATGGTCCTTTGTATTGACATGACCCTTGCTCAGCAACTGGGGGGAAAATCCATGTGCCCAGGAAATGGAAAGTGAAAAATACAGCTGCCCTCACAGTCACTAACAACCGGAGCTGGCGGAGAACGATGGGAAACTGGCTTTCAAGGTCATACGTTTTTGTACCACTCAGCAGAGAGGGTGACACTGGTGTCAGGAGTGGGATACTGGTGTGACAGGTGGGATACCAGGCAATCTCTCTCTCTCTCTCTCTCTCTCGGTTTTACACCCTGCCCATCCCTGCAGTAGCTCAGCACCTACCTCTAGATTTTACCAGCCACAACAGCCGTGGACCTCTCAGCACCCAGAGAGCAGCCAGAAACTCCTAAACACTCTCCAGAACCTGCGTGTGAAACCCACCCCTCCCGTGGAGAGGGGCCGGCACAAAGTCCCCCCCAAGCCCTCGAAATAAAACCCTCTGTAAAGGGATTATTTTCAACCTCGTTGATCGAAATTGGCCCTGCTCCATGCAAGGAAGGCTGCTTCTGTCAACACCGAAGGCTGTTGCGAACCAGGCCAATGCCTTTGTGGGCTGTATTAAGAGGCGTGTCATCGGTTCGACCCGTGAGGCTGTTGTCCCGCCCTGCTTGGCGCTGCTGAGGCCCGGCTGGAGCCCTGGCCTGGTTCGGGGCACCGCGCTCTGGGAGAGATGCAGACAAACTGGAGGGAGCCCAGACAGGCAACAAAAGTGCTCCGAGGTTCAGAAACCTGCCCCAGGAGGAAAGATTAAAGGAACTGGGCATGCTCAGTCGGGAACAAGGGAGTGGGGGGCACCTCACAACAGCCCTCGAATGTGTGAGAGGTTTTTATACCGCGGCCGGGGAGCGATTGTCTCCAGGCCACGGCGGAAGAAGCAGCAGGAGCCGGCTCAGGTGCCGCAGGGGAGGTGGAGGTCGGAGGCAGGAAACTCTCTAACTCCAAGGGCAGCTCAGCTCTGGGATCGGCTCCCCGGGGCTGTGGGATCCCGGCACTCGAGGGTTTTAGCTCCAGGTTGGACAAACCCCCGTCAGGCCTGGTCTGGGCTCACTTGGCCCTGCCTCAGCGCCGGGGGCTGGACGTGGGCACCTCGCGAGGTCCCTCCAGCCCCACATGTCTATGATTCTGTGCCCATTTCTTCCCCATTCCTCACATGGACCCCTGCTCCGCAGCCCAGCCGGCTGGACTGAGACCCAAACCTCCAGTCACCGCCAGGCCGGTCCTGGGTTCGATCCCTGGCCCTAGGAGGGGAGTGGGGTCTAGTAGGTTAGAGCAGGGGGGGCTGGGAGCCAGGACTCCTGGGTTCTATCCCCAGCTCTGGGAGGGGAGTGGGGGCTAGTGGTTAGGGCTGGGAGCCAGGACTCCTGGGTTCTCTCCCTGACTCTGGGTTCCACTAAGGTCCAAATTCCCATTACAGAGCCGTACAGATGAAGGGACCTATGCAGTGCCCAGGCCCACAAATACAGCCCCAGGAGTGCCCCATACCCTCACAGCCCGTGTGGGTGTCCCTAGTGAGGGGACTGGCCTCTGCCAGCTGGGAAAGGCTGAGAACTGCGCTAACCTCTGTTGCCTGCTTTAGGAGGTTAATAGTATTAATTTGGATAATATGGGTTATAGGCTCACCGATTAATCTGCTCAGAAGATAATAAGGTTCTTGTCCCAGGCTCAGGCTACATAGAGTTTGCAAGGACAAGGAAACTCCCACTGAAAACAAAAATGGAGACTCTTCGAGACTTTTATTGTGATAAATGGAATAACAATCAAATGGAATAAGTAGGGTTAGAAAGGCAATACTATTGTTCTAAAGATACACGGGGGATTATATACTCTAAAGCTTTTACACTGATATACTCACACCCTTCCTCGAGAACCAAGTGGTAAGAGACAAAGGACCAGCCCCTGACATGCCCAGAGAGCGCTGAGTGGGAGGTGCAGGGCTCGGGAGAAACTAAAGAGCTAAAAAGCTGCAGAAACCTATAGACCACAAAATAGCAGGGTACGCTCACTCCTTAGGCTGGCATGTTTGTACGTATTAGTGCCATGTACTGACCTACTAATGCCATTAGCTCATTCTCACCTCTGCTATTTCTGGCCTAACCGGTTCTTCCCATGTTCTTTGCCATGTGCCTGTTAAGTTTAAAGAGCATCTGAATGTAGGTCCGCCCCCATACTAACTTGCTTCAACGCATCCTCACTTATCTGTGTTCAAGGTCACCACCATATATGGAGCAAATGCTTTAGTTATCAGCCAGCTAGGTGAAAGGTCCGGAACAGGTGTTCGCTACCTGTGCCTTAGCTCAGCATCCGGGATGTGGCCTGGAGGTCCCTCGCGTGACAGCCAAAAATATTCTGATATAAACCTAGAAACCTAGTACAGTAAAACAAACAATCAATCCCGAGGAAATCCATAAGAAAAGGCAGATAGGCAAGCAAGCAGGCCAGCCAGAGGGGCAGGAGCTGAGCCCTGCTGGGGTCATATTTCCTCGAGGGGCACTGCTGGAGAAGTGGAGGAGAAATAAAGATCGGTTCTAATTCAACAGTGATTTAATGCTGGTAAATCCCCCGGGCTCGGCTGCACGGGTCGGACCAGCTGAGCACGGAGATCTCTCCTGGCCCTAGAACCCAGGAATTCTGGCTGGGGTCAGTGGGGCTGGATCCCCAGGGATGTCCATCGGCCGTGGCTCCATTGGAGTCAATGGGGCCAGACTCCCAGCTGGGGTCAATGGGCCATCGCTCCATTGGAGTGATGCTGGTTTCCATGAGCTCAAGGTCTGGGCACAGACGGGATTTGTCTGCAGGTTGCTCCGTGCTGGTGGCCTGCACCAGGGGGTAGGAAGCACAGTCTAGTGGTGAGAGCGTCAGCCTGGCAGTCAGGAGAGCTGCGTTGAATTCCCTCTGTGGCCTAAGGCAGGTCCCTTTGCCTGCCTGTGCCTCAGTTTCCTCATCTCTGGAAGGGGGCGACTAGCCCTGGCCTGCCTCCCAATCAATCCAACCAGAGTCTGCAGCGCTCTGGCGATTCCTAGACCCCCCACCCAGAAGGGACCGGTACAGCCATCACGTCCGACCTCCCAAGGGACACAGAACGTCCCTGGATTAATTCCTGCTGATCCACAGTAGGTTTTGAGGAAACGCAGATTTAACAATTGCCAGCGATGGAGAATCCACCCCGGCCCAGGGCTGCAGAAGGCTTGTCAGGGTTCCCTCCCCACTCTGAACTCTGGGTTACAGATGTGGGGACCTGCATGAAAACCCCCCTAAGCTTATTTCTACCAGCTTAGGCTTAAAACTTCCCCAGGGCACAAATTCCATCCTTGCCCTTGGTATTGCTGCCACCACCAAGTAATTTAAACAAACATTTAGGGAGGGCCACTTGGAGCCTTACCTCCCCCCAAATATCCCCCCAAGCTCCTTGTAGCAGGGTGCTGGTGCAAAGGCACCTAATTAGCGCATGCTCAGCCAGCCCCAATCAGGGGAAATAGATTGGGGCTGGGGAGAAGCCTGGTGCCTGGCCTTTAGAACTGGCTGCACCTGCGGGCCTGAGGGTTCAAGGGCTATAAAGGCAGCTGGCAGCCAGAAGAAGGGGAATGGCCAGGGGAAGGTCAGTCTCCAGGCTGAGGGCAGACTCTGCTTAGGGGAGGAGATTATCAGGCCTACAAGCTCTGTATATAGCATAACACTGGTGGTGGGAGAATGCTGTGTAAATAAAGCCACGGGTGCTGCATAACTAGAAGCCTCTCTGAGCTGTATTGGGGCAGCCAGTGGGCCCCAGGAAGAGGGGCGTGACAGAGGACTTGTCACACTCCTACACCCCCCTTCCTGGGGAGGCTTGAGAATAATATCCTAACCAATTGATTACAAAGTGAACACAGATCAACCCGCCGGGGTCTTTAGGACACTGAAAAACAATCAGGTTCTTAAAAGAAGTTTATTAAAAAAAAAAAGAACCACCTCTGTAAAATCAGGATGGAAGATAACTTACGGGGTAACAAAAAGATTCAAACCACAGAGGATCTCCCCTCTAGGCAAAACTTTAAAGTTACAAAAACAGGGATAAACCTCCCTCTTAGCACAGGGAAAATTCACAAGCTAAATCAAAAGATAAGCTAACGTATTTCCTTGCTATTACTTACTATTTCGGTAATATTAGATGCTTAGTTCAGATATGGCTTTGGGAGATGTATTTTCCCTGCCCTGGCTCCTCACTGACCCAGAGAGAACAAAGGAACATGAAAACAAAAACGTTCCCCCACAGATTTGAAAGTATCTTCTCCCCTTATTGGTCCTTTTGGTCAGGTGCCAACCAGGTTACTTGAGCTTCTTAACCCTTTACAGGTAAAGGAGGGATTTTATGCTACCCGTAGCTGTATGTTTATGACAATGTTCATGAAAGCCGGCTGGCTTGGCCCGGGGCTGAGGGTGCCAGCAGACAAATGCTGGGGGAACAGCGCCCCCTGCTGTCAGCACGCCCACTGCAACACTGACGTGGGTCTCCCAGGTAGATACCAGCTCTGCAACACCACAGGCACTCACCGATGGGCCCTGGGGGGCAGGGAATAGCCACAGCGCAGGGCCAAAAATATGTGCCTGGATCTAACCACCCCAGCCCTCCTCGCTGGTGTCACTGCGCTGGGTATTTGTAGAGAAGGGAGCGACCCACCCCACTACCTGCAGCACAGCACCCCCCAGTACACACTGGGGCATCGAGGCTGGCCCTGTCTGCCAGCGGCGAGACCCCACTCCACCCCCTGCAGCACAGCGCCCCCCAGGGCCAGCCTGGGGCATCGGGGCCAGCCCGGGTCTGTCTCCCTCTTCACAACAGCCATCGCCGCACACGGCTGCAGCCACCCGCCCGATACTGCCCAATCCAGGACACTGGCACAACTAACAATGGCCGAAATGGTCACATGGGGATGCTGAGTAATAAAAATGCAAAGAAGGCCTGACTCATCCTGCCATGTTTCCCCATTCACCACTAGGTGGGGGTAGAGAGCTCCCAATGCTCTGGAACCTCAGGCCACAGGGCTTCAAAGTACATGGGTCTGATGTAGGGCAGGAAAGACACCCCATGGCCCCGTGCCCATTGGGTCGGAGGGACCCAGTCACTCCCTACACTGCATGGAGGGCAGGGTGGGGGTATAACGGCTCTCCCCCTTCAGGTCCCTCTGAGGATGATTGTGCTGGATCTGTGGTGGTTGCGCTCTTTCTCTGGCCAGGTGCCTTCTGGGGAAGCTGGCAAATAGGGAAACCGAGGCAAAGAAAAGGCAGGTACAGGTAACAGAGTGGAAGGGCTCCCTCTACAGGGGCATTGGCATCTAGCCCTCTCATTGCCCTGGGAAGGACCATGGGGCCATGGGGCAGCTCTCCCTCCCAGCTCTGCCTCAGTTTCTCTCTTTTGACCTCCCCCTTCAGCCCTGGTGCCTGAGCCCCCCTTAAATTATGAACCCCACAGTGTCCAGCATGGGGGTTCTACATCCCACCACAGGGACCCATTGCCATTCCACAGCTGGCCTGCACCTTCCCGTCTGCTTCCTCTGCATCTGCTGAGCCCCCACAGGACAGGTGGGATGGGACAATGGGCATGACCACTCTCCACTTCCCTCCCCTAGGGGGGTCATGGGCCCATCTCCCCCTCCCTGTTCAATGGGTCATGACCCCTCCTGAGGGTCATCACCCCATTTCCCCTCTCTCTGTCCCTGGGCTCAGGACCCCTCCCTGGGGTCCTTGGACCTCTAACCTCCTTGCCCTGAGGCCCTTGACCCCCATTATCCCCCACCTCAGGATCTCAACCCCCATCCTCTGTTTCACACACACTTGGGGTTGGGGGATCCCCTCACTGCAACTGTCTCTTGGCATTCCCCCCTCTCCTCCCCCCTGCTTTCATTTTTGCCCTGTGATTCTTTCTGGTGTTTGTGGGTTTGGCCTCTGGCTGTGGCACCCGCAAGGGAAAATATCACCCAGAAACGATCCCTCCAAAGAGCCACATTCACCATGGGACCCTCCTCTTCCTCCTGGGGGACACGACTCCTCTATTCCCGCTGCCACCTCTTCAGCATTAGCAGGGGAAGCCTCAGGGTGAGGGGGCAGCAGCCTTTGTTCTGAAGTGCTGAGGCTGTTTCTCCTGGCAGGGAAGATGGGGTGCACGGGGGACGTCTTGGAGAAGGAGCTGGACAAGCCGTCGTGGGTGCATGGGAGCATCTCAAGGGGTTCGGGCCCTATGGAGGAATGGTTTGCGCGGAGCAGGGAGTTAGGAGCGGGAGGTTTCATTGCGAGGAATTCTGCCCTGCCGTGCAAAAAGGAGAAACATCCAGCAGCTGTTGGGTGGAGGATGGTGGCTGGGAACTGCTGTTTGGGCTGGAGACAGAGCCCTGGTCCAGGCCCCGGCTGGGGGGTTTAGATGGTTTCCCGGAGGAAAACTTCAGCCCAATGGGAAGTAAATGGAACAAGGACAGGGTGTGTGGAGAAAAGGGCGAGGGACTGGAACCTGGGGAGGCACAAGAGGGATTGGCGATGAGAGATTGTCGGGCTATTGACTATGGGGAATGTGTTGGGAAAAAGAAACTGGGACCCACAGCCTTTGAGAAAGTACCCGGAATGTAATCCAGAGGCGCGAGCTGTCGTTAGCGGACACAGCGGGTTTAAATCAACGAGAGTCGTCTTTGGCATCACACTATTTACTGGAAAAACCAAACACACACACACACATGCCAGCTGTAGAACCCACCAGGCAATACAGCTCGAAACACAGATTCTCTTGCTCAAATGCATCTGACGTGTGTGCTACCCCCCCCCAGCCTTCTCCCTGCAGTGTGCAACCCCTCTCAGCCCATCTGTGGCATGCCACCTGCCTCCCCACAGACCCGCCTGCAGCATGCGTAAGTGATTCCTGCAATGCAACCAAAGCAGCCCCCAGACAAGCAACGCAACATGCAGGAAACATACAGCAAGGAAACAGTTTGCTGTATCACTTCAGGTGTGTGCCGTGCCCTGCACCCCTGCCCAACGCCTGACTCGGAGCGACTCAGCATCACGTCGCCGTCAGGGGATGAAATCTGGAGTGGAACAAGGTGGGGGGGTGTTAGATCCCAGAGAACTTCGATGAAGTTTCCTCCCGGAACGGGACCAGGTATTCTGCAGAAGCCGAGCAGAAGCAGGTCCCGGAAGGGAGCCCACCCTCTGGAACCAGTGTCGGTAGCGAAATTTACATTGACTGAAAACCACCAGCGGGGCCCACCAATCAGCTTTTCCCCCTCCTCCCAAGCACCTCCCACCCGCCATGATCAGCTGTTCAGCAGTATGCAGGAGGTGCCGGAGGAGGGGGTGGAACAAGGGCAGGAAGAGGAGGGGCAGAGCGGGGAAAGGAAGAGGCAGGGCAGGGGTGAGGCCTTGGGGGAAGGGGTGGAGTTGAGGTGGGGCCTGGGGCAGAGCAGGGGTCAAGCACTCCCCCGGGAAATGAGAAAGTCAACACCCCTGGGTGACAGAAAACCAGTGCGGTGTTTTTGTCTGCAGCGTAGCTGTAGCCGCATCAGTACTGGCTTTGATTGGACAAGCTCTCTCCCCAGCAGAAGTCGGGCCAATAAGAGGTGATGTTGAGCAGAATTTCAGGGGGGAATTTTGCAGGAAATGCTTCCTGCTTCCAACACTGGAAAGGACTGTCCCAAGCTTCCAATTTTCATAGATTTTATGGCCAGGGAGACAGCTGCGCTCATCTAACCTGACCTGGCTAACAAAAGCCATTTTGTCTTCAATCCTGCTTCTGACCTCTGGAGGGACTTTGCTGCAAACTGAAGCTCTGAACAGAGGACTGAATGACCCATCCCAGCTGGGGATGTTCCAGAGACTTGATTTGAACCTGCAGTTTATTCCATCACTGCTACAAGCCTGAACCAAGAACTTTGCCATTTCTGCATGTAATTGATTCCATTTAACCAATTCTAGCTCTCATCTCTATCGTTTTCCTTTTATGAATAAACCTTTAGATTTTAGATTCTAAAGGATTGGCAACAGCGTGATTTATGGGTAAGATCTGACTTGTATATTGACCTGGGTCTGGGGCTTGGTCCTTTGGGATCAGGAGAACCTTTTTCTTTTACAGGAGTATTGGTTTTCATCCCCATAACGAGTGGCACTGGTGGTGATACTGGGAAACTGGAGTGTCTGAGGGAATTGCTTGCATGACTTCTGGTTAGCCAGTGGGGTGAAACCAAAGTCCTCTCTGTTTGGCTGGTTTGGTTTGCCTTGGTGTGCAATGGAACCCCAGCCTTGGGCTGTAACTGCCCTGCTCTAAGCACTTTGTCCTGAATTGATACTCTCAGTTCGGTCCCCCCAAAGGCAGCATCGTTCCAGTGGCGTAGTCGGCCGGATCCACAGACCTAAGTCAATTAAGCTTTGGGTCAGAACCCCACGCTATCCACATTTGAAATTTGGTATTGAGAGTTTGGTTGGTTAGAGAGCAGTTGCAATGGGTGAGCAAAGAGCATATGAGGGCCCGACAAAAAAGCCCTGGAAGATTTGTGTTCGGAAAAGGGGATAAGCTTTAGAAAGAAAGCTACAGATCAAGAACTGAGAGATCTGCTCATGGCCAGTGATCAGGAGGCAGGAGCACAGCCCTTACCTGATGCTGCAGAGGCAATTAGAATGCAAAAGGCAGCAAATAAACTGCAACCGGAGCATGAACAGAGACTAGCAGACATTCGATGGCTGGGAAAGCAAAAAAATGCTGCATTAGAAAGAGAAGGTGCTGTGAGAGAGGAAAGGGGCGGCAGGGAGCGTGTTGAGCTGCTGGCTGTTAGACTATAGATATTCTGGCCTGTCTGCAAAGGCCTATTCTTTTAGAATGGAGGTGTATTCGTATCACTTAGCTAGTTATAGAGGTACAAAAGAAGAATCAAAATCAGTCTGCCTGTGTCTGGGCCTTCTCGCACTAGGATAGTCGGAGACCCTGTTCTTAGGCCAAGGCCTCTGGCTAAGCAGCAGGGGCAGTCGTAAGCTGGGAAGCGAAGGGTCACGTCCTCACCAGTCACTCTGAAATAAGGCAGTTTTGGGCCATTAAAAAGGTGATCCGATCTATCACCTCCAGAGAAAGGGAAGTGCCTAGAAGACTTAAGGACAACTTAGTGTGATAGCATCCTGTCTGGTAAGAACTCACTTATCAATAGCTGGGATGTGAAATCCTCATTTCTGTATTGTTCTATCACTGTAGTCCCCACTTCCCTATTGTTTGTCTGTACAATCTCTGTCTGGTTCTGGGATTGTTTCTGGCTGCTGGATAATTAATTTTGTTAGGTGTAAACCAATTAAGGTGGTGGGATATAGTTGGTTAGATAATCATGTTACTGTATAAAGCAACAGAGGGTCCTGTGGCACCTTTGAGACTAACAGAAGTATTGGGAGCATAAGCTTTCGTGGGTAAGAACCTCACTTCTTCAGACGTGTTACTGTATGTTAGGATTGGTTAGTTAAATTTCAGTAAAATGATTGGTTAAGGTCTAGCTGAGCAGAACTCAAGTTTTACTAGATAGGCTGCAGTCAATCAGGAAGTAAAGTGGGGGGAATTGGAATCATGTTTTGCTAAGGGGGGGGAATGGGAACAGGGACACAGGCAAGGCTCTGTGGTGTCAGAGCTGGGAAGGGGGACACTGAGGAAGGAAATTGGAATCATGCTTGCTGGAAGTTCACCCCAATAAACATTGAATTGTTTGCACTTCGGGTATTGCTGCTCTCTGTTCACGCGAGAAGGACCAGGGAATGGGAGGGTGAAGGAATAAGCCTCTTACCCTGGCTGCTGAGGAGAGGGTCTGCCAAATGCAACAGGAGACGGCCAGACTTCAGCTCCTAGTCAAAAAAGCAAGGGAAGAACAGCAGAAATTGTATCCTCTTGAAAGTCCAGTTTCTAACAATGTTGGGATGTTGCATAGTTCTGAGCAGTTGTCTGGGTGTAACCACATGTGCCCCAACACTGCCACCTTTTATGTAAATGCTGTTATGGTGAGTTCAGTAGAAGGTGACCCCATAAATTGTGCCAATGCTCTGTGTGGGAGTGGTAATGAAAAATTCATAGAGAGTGTAAAAGTCAATGGTGAAAGCTGTTTGGGGCAAATGATGGCTTCTAACATCACTCTTGTTAAAGCAGAACTTGTCAAAGGGGAAGATTATTTACCAAATCAGAGTGTGAATGTTGTAGTCCTCTATGAGTTTACTGTACGTGTGCCTTTAGCCAGAATCCACCTTGAATGGAATGGGACTAAGCATGAAGTTATCACTGGTCTAAGGAAGTTATTGCCTAAGGATCTTTTGACTGGGGAAGATGTTAAAGCTTTGTTCAATCCAGGTAGCCAGTCACAGGACAGGAATGATCTTAAACCTGTGTCTATTATGGGCAATGATTTGCTGGGGAGGGTGTCTCCAAAGGTTTGTCTGAGGAGAAGAGCTGTCTGTCTGTGAATGAAGGTTCTGAATGTCTGTCTAATGTCTCAGAAGTGACTCTGGAATTAGATCAAGAGCAGAAAGATCTCATTGGGCAGGACAATGTTTCTCAGAAGCAGAGTAAAGTGGATGGTCAGGTGGAAGCCCTACCTGAGGAAGGAAAGGGTAGATTTTTGGATGGGTGATGGATTGTTGGCTAGTACAGCTTGTAAAAGGGAACCTGAAAAGGTAACTGGGATTTGCTGGCAGTAGCTCAGTGTAGTGAGAAGAGCGGCAGCGTATCGGCGACGTGCCTGGTAAGAATAGTGTGGTTGAGCCTAGGCAGCCTTGTGAGCTGATTATCTAGTCAGCAGTTTGGGAAGGCCAGGAGAGTGGAAGATGAGTGTCCCTATCCCTTCCCTGTTTCCTGTGGGGAGAATAGTGACAGTGAAGGAAATGTGCCTGTGTCTGTCAGGGGTATTGCCTTGCCTATGGAGGGAGTTACCTCACTCTCCAAGCGGTTGTCTGTGAACAGCCCTGTGTGCTGGGACAAGGGAAATAAGATCCCAAGCTGTGTGTCTGGTAAAGGAGAATGTGTCTCCAGTTCTTTGTCTGTGAAGCAGACAGAAGGTGCCTTTCAGCCTGTGATGGTTGAGAATAGTGCAGTTGTCTCAGAGTTGGCTCTGGATTCAACTAACACCCAGGAAGGCAATGGTCCTAAGTTTGTGTCTGCTGGGGAGAATGGCACTGTAACTAGGTTGCATCCAGTTAGTGTCTTAGCAAAATCCCAGAGACCAGACAATTCTGGTGCTTGTATTTTGCCTGTTGCTAACGTGTGGCTGGAAAAGGGTGTAGCAACCCTGTCTAATCACAGGGTGATACCCTAGCCAGGGCACAAGGAGAGCAGAAAGGTGATTTGATTGTGTTACTGTGATTTTATTGTGTTACTGACGGTGTGAAAACTTGCAACCAGGAGGAAATGATTCCTAAACTTGTGTGTGTTGAGCCTGACAACTGGAGGAAAGTTGCAGAGGAAAAGAGAGCCCCTCTAACCTTTTATCTAGTGAGTCTATGAGTTTGCCTGAAAGGAATCCGCCCGATGGGCCAAAGGTGATCCTGGGTGTAGGTGAGACCCAGACAGAGTCTGTTGTTGCTCAGGAAAGTGTTCCTTTAGAGCAAGCCCTAGGTGAAGTGGGTAAGGGCAGAATTTCTGTGAGGGGTGAATTGTTGCTTAGAGAAGCTCCTAGGGAAAGGAATCCTCATGGTATTCCGTGCAAGCAGTTTGCTGTAGCTGAAGGGTGTGAAAGTGATTTGATCAAGGAAGTTTCAGTTCCTAACAGCCAGAAATTGTCTGTTGTGAATGGATCCACTGACTTTCCTTTTGAAAGATCCAGTGTGGGTAGCTTTGGGAAGGTCTCAGATGGAGTAAGAGCTGTTAAGAAAGTGGAACAGCCCTATAACCAAGTGGCTGGGTTTGGCCATTTTGTTGGGAAGACAATGGTGTTGGGACAGGACTGTCTCCATGCTGATTCTGTAAGTGAGCAGTCTGGGCTTCGGGGGCTAAGGAGCGATTTGGTTACTGGTGTTTCAGAGCAGAACGGCTGTGCAGTTAATCTCTTGAGACTGCAGGGGATGGCAGGTATCCATAAATCTATACCCCATGGGCTTCTAGTCTGCTGGCATTGCGTTCACTTTCCTTAGCAGCACTGTTGCGTGCCTGGTATTTTCAATAAACCGCATCCTGCTACTTTCTGCTTTCTGTCTGACTCAGTCGGTGTAAAAAACAGATGTGCTAGGAGGAGAGCTGGGGAGTGTGTCTATTTCATGGGCAAATGCACTGCTTCACCGAAGCCACTATAGCTCTGTATGAAATGATTCTCTTCTGGTCTGTGTATAATCTCTCACCTAGATCCGGTGTGCAGTCATTAATATCTCCCTCATAGTGCCAACCACTTCCCACTTAGATTGGTGTCAGTAGTGGGATCCGGGGGTCTTCCCTCTGGTTTCTGGTTTCATGCTTTTACCTGTCTCACAGTGGCATCTTGCAATTCTCCTACTCTTAGACCAAGTGTGGGTACAACACCTATCTGTACTGACCACTTATTCCTAGCCGGGTCTAAGTAGACAGCTCTTTGGAGATGGTGGGAAAGTTCTTGTGCTGGAAAGCACCATTTCAGCAACACCGACATTTCCCATGGCACTTTTTCGACTCTGATGAAATTTCATTGAGGTGGCAAAAGACAGAAAACAAACACAAGCATTTCAATGCAGTCGCAGCTTCAACTTTGGGAGGGAACATTTTGATTTTCCATTTCACTGGGAACTGTCTTGATTTATTTTGTTATAAAATTGTTTAAAAATATTTTAAGATGTCAAAATCCAAACAAGATTCTCTGAACGACCCACAACAAATGTTCCCCCCAATGCCCATCTTGCAGGAAATGTTGACATTAATGATTTTTGTTCTGGTTTGGAAAGAAATAAAAATGTCCAAATTCCCCATAAAGAGGCAATTTGGGGCACCGCTGGGTCTTAGTGTCCACCCTTCCGCCTCTTTCTATCCCTGTTCTGACCCTTCGTGCAGGCTCCCACCACAGCTGGCTTCTGCAGCCTGGTGATTCTTCCTCCAGAGGGGATCTAGGAACTTAAAAGGGAAAAGCCTCAAGACTGACAGACCTATTAGCACAACATTGAAACTGCTAAAGAGCCATTCGAGCAGTAATAAGAACAGGAGTACTTGTGGCACCTTAGAGACTAACACATTTATTTGAGCATAAGCTTTCGTGGGCTACAGCCCATTTCATCGGATGCCCACGAAAGCTGATGCTCAAATAAATTCGTTAGTCTCTAAGGTGTCACAAGTACTCCTGTTCTTTTTGCGGATACAGACTAACACGGCTGCTACTCTGAAACCTGTCAAGCGGTGATGAAGCCATTTCACAGGCGTTTGCCAAACCCCTAGTATACACTGTCAGTTTCTGAATTTACTGACAACAGTTGTGCATCACAGTCATATTTACTCAGAACATGTTAGCCTACAAGACCTTCGTTTAAAATTTGCTTTAAAAATATTTCATTCGTGTGCTGCTGAAGATTATAAAATCACATCTCTAAAAAAACCCTTGCATAGATTTGTAGATGCACAATCTGAGTATTCGTCTTTAGCCTTAAATGCTTGGATCTTCAGACATATAGTTTTTTAAATAAATCTTTCAAAAGACCCCCCTTATTCACATGCGAGCCCGGGCTGCCGTCGGACAAAGGGGCACCAGCTTAATAACACTGAATAGGGCCCCATAAATCCTAAGGACGGCCCTGATAACGAGCCTTCTTAAAACAAGTTGGTTTATTAGCAAATGGAACAAAGCTACAGAGAAACTGATTTCCAAACAACGAACAGCCGACACGGACGCTGCCTCTCCTCTGAAAGACACTTTGGTCCGAGCTCAGCACTTGTCTATGTGGACATGAATAGCTACTTTGCAAGGGGAGGAGATCAAAGTGCACGAGTATCAGCGTCCATGTGATGGCTGGTGCACTAAGTGATTGCGGAGATCACACCTAAGCTAGACGGGCTTCCCAGCCGAGTCACAGGACAAGAACAGCTCCAGCTTCCTGTCCTGTGACAAACTCAAGAGGTCTTGGTCTCAATTTCCTTTCTGTGTTCCAATCTGCGCCTCTCTGTCGGGGAAACACTGTTTATTAAAGCCCCACCTGTCTGCGTCTGTGCCCGGTTACCGTCCACTCTTGCTCACTGGCTTTTGTTACAGGCCTGAAGTGTGATGCCTTCCATTTGCCCAGTCTTGGCACAATGAGCGTTTTGACCTTTGTTGGGGTGTCTGTCCTGCCTGGCACAAGGGGGACCCCTTAGTCGGTCGGGGTCTGTGCAGCACCTGGCGTGATGGGGGTCCCGGTGCCACCCTCTCCTCTGGGCTCTCTCCACTTTGTTCCCATCTTTCCTACAGCACGAAACTGGCCCTTGTCTCAATTGCATCACTTCGTGACTCAAGTTCCATTTGGGATCCTCTTCAATCCCCAGATCCTTTCCAGCCATACAGCGATCCCCCAGTTTGTAGCTGTGCGTTGGGTCCTCCCTTCCTAAGTGACTTATTTTGACCTGAATTTCCTCTTGTTGATACTGGAGCAAATTCTCCAACTTGTCCAGGCCGTTTTGCACTCTCATCTTGCCCTCCAAAGTGCTTGCAACCCCTCCTGTCATGGTGTCAGCTGCAGATTTCAGACCTGTGCACCCCACTCTGTTATCTAGCGGGGAGGGATAGCTAAGTGGTTTGACCATTGGCCCGCTAAACCCAGGGTTGGGAGTTCAATCCTTGAGGGGGCCATTTGGGGCAAAAAATCTGTCTGGGGATTGGACTAGATGACCTCCTGAGGTCCCTTCCAACCCTGAGATTCTACGATTAATCCAAATATTGTAGAGTACTTGGCCCAGGACTGACCCCACTAGATGCCCTCCCAGTTTGACCATTAGCTACTCTTTGAGGATGGTCTTTCAACCACCTGTGCACCCCTTAGTAGTGATGTCATTAAGCTCACATCTCCCTAGTTTGCTTATGGGAATGTCATTCAGGGCTCAAAGGCCAAACTAAAATCAAGTTATAGCCCATCTTCAGCTTCTCCCCTAGGCATTAGGCCAGGAACATTGTCAGTCTTCAGACCCACCCAGCTCCCGTGGGGCTGCTCAGGGCATCAGCTGCTCCCCCACACAATTCAGTCACTATTTTGATTCTCTTAGTTACGCTGCCAGCGCCGAGAGGAACCAGGATGCTGAGGTTTCGCTGCTATGCGTTCTTTCTCGCGCCACTTCCCGAACCGGCCTTTGGTTCTGCTATAAAGGAAGGAAGGGTGAGAGCTGTGCCCGCAGCTCGTGACTGTGACTTCACAGAGGGAAGCGCCTGGAGCCACTGAAGCCACGATAACCAAAGGTACGTTTATTATTCTTAATTCTGTGATAACAGCCAGCGGCTCCAGGTAGAGAGCTGCATCCGGGAGTGTCAGGTGCTGTACGCGCGTACTGAAAAGGTGCGATCTTCTCCAAAGATCAGGGTTTCTGCTGTGCCAGGCTCTGCACAGACCCCGATGAAGATCAGGATCTCCGTTATGCCGGGTGCTGCTCAGTACCCTAGCCGAGATCAGGGCCCCGTTGTGCCAGGCGCTGTGCAGACCCTGACTGAGATCAGCTGCTGCGTAAGCAGCTCATGACAGACAGTCTCTGCCTTCAAAAGGCTTGCACTCTAGATAGACCAAGGAAGGATCAGTCTCTCCACTTAACAGATGGGGGAAACTGAGGCACGGTGTGATGAAATGACTCAGACGGGTGTCTGGGGCTGAGCCGGGACTAGAAAGTGGGTGTTCAGAGTTCCAGCATTGACAAAAAACCCACTGTTTCTTCCTTAGCTGTGTGAAACAAAACCACAATCGCTGCTGTATTAGTCTTAATGCAGCAATCCGGGACCTTGGAGCCTGAGGTAAATCGCGGGGCCCCCCAGGGATCTGCACTGGGACTGGTGCTGTTCAACTTAGTCATAAATGATCTGGAAAAACGGGGAGACCCATGAGGTGACCAAGTTTGCAGATGTTACAAAATTACTCAAGAGAGTTAAGCCCAAAGCTGCCTGCGAAGAGTTACAGAGGGATCTCACCCAACTGGGCAACCAAATGCCAGAGGAAACTCAAGGTTGATAAATGCAAAGTAATGCACATTGGGAAGCATAATCCCAACTCTACATATAAAACGATGGGGACTAAATTAGCTGTTACCACTCAAGAAAGAGATCTGGGCATCATTGTGGATAGTTCTCTGAAAACATCCACTCAATGTGCAGCGGCAGTCAAAAAAGGGAACAGAATGCTGGGAATCATCAAGAAAGGGTCAGATAATAAGACTGAAAATATCATATTGCCGCCATATAAATCCATGGTACACCTACACCTTGAATACTGCGTACAGATGTGGTCGCCCCATCTGAAAAAGATATATTGGAATTGGAAAAGGTGCAGAAAAGGACAACAAAAATGATTAGGGGTATGGAACAGCTTCCATATGTGGAGAGATTAATAAGACTGGGACTTTTCAGCTTGGAAAAGAGATGGCTAAGGGAGAATAGAGAGAGGTCTATAAAATCATGAGTGGTGCAGAGAAAGTGCACAAGCCTTGTTAGTCTGTATCAGCAAAACCAACGAGGAGTCCTTGTGGCACCTTAGAGACTCACAAATTTATTTGGGCATAAGCTTTCGTGGGCTAGAGCCCACTTCATCAGATGCAGCGGCAGTCAAAAAAGCTAACAATATTGGGCATCATTAAGAAAGGGATAGACAATAAGACAGAAGAAATCATGTTGCCTCTGCATAAATTCATGGGATGCCCACTCCTTGAATACTGCGTGCAGATGTGGTCGCCCCATCTCAAAAATGATACATTGGAATTGGGAAAGGTGCAGAGAAGAGCAACAGAAATGATTAGGGGGATGGAACAGCTTCTGTACGAGGAAAGATTAATAAAACTGGGACTGTTCAGCTTGGCGAAGAGACGGCCAAGGGGGGACATGATAGAGGTCTATAAGATCATGACGGGTGTGGAGAAAGTGAATAGGGAAGTGTTATTTATTCCTTCTCATAACACAGGAACCAGGCGTCACCCGATGAAATTGCTAGGCAGTAGGTTTAAGTCAAACACAAGGAAGCCCTACCTCACCCAGCGCACAGCTAGCCTGTGGAACTCCCTGCAGGGACGCTGTTTCAGATTGGGGGTGCGCGACTTTAACCATCATTCCAGGAGCTCCTCAGGCACTTGACAACTCCAGATTTTTGGCAGATAACTTAGAAATTAGCTGACGGGAGCACTGTGCCTAATTCCTATACGAAGAAAGAAAAATCTCTCTACAACCCCCTAAAGCCGTGTTTTACATTTATGTGTAAATTTAGAACAACCAGGAGATAATACAGCAGGATATTCCCAACCCAAAGCCTTGAGGGGTCATAAGAAGATAAGAACGGCCAGACTGGGTCAGACCAAAGGTCCATCTAGCCCAGTGTCCTGTCTTCCGACAGTGGCCAGTGCCAGGTGCCCCAGAGGGAATGGACAGAGCAGGGAATTATCAAGTGATCCATCCCCTGTCGCCCATTCCCAACTTCTGGCAAACAGCGCTAGGGACCCTGTCACATTCAGAGCATGGGGTTGCATCCCTGCCCAGCCTGGCTAATAGAACTTATCTCCAGGGACGTATCTAGTTCTTGTTTGAACCCTGTTACAGTCTTGGCCTTCACAACATCCCCTGGCAACAAGTTCTGCAGGGTGACTTTGGGTTGTGTGCAAAAATACTTCCTTGTATTGGTTTTAAACCCGCTGCCTAGTAATTTCATTGGATATCTTATGAGAAGGAGTGAATAACACTTCCTTATTCACTGTCTCCACACCCAGCAACATTTTATAGACCTCTAGCATATCCCCCTTAGTCGTCTCTTTTCCAAGCTGAACAGTCCCAGTCTTTTTAATCTCTCCTCATACAGCAGCTGTTCCATCCCCCTCTTCATGTTTGTTGCCCTTCTCTGTACCTTTTCCAATTCCAATATATATATATATATATATATATATATTGTGATGGGGTGACCAGATCTGCACACAGTATTCAACATGTGGGCATCCCATGGATTTGTAGAGACAATAGGATATTTTCTGCCTTGTTATCTATCCCTTTCCTAATGATTCCCAACATTCTGTTCGCTGTTTTAACTGCCACTGCACATTGACAGGTTTCAGAGTAGCAGCCGTGTTAGTCTGTATCCGCAAAAAGAACAGGAGTACTTGTGGCACCTTAGAGACTAACAAATTTATTAGAGCATAAGCTTTCGTGGGCTACAACCCACTTCTTCGGATGCATATTGAGTGAAACATATATCGAGGAGATATATATACACACATACAGAGAGCATGAACAGGTGGGAGTTGTCTTACCACTGGAAATAAAACTTACCTCTCAGAGTTGGTAAGACAACTCCCACCTGTTCATGCTCTCTGTATGTGTGTATATATATCTCCTCGATATATGTTTCACTCAATATGCATCCGAAGAAGTGGGTTGTAGCCCACGAAAGCTTATGCTCTAATAAATTTGTTAGTCTCTAAGGTGCCACAAGTACTGCACATTGAGTGGATGTTTTCAGAGAACTATCCACAGTGACTCCAAGATCTCTCTCTTGAATTGTAACAGCTAATTTAGACCCCATCATTTTGTGTGTATAACTGGGATTATGTTTTCCAATGTGCATTACTTGGCATTTACTTTCCTATATCAGTTTTGGAGCCTTAATACAAGAGCTAATAACTTTAACTGGTGAATACAATTCATGCAGAATATTTGCTCCATATCATTGTCCTTACCATGTGCCACCAATCACCCATAGACACCCACATACTTGTTTATTTTCATTTGTATTGCCTTTTGGAAAATGATAAGCAAGCAAATATACGCTCTCTTAATTTGTGTATCTCATTCCTCATGAAAAAAATGAGTTTAAAGTAGTTGAGTTTCCCTCAAACATTCTTCTAAAGCATGGAATAACTAGTACATTGTTGCAGAAATTTGTTTTGGCACTAGTTTAAAAAAAAGAAAAGACAAAAAGCTTTTAAAGTGAGAATTGGAAAGAAAATATGACAATAGATTGCCCAGTATGGGTTCCCCATCAGCTCTAGGACACCTGAAGGTGTGTTTCCAGTAAATACAGATGTTATCACCTTTTTCCAATGGCGATGTGTTTTCTTTTCCTATTAAGTTACTCAGTAACTAGAAATAAGGTCCTTATCTATGATAATTCCCCAGCACAAACGAAACACCCTCCAGTTCAAGGAACTCAAGGTGTAAAGATTCAAAATGTAAAAACAAATTGATAAATTGAACTTGTATTTACAAAGGGCTGATCTAAAAGCCTGTTTTAGCCTCTGGAAGCTGTTCAGTTTTATAATGTCCTATAGGAATCCGGAGTATGGATCTGCAGTGACCCAGCTGGGTGATTCTCAACGTGCCTTAAGGAAAATACAATCTGACACGAGACGTCTTAAATGTTATCAAGCAAATTTGCCCTCTAAGCAATGTCATTTCTAGGGCACACTCAGATATTAAAGAAGTTGGGAAAGAGACCTGTTTCCAGGCTGCATCAACCTGGTACGATTAAGAGCCCTCCAGGAACTGTGAAAAAGTCCCAGTGTCCATAGAATAATTGAAGAAAGAACCCATTTGTATTTGCTGATGGAGACGCCGAGGTACGGACAATAACACCCTCTGGTTTCCATCAGGAGCAGCTGAAACATGTCAGGGCAGCACCGACAGTGACACTGGAAATAAAACTGCCCGGCTTTGTGGGGGAGACTCCTGGAGCTCAGCACTCACCAGGTCCCTTCTCTGGGCCAAGGATGCCCAGCACCTGCCCTCCCCTGGCTCCCATCCCACCAGCAGGGGACTGAGGAGCTATTTCCCCACAGGAAGGGCTTTGAGTGCCCTCTGGTGCCGGGGCTGCGAGCGCTGCTGCTGGCAGGGGGGCTAATGGGTGCCCAGGCTCTCAGCCGCCCAGCTGGAGGGGGCATGTGAGGATCTCGTTATACCCGCTCTGCTCAGGGTGGGGGCGGACAGAGCCATACAGACAGCTCCCGCCTCCCCCTCCCGGCCACGGAGCAGTAGCAGCCCACACAGCCGGGGATTTACATCCCACAGCCCGGCGTCAAAAGGGGGCGGGGGGGAGCTGTCGGTGCAGCTCCTGGGGGACAGCTCTGTCAGCCAGCAGCCACGTCCCACTCCGAGCCCAGCTAAGGGCTGCGGGTTCCTCCAGGGAGAGCGCGGGGCAGGGGTTCATTTTCCTGTTTGCACCCCGCTGTGGTGGGAAACTTGAGGGGGGGGAGCAGAATCCCCCCGTGCTCCCGAAATAGCGCCCCCACCAGGGGATGTTGTGAAACCCAGCAGTATATCTGGGTTCAGAAGAGAATTAGATCAGATCCTGGAGGAGAGGTCCACCGATGGCTATTAGCCAGAGTGGTGAGGGACCAGCCCGCTGCTCTCGGTGCCCCTAAGTCTCTGTTTGACAGAAGCTGGGAGTGGCTGAGGGGTGGATCACTCGCTAATCGCCCTGTTCTCTTCATCCCCTCTGGGGCGCCTGGCGTTGGCGTCCGTCAGAGACAGGACTCTGGGCTGGAGGAATCTTTGCTCTGACGCTGTCTGGCCATCCTGGAGTGTTGTCTACTCGTCTTAACCCATTTCATTTTCTTCTAGTGCTGTCCACATTCTAACTCTTGGGTTCAGACCCCCGAGGCCTACAGAACGGGCCTGTGCTAGCTCACACACCAGGTCCGTGGCTGAGATGGGGATAGAACCCAGGAGTCCTGGCTCCCAGCCCTGGTCCCTGTCTGCTAACCACCTGACCTGTCAGCGCTTGCTGTCCTACAGGGCCCACGTGACCTTGTGCTCTGCTCCGTCATGACAAAAGTGCTCGTCACCCTCTGCGTCCTCGGCGCTCTCCAAGCGACCGCAGCAGCTCAGAACAAAACGGGTGAGTCGCCGGCGGTCGGGGCCGGCAGCCTGAGCTGTAGCCACCCCATAGGGGACAGGAGGGGTGTGGTCCTGCTTTAAAGAGTCTGTGAGCCCTCTAGCGGTGCTCACTGTGTTCTGTGATTGAGACACCCCCAAACTCCAGGTCGTTTGGGGATAATGTCGGTTGGAAAATGGGCAGAGGCAGGGGGTTACCCCCCAACAAAAATGTCAAGCTGTTTTAAAATGCAAAATTTTAATCCTGAAACGCTGCCATGGTGCCTCGTGGGAGCTGTAGTTCAGAGACCTTGTGCTCCTTCTCAGTGGGGAGATGGGTCTAGTGGTTAGAGCAGGGGGGGCTGGGAGCCAGGACTCCTGGGCTCTATCCCC
>NW_020664998.1:460939-469730 GCF_002925995.2 Terrapene triunguis
GCTCTATCCCCGGCTCTTGGATAGGAGTGGAGTCTAGTGGTTAGGGCAGGGGGGGCTGGGAGCCAGGTGCATCATGAGACACATAGTCCAGGGAAGAAAATGGGAGCAAGAGGCAATTGAATTTCATCTCCCATGATGCACCGGGTGCCATTTTGGGCTTTAAATATGATGGTTTTTGGCCCCCCCAAATCAGTTCAGTTTCTGGCTGTTCAGCGTGTCAGCCATAGGTGGGGTCTGGTGAATGCACTGCTACATGGGTGGGGAAAAACAACCCCCCCCCCGCCCCAGCTGCCCAATGGGCTGTGAGTGGGGAACTAGCCCAGCCAATCAGCAGGAGGTGTGGCCCAGCTGGCTCTGATCAACCACTAATCGCTGCCGAGGCTGAGGGCAGTGGGAGGAGCCTGAAGGCTATATGAGTCGGACCCCGCTCACTCCAGGAGCAATAGTGGGGCGAGAGGTGACGCACAGCAGAAGGGGTCACTCAGCCGCAAGCCCCAGAGACAGCGCCAGAGCTGGGTCTGACCCACGGCTCTTTGGAGAAGACGGTGCCACGTGCAGGCACCATTCGGAGCCTCTGTGAAGAGACCTGCGCATGGAGAACTCACAGGGAAATGGGCCCGAAGCAAACAGCTGCAGATGATGGTGAAAGCTCTGTTGACGCACCCCTGTTTTGCAAGAACTGCTACGTTCTCTGCTTTCCTGTCTGCCCCTCGCCTCAGTTTCTGGGGCGCCTGGGTCATCTGGGCCCCCAGGCAACTGGGGAGTGACGTCAGAATATTCAACTGTTTGCCAAAGTCCATTTTCCATCCACGAATGGCCGGGATGGGAAATTTTCTGCCGGGGTAATGTTTGCGGGTTATTATCGGGTGAACGCAGAAGACGTCGCAGCCCCTTGGTGGTTTGATCCACTCCTCAGCTCTGGGGTGGAATAGCGACCCCTTGAGCCAGGGTGGCTGTAGGTGAGCGGGGCTATTGCACACTTCCAAGGGTTTTTGCACACTCAACCCTTTCTCCCGGACCACTGGGTAGCAGTGCCAAGTCCAGGAGAAACCGAGGCACACATCAGCGTCATAAAAATATGGCAGAACATGGCCACTTCATCACAGCCCCTTCTTCCAGTGTGGGAAGCTTCTACGCTCTAGTGGCACCATTAGCGGTGCTGTTATAACAGCTGTAGCCTGGAGAGGGCCCAGGAAGGATTTGGAAATCAAGAAGCTGGACATTGGTAGCGGGTACAAAGATGAGTTTCTCCCCTGACCCCGGCTCTCTTTTCAGGGATGCCTCTGACCTGTTTCTATTGCAAATCTGGGCAAAGCTGTTCCCACAACCTCCCCCAGATCTGCTCCTCTCCCCAGGACGCCTGCATCATCGTTCAAGAACACAACACATTCGGTGAGTCCCGTCGGCTTTCGCGGCAGCTGTGGGGTGCGGCGGGAGCCCTGCTCTCGGATACTTTTCCCAGGTGGCTTGCTAGCCATCGTGTGTCTGAATGCAGCCAAAGGCAGCCAATCAGCTACTCCCAGCGGGAAGGGGTGGGGTCCCCGTCAGCGGAGGTTTTCCGACCAGGTTGGATGAACACCTGTAAGGGCTGGTCTAGGTTGCCTTGGTCTGCCCTCAGTGTTGGGCGCTGGACTGGATGAGGTCCCTTCCAACTAGCAGCGGCATGGGGTGCTCACCAGGTGATCGCAGGGAGTCCCCCGGCAGCGAGGGGCCCCCCAGGCCTGGGGACTCAGTTTCTTGTCCCCAGGGACAATATGACAGCCAAAGGGAAGTGCCTGCCCCACTCAGCGTGATGGCCCAGGGACAGCTGCCCCCACCCGGTGGGATGATGCCACCCCCCCTATGGTTTTGGGGGGCAACACCAGTCTGGGCGCTGGAATTTAGCCTAGAAGGGAGGGCACCATGGGATGAACCCCCCGCTGCTTCCAGCCCTGTGGTCCTGCAGAGGTGCCTGGTGATGGTTATGAGGTGGGGTGGGGGTCCGCTCTAAGGATCTGCTCGTATCAATATTTAACGGGGGCCGTGACACTGCGGTGGCTCCGTCCGTGTAACCGGCGCGTGACATCCCCTTCTCGCTCTGAAGCCTTTCAGTCTAGCACGTGGAATGGAGGCACGTACCAGTCCTGCGCCGACTCCCGCCAGAGCCTCATGGGCTTCCTGGCTTTTTACTTCGGGGCCACGGTGACCGTGGAGATCCGGTCAGAAATTTGCAAGACCAACGACTGCAACGTCCATTTAATGCCCATCGGTATGTATCGCTGGTGGCGGGTCTGATTCGGGGGCACGGGGAAGCCGCTGGGTCGAACCCCCGATCTCTGAGGAGCTGCTATTCCCGGCCTCGGGGAAAAGCCAGGAGATTTCCAAGGACTCTGGGGCAAGCGAGCAGTTTGGGGGGGAAGTTATTTGTCATGGGAAGCAAGTGTGGATGAGACATGTCTAGGGGAGAGAGGGAAGTTTTAAAGCCTTTGTCCTGGTAAGACCTTTCCTTGCACACTGTGTCCAGCTGTGGTCCCCCAAATTCAAGGCAGATGAATTCAAACTGGGCCAGGTGCAGAGCAGGGCTACTGGGCTGATCAGAGGACATGGGGAGCCAATCTTATGAGAGGGGACTGGAAGAGCTGGGTTTGTTTAGCCTGGGATAATGCAAGCTGAGAAGAGACCCGATTGCTCTCAGGAGGGATGTTCTGGGGTGCAAACCGGACCAGTAAGGGGTCACCCTCTAACCATGGGTGCCTTAAAATGCTCTATGTCTGCGCTCACAGCTTGGAGGCCTCCAGTCTCCTGAGTGTCTGTGGGCTGGGCAGCTGGGGTGCAGCGCTCTGCCCCTGGTATCCTCCACCCAACACCCCCGCCCCCCACAGTCCTGGATTTCCCCAGCGCTGCAACGTCTGGCCCTTTTCCGGGCCGGTCAGAGTCACAATCAGGTTGATTTGCTCCTTTAAAGAGACCCAGCAGCTTGCCCCGTTAACACTCACTTCCGTTCAAAAAGAGCACTGGGTTGACTTAGCTCAGTGGAGGCATAGGTTTCCCGTGGGTGCTCGACTCCTCCTCTGCCCCCGGCCCTGCCCCCACTCCACCCCTTCCATGAGGCCCCGCCCCTTCCCCGCCCCCATTCCAACCCCTTCCCAGAAGTCCCCGCCCCAACTCGGCCCCCTCCCTGCCCCTATTCCAATTCCTTCCCTCAAATCCCCACCCCGGCCCCGCCTCTTCCCCGCCTCCTCCCCTGAGCATGCCACATTCCCGCTCCCCGCCCCCATTACTGGACAGGCACCAGCGGGCTGGAGCTCCTGCAAGTGGAGGAAGATGGGTACTTCCACTGAGGCAGATTCAAGTCCCTGGAAACTGCTGGATTTTGTCTCTCGAAAGGAGCAAATGCACACGGAGCGAGGCGGACGCAAGCCCTGAGTGGTCCGGCGTGTGCCCCAGAACACAATGGGGGGAAGCAGCCTCAAGGGAGAAGACCGATAGAAGTTGGTGGAAGATGCGGGCATGGGAACACACAGGCCAGGAAGTGACCGAGGCTGGAAGTCAGGATGTTTCTAGCGGCCAGAGGAGAGGGGTGGCGGGACAGCTGCCCGTTGGAGGAGTGGGGGCAAATAACCACGCTAGCTGCCTGAGCGGGACGAAGTGCTGGGTTGATGACCTGGGAGGGTCCTGCCTGTCCTACGTTCTCCTGCCGCGGTTTCTTCCTGGAGCAAATGGTTCTTTCCCTGTCTGCCTTTCAGGGCAGGCTATCAGCAGTGTCCGCAATGGCCTGCAGTGCCCGGCCTGCTACGCCCCGGGCTTCGAGAGCTGTGAGAGCAACGAGAGCTTGCGCTGCACTGGAGGTGCCGACCAATGTGCTGTTGTCGTCGGGACGCTGGCGCAAGGTGCGGCTTCCTTCGCTCTGGGGCGAGTTAAATCCCCGGCGAGCCCGGGGGTGTCCTGGGGCTCGTCCGCGCCCGCTGAGCCGGGGAGCCGGGAAACACCCCTTTGCTTAGCAAAAGCTGAAACCATAGAGGCCATCACTCAAAACAAAGGGCTGCATGATCGTGCTATGCCCTGGCTCAAAGCCCCCCTGCTGTAACCACTAGACCCCACACCCTTCCCAGAGCCCAGGAGTGAACCCAGGAGTCCTGGCTCCCAGCCCCCCCATCTCTAACCACTAGACTCCACTCCCTTCCCAGAGCTGGAGAGCGAACCCCAGAGTCCTGGCTCCCAGCCCCCACTGGACATTCCAGCAAGACTTGGTGACCCTTTGCATATTTCAAACATGGCAAGACTGAGCAGAAGCTTAGCCATGTGGGTTGTGAAGTTTCCCAAAGCTAGGATTGGCGAGGGCGGGTCAATTGGAGAGAAGCAGAAGACCAGGGAGCAGGGGCAGAATAGCCCAGGACAGAGATAGAAGAAGGACTGGGAATGTGGCCTTGGGAAAAGCTAAGGCAGAGCTTTTGGGCAGAAAACTGGCTGGAAAGGGGCTTTGGACCGTGGGCAAATACATTGTTTGTAGCTACGCAGTATTACATCAAAGATAGCCCTGTTTCCAATGCCAATTTCTCTTCCTGATGGGAATGACCCTCAAGATCTCAAATTTTTGGTGAACCGCTCTGGTCATAAGGGGTGACAATATTTTCCACCTTTTGCCAAGTAGCAGCAGACTTCTGGGGCCTTGTAGTATTTCCTTAGGACAGTTTGCTTGGTCACACTGTTTCCACCAGTCCTGGAACAGAGGTGTATGCAAACAGCATGCAGGCTGTCCCCTTAATCTCTGTTCAAACTCCAAGGGCTCTCAGGGAATATTTTTGGAGTCAGAGATTCATGCAGAGAACAATTTCTCCTGCTGTTTGCCACAGCCGCTCAGGAAAGATGTTGCATGGAAAAAAACGGACCGCAAGCTTGTCTGACTAGGTGAAACATCTGCCCAGAGGGTCATCCACTTCATTGCCTGTGTAGGATGAGAACATTGAACCCCCTAAGAGTCCCCTGTGCTCCAGGAACTCCCTGCAACTCCTCCTTACTCCATGTGCCCCCCACAGCAGGGTACCCCCAGGCCAGGGGCTCCGCATGGTCCTATCCACCAAAGCATGAGATGCTGTCATACGGCATGCAGGACCTCCCTTTGCTAGGCCAGTGATAACGATTCAGAGGCCAGGGCATCTTGCAAAGAAACATGGGTGCATCTTGAGGACCGTGTTGGAAGAAGAGCGGGGTTCCCTCAACCCCCCGAGGTTTATTTTGCCTCCGTGCTTGATACTGGTTCCATCGCTGCTGGAATCCTGTGTCCAGTGCTGGTGTCAGGGAGCATTGTGGTAAATTGGAGTGTGTGTGTGTTGGGGGGGAGGGTCAGAGAAGAGCCATGAGAATGATCCGAGGCGTGGAAAACCTGGGTTTAAAGTCTAGTGGCCTACGCTACTCAGGATGCCACGTTAGCTGAGAATTAATGAACCGGGCCAAGAGCTATCCCAAGGGCGCTAGGGCTTAGAGACGAGGTCCCTGGAGAACCAGCCTGGGCC
The DNA here is from genome assembly GCF_002925995.2 of Terrapene triunguis. Taxonomy (NCBI): domain Eukaryota; kingdom Metazoa; phylum Chordata; order Testudines; family Emydidae; genus Terrapene; species Terrapene triunguis. The sequence goes on from NW_020664998.1 coordinate 466,432, forward strand.
CGATCATGGCATCACAGAAGGGGGTTAGGCCGTGCCGTGTCTGATCTGCTCTGGTTTCCCCACACAGGTGATGTCGCTATCCCGTTTGCAGGCCGGGGCTGCGCTACCCGGGTGGCCTGCGGCATCAAGACACTGGAATCGGGGGTGTTCACCTACAAACTGACCAATGTCCAATGCAGCCCAGCGCCCAAAGCGCAGACCAGCAGCGCCATCCCGACTCTGGCCTGGGGTCCCTTCACCCTGGCCAGCATCGTCCCCCGGGTCCCCCTTTTCCTCCCTTTCCTTCTGGGGCTATGCTTCTGCTGACTGGCAGGACCCCCCCGGGCCATTGGTGTCTCAGTATAACCGGTGCACTCGGCCTTTCCTGTTCCCTGACCTGCCTCAGTTTCCCCCCGCCCCTGTAAGGGGAATAACAATGGTGAGCTGCCATTGCAAAGGGCTTTGGGAGCGGGGGGGGGGGGGGGGGGGCTTGAGACAAAGCCTGATGCAGGCGAGAGGAGACTCTCCACTAGAGTTTGGAGCAAAGTGCTGTGTATTATTAATACCCCCTCACAGCTTCTTCCCCAGCCTTTCAAAGATCTCTGCGAGGGAATAGAACCCAGGAGTCCTGACTCCCAGCCCCACTGTGCTAACCACTAGACTCCACTTCCCTCCCAGAGCTGGGAGAGAACCCAGGAGTCCTGGCTCCCAGCTCCCCGGAGACTCCAGAAATGGTCCGAGTCCCCCTGTGCATTTCAAACTGCTCTGAATAAAGCATGACCAGAGATGCAATCGCACAGGAGCGTCCCTGCATGCGCGTGTGTTTGTGTGTACCAGCGCTGACCGTGTCTGCTCCGCTTTCATGCATCTCTGCCAAACACCAGTGCTTCAGGGAGCAACTCTGCCTCCAGAACTGACTCCGATCAGAGGCTCCTGGTGCCCTTGTGTCTGTCTCCTGTCCCTCCTTAAACATCTGGTTCAGCGACGGCCTTCACACTTATCTCTTTACACACCCATTCCTCATTCACACACAGAACAGAATTAATTTACACAGAACGTCTTGAGCAGGAACATCAAATTGCAATGCACAAGAAAACAATCACGGCATCCTTTTACTTATTTCAAAATGCTAAACCTACAACAAATTGGTGACCCTCAAAGGTCTGTTACTGCCTTGAAATCAGCCCAGACACAGATTCTGGCTCATGTATCTCTACCCATTGGCCCATTAGGCCATTCCTTTCTGTTATTCAGAAAGGGTGGCTGGCAGGATATGATCAAATCATACATCAATACATTTAATACATGCTACATTATTATTTTTTATCCTTCATTCTAAATTTTATAAAATACAAACATAAAATCCTACAACCCAGAGAGGTGCTTCTCCCAGCTCATGCCCCCGAGCAGGGAGTCAGGGTTTTGTTTACGAACAGGCAGGGTGATTAAGATAAGAAAAGGCTGGTAAGGAAATTAACGATCTGGAAATCTTTAGATGAACCTGTAAAAGAAGAATCCCACTGCAGTGGGTGGGGGGTGTAGAAGAAACCCCCAACTCCTGAGACTGCAGGGGACTCCGAAGAAATAGCCAAGCCCTTGGAGCCAAGGTTACGTTCAGAAAAGGGAGATGTGAGGGGCGTAGGTGAAAAGAAGGGGCCAAACCCCAGGGCAGGGTGAGCAGTGGGATAGAAAAGTTCCCACGCTACCCGTGGTACTGATGTGGCCTCACATCACAGCCCCTCAGTGAGGCAGAGCAGGGCTGTTATCCCCATTGTACAGGTGGGGCACTGAGGCACACACAGACTGAGGGCCAGATTTTCAAAGGTATTTAGGCACCTAGTGGGCTGTTCAAAAGGACCTAGAAGGTTCGGTGCTTTGTAAACCCCACTAGATGCCAAGCTGCATCTTTGGATGCCTAAAGACCTTTGAAACTCTGTCCCTAAGGCACTGGCCTGTGGTCAGACAGGCAGTCCATGGGGGAGTAGCACCCACGTCTCTCAGGGCCAGCTCCCGATCCACGGCACCAGCCTTTCTCTCTGCTGCATGCTGCAAAAATGAGGACTCAGATAGATGGGAGTGAAACCAAGGCGGCCAGTTCTCTGCAACTCCAGCACACGGTCCCATGGGAAGGATGTCACGGTTGGCAGCATGAAAAGCAGCAGAGAGGTCAGAAAGGCTGGAGATAGGAGACTCAGATGAGAGGCGATCACTTAACCCCCCCAGGGGTGGCAGGTTCTGCCCCAGGCTGGGCTGTACAGCAATGGCTGCTGGGCAATTTTACACTGTAACTGAAAACCATTTGGTTTTTGTCATTTTTTGTTCTGAGTTTGAGGAAAGGAAGGAAAGTATCAGGTGTGTTTGTGCCTCAAATTCTTAGCTGTATCCAGGCCATTGCAGAACAAAGAACAGAAATTGCATCCACAGAGTCCATAAAGTCGAGGATTATTGTCATGATTTGTGTTATTCACTGGGCACCATCTGTGTGCTCGGCACTGTTCAGAATAGGCCAGACAATGGCATATTCTGCTATATATCTTCTGGTCTATAGCAGACTCCCGCCACGACATCACCCTTGTTGTTCACACTTCTAAACCCAATCCAGAGACTCTCAGATTTTTCTGCAGTTTCATACCGGAGCTCTGAGCAGTCATACTCCTCTCTTACATACAATGCAACTCCCCCACCTTTTCTGCCCTGCCTGTCCTTCCTGAACAGTTTATAACCATCCATGACAGTACTCCAGTCATGTGAGTTATCCCACCGAGTCTCTGTTATTCCAATGACATCATAATTCCCTGACTGTGCCAGGACTTCCAGTTCTCCCTGCTTGTTTCCCAGGCTTCTTGCATTTGTGTATAGGCACTTAAGATAACTCGCTGATCGTCCCGCTTTCTCAGGCCTTGGCTACACTGGTGCTGTACAGTGCTGCAACTTGCTGCGCTCAGGGGTGTGAAAACGCCCCCCCAGCGCAGCGAGTGCAGCGCTGTAAAGCGCCAGTGTAATCAGAGCCTGCAATGCTGCACGCTCGCTCGCAGCGTTGCAAGCTACTCCCCTCGGAGAGGTGGAGTACATACAGCGCTGCGAGAGCTCTCTCGCAGCGCTGGCGGCACGACTACACTCGCGCTTCACAGCGCTGCTGCGGCAGTGCTATGAATTGCCAAGTGTAGCCAAGGCCTTAGTCTGAGACAGGAGTCCTCCCCTCTTGCGTTCTCCTGCTCGTGCTTCCTCCCGGTATCCCATTTCCCCACTTACCTCAGGGCTTTGGTCTCCTTCCCCCAGTGAACCTAGTTTAAAGCCCTCCTCACTAGGTTAGCCAGCCT
>NW_020664998.1:469740-473704 GCF_002925995.2 Terrapene triunguis
GCGCCCCCTAGTGCCACACCGGGGCATTGGGGCCAGCCCTGACTGCTGGAGAGAGCCCCCACTCCACTCCCTGCAGCACAGCGCCCCCTAGCACCAGCCTGGGGCATCGGGGCCAGCCTGGGTCCATCTCCCTCTCCTGTGGTTCACAACAGCCATCACTGTGCACGGCTCCCAGCCCCCCCTGCTCTAACCACTAGTCCCCACTCCCCTCCCAGAGCTGGGGAGAGAACCCAGGAGTCCTGCTGTAAACCCAGCATCTCTGCAAACCTGAAAGCGGATGCTTATTTATCCACATTATTGCCAATAAAGAAAGTGGGGGTGGGCAGCGGTGGCAGCGGAATTTGGGGGCACTCGTGGTTATCGGGGGTCAATGGGCCCAATGGTCCTGCCTGGCCGGGGAGTCGATGAATCCACGACAAACCAGCCTGTGTGTCAGAGCCTGGCGGCTGCTTCCGCTCCACAGTCCCTGTTCCCCCGCAGCTCACACCTCGGCTGCCCCAAGCCAGTGACCCAGTGTGGAACCAGCTTCGGCTGGCAGGGGACCCTCGGTTCGGCTGGTGCGGGACCCTTGGTTTGGCTGGCGGGGGACATGGTTTGGCTGGCGGGGGACACGGTTTGGCTGGCGGGGGACCCTCGGTTCGGCTCGGAGACCCCCTAGTGGTTGCCTGGGAAAGGGGCCAGACAAGGGCTGGGGTGCCAAGGAAACCCCCGCTGGCTCTCAGGGCACCACACCAGGCCCGTTATTTCACTCCCTCCCCCCAGGGCTCCCCCGGGGCCGTGTTCAGAGGCTCTGATGAGGTTCCCGCGGGTCGGTTCGTCCTCTCGGCCTGGCATCCCCCTTGGAGCCGCCTCCCTCTCCTGGCTAATCCTGGGTCAGCACACGGCTCCTCCCCTCCAGCTGCAAAATTCCCTCGGCCCCTTGTCAGGTTTAAATAAAGCGGGTCCAGAGACTCGCCCGTTGGCTGCAGCGCCGCGGCCCCGGCCCCTTGCTCACGTTCATAGACTCAGAGAATCTCAGGGTTGGAAGGGACCTCAGGAGGTATCACGTCCAACCCCCTGCTCAAAGCAGGACCAACACCAACTAAATCATCCCAGCCAGGGCTTTGTCAAGCCGGGCCTTAAAAACCTCTAAGGAAGGAGACTCCACCACCTCCCTAGGGAACCCATTCCAGTGCTTCACCACCCTCCTAGTGAAATAGTGTTTCCTAATATCCAACCTAAACCTCCCCCACTGCAACTTGAGACCATTACTCCCTGTTCTGCTGCCTTTCCCAGCGTGTTTTCCTGGTTCTCCCCCACCCACGTCCACCCGAGACTCCGCAGAACCGAGCCCCAATTCCTACGGCTCTTTCTCCTGCCGCTGGCCCGATCTCCGCTTTCTCTCCCCTTTTCGCAACATCCGTCCCCCTCCCCGTGGCCCGGTGGCTGCGTTTCCCCTTCCCCTGCGGTTGCCTGGCGCCGAACAGTTGAACTCCCCATCCCAGCCCGTGCCAGGTTCCTGTTCAGGGCCTGGCAGCGTCTGCCACCCAACGGCCGCCTGACATTTCTCCTTTTTGCACAGCCGGGGCTTTCTCACACACACTGTTCCTCCGTGGGGCCTGAACCCCTTGGGATGCTCCCACGACAGCTTGTCCGGCTCTACATCATGTTCCCGTTCGCCCCATTGTCCCCGCCAGGCTGCTGGGCCCCCTGTTAATGCTGGTGGGGGGACAGCAGGGATGGGGCTGCTAAGGTGAACGTGGCTGTCTGGAGGGGTCATTGCTGGAAGACCACTTCCATTGCAGGCGTCACAGGGCAGAGCCCCCCCCCCGGCTGGGTCAGAGCCAACGTCCCAATGGCTCTCGGGAGAGAAACGGGAAAGGGGGGGCAGTTCACCCCCAATTGAAGCGAAGGATTCAGAACCCCAAGGGAAGGAGGTGGGGTCATAACCTGTGGGGGTGGTGACCCCTCTCCCCCAAAGAACATGGGCAAGGGGAGAGATGGGGCCCGGATCCCCTCCTCTGAGGAAGGCAGAGATGGGGTTGTGACCCCAAGAGGAGGGGGGACTGTGACCGGTGGGGGGAGGGGAAACGAGGCGATGACACCAGCGGGGGGAAGCGGGACTGTGCCCCACTGAGAAGGGGGGAGATGGGCCCGTGACCCCCAAGAGGCAGGGGGGAGAAGATGAGGTCTTGGCCCCCGGGGGCAGGGAAGGAGGGGGCCCAGGAAGGTGCACAGTGGGGTCATGACGCCCAGAGGGGAGGGGGCCATGACCCCATGGGGGTGCAGGGAGGTGCGGAGACAGGTTCATGCCTGGCAGCCCCTCCCCCCCGGGACTCAACACCCCCAGCCGCAGCAGAGGAAGCAGAAGGGGAAGTGGAGACCTCATGGGGGGGGCTTGTGCAATGGCTCCCCCCCCCGCTGGGCAGCCACAGGCCCGCCCTGCTCCCCCTGGCCGACGTGGCATGAGGAAACCCCCCCAAAGCCCACACCGCGCAGGCTGCGACTGGACGCCCGGAGCCGCTGGGTGACAGGACATGGGGACTCTCCCCGCGAGCCGGAACCGACCCGGCCCAGACAGCGCATGGATGGTTCTAATCCTAGCAGGTGCGGGGTGGGTAGCGGGTCGGGAGTGAGGGGCACCGGCGGAGCTGGGGTGGGGGGGAGCCCAGGGCTTGGCTAGCAGGGGGCTGTGGGTCGGGAGTGAGGGGCACTGGCAGAGCTGGAGTGGGGGGGAGCCCAGGGCTGGGCTAACGGGGGGCTGCAGGTCAGGAGTGAGGGTCACCAGTTAATAACACCCTCTTCCATCCCCTCAGCCTCCATCCCGAGCTCCTGCCTCCAGCCGGCGCAAGCCCGGGATGGACTCACCATCAGGAGGGAGCCAGCGACCCTTGACGTGGGCGGGGACATGACCCTGGTCGTGCTGGGCATCGACCAGACCCTCCTGGTCTGCAGCTGGTACCGAGGGGCAGAAGCCGGCATCGCCGCAAAGTGGATCCTCAGCTACGCCCCGTCCGCCACACCCCAGAAGTTCTACGGCCCGGCCCACACGGGGCGGGAGACAGTGGGGCCCACCTGCTCCCTGCACATCACAGGGCTCAGAGGGACCGACGCCGGCAGCTACACCCTGACTGTACAGGGTCCCGGGTACAACCAGGCCATCTCCATGAGCGTCTCCTTCTCCGGTCAGTGCCACCCGCCTGCTGGCATGAGAGAGGCTGAGATGCAGCCACCTCTGGGGTGGGGCGTGGGGGCTGGTTATGCAGGGACCCCTCACCTGGCACCAAGATGCAGCAACCTCTGGGGTGGGGCGTGGGGGCTGGTTATTACAGGTTCCCTCTCTCTCCCCAGCCCGACCAGTCCCCTGGTTCCTGGCTGTCGTCGTGGGCGTGCCGTTGGCAGTTCTGGTGTGTGTGGCCCTGCTGGTGACTTTTATCGTGTGTAAGAGACGTCGCGGCTCAGGTACAGCCGGGAGCTTCCCCGTGAGGGCAGCCAGGACTCCTGGGGTCTAGCTCTGGGAGGGGAGTGAGGTCTAGTGGTTAGAGCAGGGGGAACTGGGGGCAAGGACTCCTCGGTTCTCTCCCCAGCTCTGGACGGGGCAATGGGGTCAAGTGGGTGTAAGTAGGGTGGGCTGGGGACCAGGACTCCTGGGTTCTATCCCCAGCACTGGGAACAGAGGGGGTCTGGTGGGTTAGAGCGGACCTGGGAATCAGGACCCCAAACCCAGCCTCTCTCACATCTTCCCAGGTACCAGCAACCTGATCGAACCCCCCGGGGAGAGAACAGGGATCGTTCCAAAGTAGAAGAACCTGCCCCTCGGGCAGGGCCAGCTGCAAGTGCCAGGAACTCAGCCTGCCTGAGATTTGCCGGTGCCCCTCACTCCCGACCCACAGCCCCTGGCTCCCACAGCGCCAGGCTCCCCCCTCCCAGCCCTGCTGGTGCCCCTCACTCCCGACCCATAGCCCCTGGCTACCCCAGCACCAGG
>NW_020664998.1:473714-505289 GCF_002925995.2 Terrapene triunguis
CCCCTGGCTACCCCAGCACCAGGGTCCCCCCTCCCAGCGCCCCTCACTCCCGACCCACAGCCCCTGGCTACCCCAGCACCAGTCTCCCCTGTCCCAGCTCTGCCGGTGCCCCTCACTCCCAACCCGCAGCTGTTTCGGAGAGGCAGAAAAAGCCACTTTTCGCAAACAATAAACGTCCAGTGCAAATCTCTTTCGAGCCGTCCTAGGTTCATTGGGGTTCCCAACGGGAGGTCGGATGGTTTGCCCTCGCGGTGCTAACGTGCGGCTGGATTTTAGCGTCGTCCTCTGCCCCAGACACTGGGGGAATCATTCAGCGTCTTTGCATCCCAGTTCCCCACCTGTATGATGAGACTAATAATATAGAGATATCCTACCTCATAGAGCTGGAAGAGACCTTGAAAGGTCATTGAGTTGAGTCCAGTCTGCTGCCATCACAGGAGGATCAAGTACCATCCCTGACAGATTATTTTTGTCATTGGGTTGTGGGGAGGCTAAACATTAAATAAACGGGGTTCTCATGGAGCAGGGGCCTAGCGGCCATAAAAGAGCCACTGATCGAGCGAGTGAGGCTGTTCATTACAGGCCCCATCTTGCCCTGGGCTCTGGATTTGACTCCTAACGCTTCAGAATTCAAAGGATGAGCAGTTCCCAGTGGCGTTAAAGGGCTGTATCGTGCTAGGAGCTGTGGCAGCGGGCTGTGGACCAGCCGGTCATGGGAGACACCCCGTGCACTAAATGGAATCCAAAGGTACCCATGGGTTGGCTTTCTTAACCCCAAACTCATTGATAACCTAATAAAGTCCAGATCACACCTTCTCCTGAGACCTAGCTGCTCCTAGAGTTCCTCTTTCCACCCTGCTCAGCCCGCACCCTGGGTCCTCTCTTACCTCCAATCCGCAGATTAGCAGCTTTAGTCAAAGGGTATTGTGGGTAAATACTAGGAGGCTGTTACCCATGGGGCGCTACCTATGCGAGAGGAGAGAATGGAGCAGGTGAGCCCGTTGAGGGGCTGTCTGGGGTCAGTCGAAATTTTTTCCCCGCAACTAAAAGTGGCTTTTCAAGAGAAACCCAAATTTTAACCCAAAAACTGATGGCAGCAGAGAGGGGAAAGAAAGTCTTTGAGGAAGGAGGAACGTGATCTAGTGGACTAGAGCAGGGCAGGGGCGGAGGCGGGATACCGGGCTAGATGGGCCTGTTGGTCTGAGCTGGGTGATGCTAGGAAATTGCAGTGTCATGGACTGCCTCTGTGGATGTGGAATCAGCCCTGTGCTGTCAGGACTGTGTCTGATAGCTCCCAGCCCACAGGCAAAGGAGGGTCATTAAACTTGATGACTCCCCTTCATGGCAGAGCCCCTTAGCACCAGGGGATGACTGAAGCCCAGAGTCCAATCAGGTCTATTACTGTCCCCTACAGCAGTGGTCTCCAAAGTGGGGTTCACGCACCCCAGGGGATGCACAAGAGGATCCTTGGGGGTGCGCGGCAGGAGGAGCGCTTTTTTTTTTGCTTCGTCAGTTCGGGCAGTAGTCCGAGCGGCTTTTTTTTTTTTTTTTTTGCTAGAGCCGGTGCGGCGGGGGTGCGTGCTTAAAATTTTTTTACTGATGGGGTGCACGATCAAAAACGTTTGGAGACCACTGCTCTACGGCATCAAACGAGAGCCAGCCAGGGGTCATTTCTTACCACCATACTGCTACCACTAAGTCATCACATCAGTAGCATAAAGGACCCTTGAGCAGTCAACCCTACCTGTAGTCCTCTCCTCAAACCATGAAAACAACCTCCTTCCCCTCCTGTGGTGGGATGGGTATGCCACTAGCCAAGGATGCAAGACTGACTTTCTGCTTAGGGTGACCCAGGGCATAGTCTCTGCAGGTTTCTTGCCCTTTGGTCCCACACTAAGGACGATGACATTTCAGTGCCTCTACACTGTCTCTTGATATTCCCCCCTCTCCTCCCCCCCACTTTAATTTTTGCCCCGTGATTCTTTCTGGTGTTTGTGGGTTTGGTCTCTGGCTCAGGACGGCTGCAGCATCCGTAAGGGAAAATATCACCCAGAAATGACCCCTCCAAAGAGCCACGTTCACCATGGGACCCTCTCTCTCCCTACCTGGGGGACCCGACTCCTCTATCCCCCCCCACCCCACCGGCATTAACGGACGAGGACTCGGGGTGGGGGGCAGCAGCCTTCGTGCTGCTGAGGCTGTTCCTCCTGGCAGGGATGATGGGATGAATGGGGAACATTCTGGAGAAGGAGTCAGATAAGCTGTTGTGGGTGGGTGCATGGGAGCATCCCAAGGGGTTCAGGCCCCACGGAGTAATAGTTTGCATGGAGGAGGGAGTTAGGAGCGAGGAATTCTGCCCCATTAGAACAGCCCCAGCTGTGCAAAAAGGAGAAACATCTGGCCACCGTTGGGTTGGAGGATGGTGGCTGGGAACTGCTGTATTTGTCTGGAGAACAGAGATCCAGGCCGCGGTGGGGGCATTAGATGGTTTCCTGGCAGAAGGGGAAGTAACTGGAATGAGGGCAGGGTGTGGGGTGAAAAGGGCGAGGGACTGGAACCTGGGGAGGCACAAGAGGGATTGGCGATGAGGGATTGTCGGGATATTGACTCAGGGGAACGTGCTGGGAAAACAAAACTGGGACCCACAGCCTTTGGAAAACCACCAGGAATGTAATCCAGGGCTGGGAGCTTCTGTTAGCGGACACAGCGGCTTTAAAGCAACAGGAGTCATCTTTGGCATCACAATATTTGCTGGAAAAACCAAATGGTCCATGGGAGCATTGTGTGCGGCCTGTGAGAAGCAGGTCGCCTCCAACGGTTGGATTAGGAGAAGGTTTACTGGAGAGACTCGAAGGCAGAGAGGAAGATGTGGCCAGCACTAAAATTGCCGGATTCTGACTGTTTGAGTGGGGCTGGAGGAAGAATTGAGAAATTTCAGCAGGGAGTTAAATAAAGTACAGATGGTGGTGTCGTAACAGGGAACACGGGTTTCATTAGCAGCTTATCCTCACTAGGACTGAGAAGCCCCTGAAGGGTTAAAATCCATGTGCATTTTATATAACAACCTGGTATATGGATTGTGCCAGCTCTTTTCCAGACCCAAAGTCCAGAGTATGGTCAAGAGACCAGAGGCCTAGCAAATAGTGATTCGTTAAGAGAAAAGCAGAATAAACAAGATAACATTGCCTTTGCTAAGCTATGCTTGGTCAGTAGAAATGCCAGATGTTGAAGCAATAATTTCATCCAATGTTTCAAATTGAACAAAAGATCCTTGTTCCTATTGTGTTAGTCTCTTCTGTAGGGAAACGTTCTTCCCACAGATCCAACCTTGAGTTTATGAAAAGTTGGCACATGTCAGTATAAAATATGTCATCCTTCCACCTCCCTTCCCAGGGACCAATGCCCTGCCTTAAGACATAAAGGAGACAATCTTTATTGTCAGATACTTTCACTGTTTCTTTGCTTTAACCCCTAGGAATGTCCCTGTTGGACAATCAAAGGAGTTGCTCCATTCCTATGGACCCCAAATCAGAATCCAACATATATATATTTTATACTAATAACATTTTATCAAAGTATTAATTAAATGTTAACTTGCTAACTTGAGACCATGGGCGGAGACACTATGTAACCTGTTAACCATTGGCTAATGTGCTATCTTGTTTTGCTGCAAAACCTATCCCGGGGTGTGGAACTGCCTACCCCGTCACTTTCCCTCGCCCATGGAAAATCCATATATTCCATTGTAATCAATTGATTGACAGTGTCTCTGAGCCTAATAAGCCAGGTGACACTCTGCCAGCACTGTGTGTAATAAACTCCTATGCTTGACCTCTACACGGTGTGGATTTATGTCCTTCACCCCCTTTCCAATGCAACAAACACAGCATCTCTCGGTGGGCTGAAACATTTACTCCCCCAGCCGAACTGTGGTTCCCCCATATGCAAAACTGTAGGTTGAGCTGTGGGTCTACTCTGTGTCACTTGGCCTGGGGCATCAAAAGACTTAACAAGTGTATACACCTGACCGGTTGGATTGTACACAGACACCCTTCGCTAAAACAAAGGGTTGTGGAAAAGCCTTTGAGCGTGTTGAGTTTGTTTGGGCTAAGCAGGCAAAGCAAATCAGTCATGCTCGACTTCCAGAAAACCAGAGTGGAGTTAAGTTTTTAACCCAGGAACAAACGGTTGGGTTTGATTGTTTTTTTCTCCTGTTTATTCAGCGGTTTGTGGTTTTCTGTGATGACAGATGAAGCCATTGTGGGTTGAATGTATGGGCTTGTTTTCTTTTTTTAAATAAGAGGTCAATTGACGTGTTTTAAACTATGGAAGGTTACGCTGCTAAAGGCAAAGGCGGCTCTTACCAAACTAACATCCTGGGTTAAGAAAACGCAGGCTCGATTCAAGGCTGCTCCAGCATGGGCTGTGAATGGAGGGTCAAGCCACCCGAACCGAAGGCTGTTGCAGCACAAAATGTCTTGAGGTGTTTGCTTTGTGTTTGCCACATGGGGCGGGTTGTATATTGGAGACAGCGTTGCAGGTCAGAGCTCTGTGCCAAGCAAAATTGCCACGGCGCTCAGCGATGTTGCTGGTGAAACAGATGGGTAAAGACTGCTGTGAAGAACAAGTCCCAGGGGACTTTGACCCCCTTTGGGGGTTGCAATTGGCTTGTGAATGCCAAAGCGCCTTTAAAAAGAAGTCTTTTCAAAAGAGTGGGAAAATGCTTGGGGAAAAATGTCTCAGGGGCTAAATATTACACAAACTGAGCATGTTTAACCTCTTGTGCATGGCGTTTTCATGGACTGTGGGAATGGGCCACTGCAAATAAATACACAAGCAGCCAGCAGAGGGGAAAGTTCAACTTCCCATTTTGGGCACATGCTTAAAAGACGTGATGGGGGGTGATGGGGCTGCGGTTACCTAGGATGCCACTAGGGGGAGCCAGAGCCCAAGTGACATAGAGGGATGGAACCTCATGGGACAGAACCATGCTCTGCTGGTGAGCCTCACTCCCGACCCGCAGCCCCTGCTAGTCCAGCCCTGGGCTCCCCCGTTACCTCTGCCGGTGCCCCTCACTCCCGACCCGCAGCCCCCTGCTAGCCCAGCCCTGCCCCCTCCCACCAGCTCTGCTGATGCCCCTCACTCCCAACCCGCAGCCCCCTGCTAGCCCAGCCGAGGAGCTTGGAGAGGAGGAAGCCGCACTGGTGGGGGTCGCGGGGAGGTTACAGACAGGTACGTGTATTGGTTGCTGTGCCCCCACTCCAGAGCGGCTGGGCTGGGCCATGAGGACTCCAGGGCAGGGAAGCCGGGGAGTGAGGGCGCGCTGCTCACAGGGACACACGTGTGTGTGTGTGTGGGGGGGGGGGACGTCAGGAAAGGGTAGCAGCGCAGACAGACACATGGAGCAAGGCTCAGCCCCTCCAGCAGGGGGCAGCACACACACACACACACACACACACACACACACACACACACAGAGCAGGGCCCATCCGCTTCAGCAGGGGGCAGCAGAGACACACACACACACACACACACAAACAGACACACACACACACAGAGCAGGGCTCAGTCCCTCCAGCAGGGACACACACACACACACACACACACACAAACAGACACAGAGCAGGGCTCAGTCCCTCCAGCAGGGGGCATCAGGGACACACACACACAGAACAGAGCCCGTCCCCTCCAGCAGGGGGCAGCACACACACACACACACACACACAGAGCAGGGCCCATCCGCTTCAGCAGGGGGCAGCAGAGACACACACACACACACACACACAAACAGACACACACACACACAGAGCAGGGCTCAGTCCCTCCAGCAGGGGGCATCAGGGACACACACACACACACACACACACACACACAGAACAGAGCCCGTCCCCTCCAGCAGGGGGCAGCAGGGACACACACACACACACAAACACAGAGCAGGGCTCAGCCCCTCCAGGAGGGGGCATCAGGGACACACACACACACAAACACACACACACAGGCTGTGGGCCTCACTAGGCGGTACAACTTGAAACACAGATTCTCTTGCTCAAACGCACCCATCATCCGTGCAGCTCCCCCCCCCCCCCGACCCCACCTCCCCCCAGCCCCACCTGTGGCATGCACCAGGAGTGATTCCTGCAGCGTAACCATGCCAGTCCCCAGACAAACGATGCAACGTGCCGGAAACGCACATCAAGGAAGTGGTTTGCTGTCTCACTTCGGGAGTGTGCCGCGCCCTGCATCCCCACCCGACGCCTGACTCAGAGCGACTCAGCATCGCGTCGCCGTCGGCCAAACAGCGGCACCCGGGGGACGAAATCCAGGCTCGAACCGAGAGGGGTTTTTTAGACCCCAGAGAACTGGACGAAGTTTCCTCCTGGAACAGGACCAGGCGCTCCGGAGAAGCCGAGTGGAAGTGGTCCCGGAGGGGATCCCACCCTCTGGAACCAGAGTCGCTAGCGAAAATAACGGTGACAGCATAGGCGCCGACTCCGTGGGTGCCCCGGGGCTGGAAAAACACCCACCGGCAGCCCTGCCAATCAACTTCTCTCCCTCCCTCCAGTGCCTCCCGCCCACCAAGATCACCTGTTCAGTGGCCTGCAGGAGGCGCTGGGGGAGGGGGCGGAGCAAGGGTGGGAAGAGGCGGGGCAGGGGCAGGAAGAGGTGGGGTGGGGCGGGGCCTTGGAGGAAGGGGTGGAGTGGAGGCAGAGCCTGGGGCAGAGCGGGGGTCTAGCACCCTCCGGGAAATAAGAAAGTCGGCGCCCGGAGGTGACAGAAAACCTTCACCTTGATTTCGTCTGCAGCGTAGCCGCAGCCGCGTTGGTCCCAGGATGTTAGAGACACAAGGTGGGGGAAGGAACAGCTTTGATTGGACCAGCTCTCTCGCCAACAGAAGTCGGGCCGATAAGATGTGATGTTGAGCAGAATTTCAGGGGGGAATTTTGCAGGAAATGTCCACTGGAAAGGACTGGCCCGAGCCTCCAATTTTCATAGATGTTATGGCCAGGGGAGACAGCTGCACTCACCTCACCTCACCTGCCTAACACGGGCTGTAGGATTTCCCGGAATAATCCCCATTTGGACAAAAGCAGATCTTCTAGAGAAACAGCCAATCTTGCTTTTAAAATCGCCAGGGATGGAGAATCCACCGCAGGGCTTAGCCAGCTGTTCTACAGGTTAATTACTCTCACTGTTAAAAATGTGTGCCTTAATTCTCATCTGGATTTGTCTGGCTTCAACTTGCAGCCATTGGATCGTGTTAGACCATTGCTGGATTGAAGAGCCCCCGATCAAATTTCTTTCCCCCATTAAAGACTGTGATCAGGTCACCCCTTCTCTGACCCCTCCTCCATTTATCAACAGCAATAACGGGACACAGGATTCTCAGTTTTGAACTGTTCTTTGTGGTCACAAGAACTAGAAACTGATATTTTTTTATTTGACAAAAGTGGAGATTTTCACGTATTCACCTGACTCCAGGAACTGAGGCTTGAAGAAAATCAGCAAACATTGAAAGAATTGGCTGTGCCTGAATGGCGAAATCTTTCACCAGACTGTTATCCTGGTTTTTTGACTATTCTAAATGAAAGGATCCATAAAGCTACACCCCACTGGGTGTTGGCTTCTGGTCTCTTGTCACTGGTGTAACTTCCCTTAGCATCACTGTGAGGTGCATGGTATTTTTAATAAACCGCATCCTGCTACTTCCTGCTTTCTGTATGAATCAGTCGATGTAAAGAACAGATATGCTAGGAGGCGAGCTGGAGAGTATGTGTATTTCATGGGCTAATATACCGCTTCACTGAAACCACAACAGCTCTGTGTGAAGTGATTTTCCTCTGGTCTGTGCATAATATCTCACCTAGAGCTGGTTTATGGGCATTCATAGCTTTCCCATAGCCCCAAACACTTCCCCCTTAGATTGGTGGCAGTAGTGGGATCCTTGGTCTTCCTCCAGGTATCCGGTCTCCTGCCTCTATCTGGCTTACAGTGGAATTTTGCAATTCTCCCACTCTTAGACCAAGTGTGGGCACAACACCCATGTGTACTGACCATTTATTCCTAGCCTGGTCCAACTAGGCATCTGTTTAGAGCTAGCGGGAATGTTCTTTTGCTGGAAAACACCATTTCAGCAACACCGAAATTCCCCATGGGACTGTGTCAATTTTGATGAAATTTCATTTCGGGGGGAAAGATGGAAAACAAACAAAAGCATTTCAATACGGCCGCAGCTTCGACCTTTTTGGGAGGGAATGTTTTGGTTTTTCATTTCTTTGTGAAAGATTTTGATCTGTTTTGTTTTAAAATTGCGTAAAAAACATTTTAAAACATCAACATCGAAACCAAATGCTTTGATTGACCCACAACGAATGTTTCCCCCCCAAATACCCATCTAGCAGGAAGCATTGACATTCAGGATTTGCATTCGGATTTGTAAAGAAACACAAACGTCACAAATTTTCCCATAAATTGGCAGTTCCTGTTCCCACACAGCCCTGCATCTCTCTCTTTCGGGAAGCTGTGATCGCTTCTATCCCATAACGAGCCTTCTTAAAACAAGGAGGTTTATTAGCAAATAGAACAAAGCAGCAGAGAAACCGATTTCCAAACAACAAACAGCCGACACGGACGCTTCCGTGCGTCTGAAATACATTTCGCTCCAAGCTAAGGGCTTGTCTATGTGGGGACATGAACACCTGCTTTGCAATGGGAGGAGATCAAAGTGCAAGAGGAAACTTTTAGTGCGCAGTAGCAAGGTCCATGCGACAGCTAGTGCACTAAGTGCACCTAAGTTAGAGGGGCTTCCCGAGTCACGGGACAAGAACACACACCAACTCCCTGTCCCTTCACAAACCCAATTTCCTTTCCAGAGAACTCGTGTTCCAACCTGCGCGTCTTTGTCAGGGAAACATTTTGGTGGGGGAGGTTTAGGTTGGATATTAGGAAACACTTTTTCACTAGGAGGGTGGTGAAGCACTGGAATGGGTTCCCTAGGGAGGTGGTGGAATCTCCATCATTAGAGGTTTTTAAGGCCCGGCTTGACAAAGCCCTGGCTGGGATGATTTAGTTGGGGATTGGTCCTGCTTCGAGCAGGGGGTTGGACTAGATGACCTCCCGAGGTCCCTTCCAACCCTGATATTCTATGGTTCTATGATTCTATGAAACTCCGTTTATTAAAGCACCACCTGTCTGCGTCTGGACCCAGTTACCACCCGGCTCACTGGCTTTTGTTACAGGCCCGAGGGGTGACATCTTCCCTTTGCCCAGTCTTGGAACAACGAGCGCTTTGATCTTGGTCAAGGTGTCTGTCCCGCTTGGCATAAGGGGGGCCCCTAAGTAGGTCGGGGCCTGTGCAGCACCCAGCGTGATGGGGGTTCCAGGGACGATCTCTCCTCTGGACTCTCCAGTTTGTCCCCATTTTTCCTGCAGCGCTGTGCCCAGGATGGACCCAATTCTCCAGCTGGAGCCTCTCCAGTGCTGAGCAGAGCGGGACAATGACCTCCCGTGTCTGACCTACGACACCTCGGTGAATGACCCCAGAATGCTACTGCAGCATGGCTTTGTGACTCAGGTTCAATTTGTGACCCTCCTTGACCCCCAGATCCTTCCCAGCCATACAGCCTGTCACGGAGTCCCCGGGTGATGCTCTGGAACTGCTCCCCACAAAGCCAGACAGGACTTTGGGGAGCCTCCTCTCCCTTGGAGCAGACTGTCTTCAGGGCAAGAAGCTCACATGGCTTCACCTCCTGGGTCTCTCCTGGGAGCATTCAGCATATGCCCCTCCGTGCGCTTCCCACAGCGAGTCCGCCCAGGCGGGGTCCTGGGGAAGCCAGAAGACCTGCATGCACCCCCACTTCACAGTCAGACATGATTCTCAGCCAGCCAGTAAAGCAGAAGGTTTATTTAGATGACAGGAACACAGTCCAAGACAGGTCTTGCCGGCACAGACAACAGGCCCCCCCCAATTAGGTGCATCTTGGGGTCCCAGGGAACCACATCCCCCTTGGGAGGTCAGAGCCCTGTCTACCTCCCAGCCCTTCCACCAGCCAGCTCTGAAACTCTCCCTCCAGCCTTTGTTCAGTTTCCCGGGCAGAGGTGTCACCTGGCCTCTAACCCCTTCCTGGGTTCTCATGTTACATGCTCAGGTATTCTCCCTCACGGCCAGTCTCCCATCCCCCAATGCAGACCATCCTAGCCACACTCCCCTCTCAGCATTCAAAGACCACATTAAGAACAGTCCCAGTTCGTCACACAGCCATTCCCCAGTTTGTAGCTGTGCATTGGGGTCTCCCTTCCTAAGTGACGTTCTTTGCCCTTATCTTGACAGAATTTCCTCCTGTTGATTTCGGACCAATTCTCCAACTTGTCCAGGCTGTTTCAAACTCTCAGCCTGCCCTCCAAAGTGCTTGCAACCCCTCCCGGCATGGAGTCAGCCACGGATCTTAGCGACATGCTCCCCACTCCATTATCCGAGACATTAATAAACATATGGAAGAGTACCGGTCCCAGGACTGGCCCCGGGACCCCACTAGACATCCTCCCAGTTTAACCATTAATAGCTACTCTTTGAGGAGGGTCTTCCAACCAGTTGTGCACCCACCTAGTGGTGATTTCTTTGAGGCCTCATTTCCCTGGCTTGCTTATGGGAATGTCAAAAACCCAACGAAAATCAAGCTCTATCTCATCTTCGGTATCTCCCCCGTGCGTTAGGCCGGGAACGTTGTCGATCTTCAGAAACACCCATCCCCACACCTCCCACAGGGCTGCCCAGGGCATCAACTGCTCCCCACACATTTCAGTTATTATTTTGATTCCCTTAGTTACGCCGCCAGCAGTAACCAGGATCCTGAGGTTTTGCTGCTGCGTGTTCTTTCTCTCGCCGCTTCCGTTCTCTATCTGAACCAGCCTTTGGTTCTGCTATAAAGGAAGGAAGGGTGGGGGCTCTGGCCACGGCTGGTGACTGAGACTTCAGAGAGGGAAGCACCTGGGTCCGCTGAAGCCCACGATAACCAAAGGTACGTTTATTATTCTTCATTCTACGGTAGCAGCCGGTGGCTCCGGTTAGCGATGGGCGTCCGGGAGCGCCAGGTGCTGTACGCACGTACTGAAAGGGTACTGTCTTCCCCAAAGATCTTGCAGTAGAAGATCAGGGTTCCTGTTGTTCCAGGCGGTGCACAGACCCCAATATTGTCTCTGTTGTGCCGGGTGCTGCACAGATCCCAGCCAAGATCAGGGCCCCATTGTGCCAGGTGCTGTGCAGACCCTGACCGAGATCAGCTGCTGCGTAAGCAGCTCATGACAGACAGTCTCTGCCTTCAAAACACTTGCACTCTAGATAGACCAAGGAAGGATCAGTCTGTCCACTTAACAGATGGGGGAAACTGAGGCACAGTGTGATGAAATGACTCAGATGGGTGTCTGGGGCTGACCCAGGAATAGAACGTGGGTGTCCTGAGTCCCACTGGGAACAGTGCTGCTCAACATGGCCATACATTGCTAGATTATTGGGCTCAACGGGTAGTGATCAATGACTCCATGTCTAGTTGGCAGCTGGTATCAAGCGGAGTGCCCCAAGGGCCGGTCCTGGGGCTGGTTTTGTTCAATATCTTCATTAATGATCTGGAGGATGGCGTGGATTGCACCCTCAGCAAGTTTGCAGATGACACTAAACTGGGAGGAGTGGTAGATATGCTGGAGGGTAGGGATAGGATACAGAGGGACCTAGACAAATTGGAGGATTGGGCCAAAAGAAATCTGATGAGGTTCAACAAGGACAAGTGCAGAGTCCTGCACTTAGGACGGAAGAATCTCATGCACTGCTACAGACTAGGGACCGAATGGCTAGGCAGCAGTTCTGCAGAAAAGGACCTAGGGACGAGAAGCTGGATATGAGTCAACAGTGTGTCGTTGTTGCCAAGAAGGCTAACGGCATTTTGGGCTGTATAAGTAGGGGTATTGCCAGCAGATTGAGGGATGTGATCACTCCCCTCTATTCGGCACTGGTGAGCCCTCATCTGGAGTACTGTGTCCAGTTTTGGGCCCCGCACTACAAGAAGGATGTGGAAAAATTGGAAAGAGTCCAGCAGAGGGCAACAAAAATGATTCGGGAGCTGGAGCACATGACTTATGAGGAGAGGCTGAGGGAACTGGGATTGTTTAGTCTCCAGAAGAGAAGAATGAGGGGGGATCTGATAGCTGCTTTCAACTACCTGAAGGGGGGTTCCAAAGAGGATGGAGCTCGGCTGTTCTCAGTGGTGGCAGATGACAGAACAAGGAGCAATGGTCTCAAGTTGCAGTGGGGGAGGTCTAGGTTGGATATTAGGAAAAACTATTTCACTAGGAGGGTGGTGAAGCACTGGAATGGGTTCCCTAGAGAGGTGGTGGAATCTCCTTCCTTAGAGGTTTTTAAGGTCAGGCTTGACAAAGCCCTGGCTGGGATGATTTAGTTGGGAATTGGTCCCTGCTTTAAGCAGGGGGTTGGACTAGATGACCTCCTGAGGTCCCTTCCAACCCTGATATTCTATGATTCTATGATCTGGAAAAACCTGTGAGGTGACCAAGTTTGCAGATGATACAAAATTACTCAAGAGAGTTAAGCCCAAAGCTGCCTGCGAAGAGTTACAGAGGGATCTCACCAAACTGGGCATCAAAATGGCAGAGGAAATTCAAGGTTGATAAATGCAAAGTAATGCACATTGGAAAACATAATCCTAACTATACATATACAGTGTTGGGGACTAAATTAGCTGTTACCACTCAAGAAAGAGATCTTGGAGTCATTGTGGATAGTTCTCTGAAAACATCCACTCAATGTGCAGCGG
The DNA here is from genome assembly GCF_002925995.2 of Terrapene triunguis. Lineage (NCBI taxonomy): Eukaryota > Metazoa > Chordata > Testudines > Emydidae > Terrapene > Terrapene triunguis. Next base: position 486,539 of record NW_020664998.1, read on the forward strand.
CAGTCAAAAAAGGGAACAGAATGTTGGGAATCATTAAGGATGGGATAGATAATAAGACTGAAAATATCATGTTGCCTCCATATAAATCCATGGTACTCCCACATCTTGAATACTGCATGCAGATGTGGTTGTCCCATCTCATAAAAGATATATTGGAATTGGAAAAGGTGCAGAGAAGGGCAACAAAAATGATGAGGGGGATGGAACAGCTTCCATATGAGGAGAGATTAATAAGACTGGGACTTTTCAGCTTGGAAAAGAGATGGCTAAGGGGGAATAGGAGAGAGGTCTATAAAATCATGAGTGGTGCGGAGAAAGTGCACAAGGAAGTGTTATTTACTCCTTCACATAACACACGAAGCAGGTGTCACCAGATGAAATGACTAGGCAGCAGGTTTAAAAGAAACATACGGAAGTACGACTTCACCCAGCGCACAGCTAGCCTGTGGCATTCGCTGCCAGGGGCACCATTTCGGGGGGGGGGGGGAAACTTTAACCATCATTCCAGGAGCTATGTAGGCAGCTGAAATCTTTAGTTTTTTGGCAGATAATAACTTAGAATTAGGTGGCAGGCGCTCTGTATCTAATTCCTATATGAAGAAAGAAAAATATAGATAGAAACCCCAGTGAAAGCCCCATTTTACATGTATGTGTAAATTTAGAACAATCAGGAGATAACATAGCAAGATATTCCCACCCCAAGCCTTGAGGGATCGTAAGAGAATAAGAATAGCCAGACTGGGTCAGACCAATGGTCCATCTAGCCCAGTATCCTAGCTAGTACCAGAGGACGATGCCAGGTGCATCAGAGGGAATGAACAGAACAGGCATTGATCGAGTGACCCATCCCATCATCCACTCCCAGCTTCTAGCAAACAGGCTAGGGACACTTAGAGCAGGGGGTCACATCCCTGCCCATCCTGGCTAATAGCCACTGATGGACCTATCCTTCAGGAACTTATCTAGTTCTTTTTTGAACCCTGTTATAGTCTTGACCTTCACAACATCCTCTGGCAACGAGTTCTACAGGCTGACGGTGCGTTGTGTGAAGCAATACTTCCTTTTGTTTAGTCATTTCACTGGGTGACACCTAGTTCTTCTGTTATGAGAAGGAGTAAATAACACATCCTTATTCACTATCTCCACTATCTCCGAAAACATTTTATAGACCTCTCTCATATCCCCTCTCAGTCGTCTCTTTTCCAAGCTGAACAGTCCCAGTCTTTTTAAACTCTCCTCATACGGCAGCTGTTCCATCCCCCTCTTCATGTTTGTTGCCCTTCTCTGTACCTTTTCCAATTCCAATAGAACTTTTTTGCGATGGGATGACCAGATCTGCACACAGTATTCAACATGTGGGCATCCCATGGATTTCTATAGATCCAATATTTTCTTTTCTGTCCTGTTATTGATCCGTTTCCTAATGATTCCCAACATTCTGTTCCCGTTTTTGACTGTCGCTGCCCATTGAGTGGATGTTTTCAGAGAACTATCCACACTGACTCCAAGATCTCTTTCTTGAGTGGTAGCAGCTAATTTAGATCCCATCATTGTATATGTATAGTTGGGGTTATGTTTTCCGATATGCATTACTTTGCATCTACTTTCCTATATCAGTTTTGAAGCCTTAATACAAAAACTAACATTTTAATGTATATTACCTTTTGGAAAATTATAAGCAGGCAAATATATGCACTTTTAATTTGTGTATCTCATTGCTCATGAAAAAGTTGAGTCTAAAGTAGTTGAGTTTCCCCTCAAACATTCTTCTAAAACATGGAATAACTAATAAATTAGAGAAGTTCATTCTGGCACTAGCTTAATAAAATGGAAGAACAAAAAGTTTTTCAGGTGATAATTGGAAAGAAAATATGACAATACATTGGCCAACACGGGTTTCCCATCAGCTCTAAGAAACCCGAAGGTGTATTTCCAGTAGATAACAATGTTATCACCTTTTTACAATGGTGATGCATTTTCTTTTCTTATGAAGTTACTCAGTAACTAGAAATAAAGTCTTAAAGATTATAATCTATTTATACAATGCATTTGATAGTTCTCCAGCACAAACGAAACACCCTCCAGTTCAAGGAACTCAAGGTGTAAAGATTCAAAACGTAAAAACCAATTGATAAATTGAACTTGTATTTACGAAGGGCTGATCTAAAAGCCGGTTTTAGCCTCTGGAAGATGTTCAGTTTTATAATGTCCTATAGGAATCCGGAGTATGGATCTGCAGTGACGCAGCTGAATGATTCTCAACGTGCTATAATGAAAATACAGTCTGACACTAGCCGTGTCAAATGTTATCAAGCAAATTTGCCCTCTAAGCAATGTCATATCTAGGGCACATTCAGATACTAAGGAAGTTGGGAAAGAGACCTGTTTCCAGGCTGTAACAACCTGGTACGATTCAGAGCCCTCCAGGAACTGTGAAAAAGTCCCAGGGTCCATAGACTAACTGAACAAAGAAACCATTTATATTTGCTGGTTGAGATGCCGAGGTACAGACAATAACACCCTCTGGTTTCCATCAGGAGCGACTGAAACGTCTCAGGGCAGCACCGACGGTGACACTGGAAATAAAACTGCCCGGCTTTGTGGGGGAGACTCCTGGAGCTCAGCACTCACCAGGTCCCTTCTCTGGGCCAAGGCTGCCCAGCACCTGCCCTCCCCTGGCTCCCATCCCACCAGCGGGGGACCGAGGAGCTATTTCCCCACAGGAAGGGCTTTGAGTGCCCTCTGGTGCCGGGGCTGCGAGCGCTGCTGCTGGCAGGGGGGCTAATGGGCGCCCAGGCTCTCAGCCGCCCAGCCGGAGGGGGCATGTGGGGATCTCGTTATACCCGCTCTGCTCAGGGTGGGGGCAGACAGAGCCATACAGACAGCTCCCGCCTCCCCCTCCCGGCCACGGAGCAGCAGCAGCCCACACAGCCGGGGATTTACATCCCACAGCCCGGCGTCGAGAGGGGGCGGGGGGGAGCTGTAGGTGCAGCTCCCGGGGGACAGCCCTGTCAGCCAGCAGCCACGTCCCACTCCGAGCCCAGCTACGGGCTGCGGCTTCCTCCGGCGAGAGCGCGGGGCAGCGGATCATTTTCCTGTTTGCACCCCGCTGTGGTGGGAAACTCGGGGGATGGGGGGCAGAAGCCCCCCTTGCCCTCCCTAAATGGCGCCCCCGCCAGGGGATGTTGTGAAACCCAGCAGTATAACTGGGTTCAGAAGACAATGAGATCAGTTCCTGGAGGATGGGTCCATCAGTGGCTATTAGCCCCCGGCCCTGGGTGTCCCTAAACCTCTGACTGCCAGAAGCCGGGAGTGGCCAACAGAGGCTGGATCACTTGATAATCGTCCGGTTTTGTTCATTCCCTCCGGGGCACTTGGCACTGGCCACTGCCAGACACAGGACCCTGGGCTAGATGGGCCATTGCTTTGGTGATGCTAATATATTTTCTAGTGGTCTTAACTCGTTTCATTTTCTTTCTAGTCCCATCCACATTGTAACTCTCAGGTTCAGACCACCGAGGCTCAGAGACCTGATCAGTCCCAGCTCAAACACACCAGGTCCGTGGCTGAGACGGGGAGAGAACCCAGGAGTCCTGGCTCCCAGCCCCAGTGTCTGCCTGTTAATCACCTGACCTGTCAGCGCTTGCTGTCCTACAGGGCCCACGTGACCTTGTGGTCTGCTCCGTCATGACAAAAGTGCTCATCGCCCTCTGTGTCCTCAGCGCTCTCCAAGCGACCGCAGCAGCTCAGAACGAAACGGGTGAGTCACCAGCGGTCGGGGCCGGCAGCCTGAGCTGTGGCCACCCCATAGGGGACAGGAGGGGCGTGGTCCTCCTTTAAAGAGCCTGTGAGCCCTCTAGCGATGCTCACTGTGTTCTGTGATTGAGACACCCCCAAACTCCAGGTCGTTTGGGGATAACGTCGGTTGGAAAATGGGGGGCGTCAGGGGGTTCCCCCCCAGTGGAAATTTCAAGCTGTCCATGGAAAATCGAAACATGCAAAATTTCAATCCTGAAAAGCTGCTGCAGTGCCTTGTGGGAACTGTAGTTCAGGGACCTTGTGCTCTTTCTAGGAGGGGAGTGGGGTCTAGTGGTTAGAGCAGGGTGGGGCTGGGATCCAGGACTTCTGGGTTCTAGTCCCAGCTCTGGGAGGGAAGTGGGGTCTAGTGGTTAGAGAAGGGCCAGCTGGGATTCAGGACTCTTGGGTTCTCCCCCCCCCAGCTCTGGGAGCGGAGTGGGGTCTAGTGAGTTAGAGTGGGGGGCGGTCTGGGACCCAGGACTCCTGGGTTCTCTGTCTGTTTCTGGGAGGGGAGTGGGGTTGAGTGGTTAGAGCAGGGGGCTGGGAGCCAGGACTCCTGGGTTCTCTCCCCAGCTCTGGGAGAGGAGTGGGGTCTAGTGGTTAGAGCGGGCGGGGGGGGGGGGGGGGGAGGCCATGAGACATGTAGTCCAGGTAGGAGAATACGAGCAGGAGACAACTGAATTTCACCTCCCATGATGCACCGGGTGCTATTTCTGGCTTCAAATATGACCATTTTGGGCCCCCGAAATCAATTCAGTTTCTGGCTGTTCAGCACTTCAGCCACAGGGGGCAGGGGGGGCAGAGTGCAGTCCCGCGGGTGGGGAAAAACAAAGACAAAACAACCCCACCAGCTACCCAATGGGCTGTGGGTGGGGAACTAGCCCTGCCAATCAGCAGGAGGTGTGGCCCAGCTGGCTCTGATCAATCACCAATCACTGCCGAGGCTGCGGGCAGTGGGCGGAGCCTGAAGGCTATATGAGTCGGACCCCGTGCACTCCAGGAGGGCCGGGGGGTGAGAGGTGACCCACAGCAGAAGGGGTCGCTCAGCCACAAGCCCTAGAAACAATGCCAGAGCTGGGTCTGACCCACGGCTCTTTGGGCAAGATGGTGTCGTGTGCGGGCACCGATCAGAGCTTCTGTGAAGAGATCGGTGCACGGAGAACTCACAGGGAAATGGGCCCAAAGCAAACAGCTGCAGATGATGGTGAAAGCTGTGTTGATGCACCCATGTTTTGTAAGAACTGCTACGTCCTCTGCTTTCCTGTCTGCCCCTCGCCTCCGTTTCTGGGGCGGCTGGGTCATCTGGGCCCACAAGCAATCGGGGGGTGACATCAGAATATTCAACCATTTGCCAAGATCCATTTTCCATCCATGAATGGCCGGAATGGGAAATTTTCCACTGCCGTCGGGACCCGGTGGGGTAACATTTGCGGGTTATTATCAGGTGAACGCAGAAGATGTCACAGCCCCTTGGTGGTTTGATCTGCTCCTCAGCCCTGGGGTGGAATACTGCCCCCTTGAGTGAGGGTGGCTGTAGGTGAGCGGGGCTATTGCACACTTCCAAGGGCTTTTGCACACTCAACCCTTTCCCCCGGGCCACTGGGTAGCAGTGCCAAGTCCGGGGGAAACTGAGGCAAGCAAAATTGGGAAGCCAGACATTGGTTGGGTACAAAGATGAGTTTTTCTCCCTGCCCCCCCTCTCTTTTCAGGGACGCCTCTGGCCTGTTTCTATTGCAAATCTGGGCAAAGCTGTCACACCGTCCCCCAGACCTGCTCCCCGCCCCAGGACGCCTGCATCATTGTTCAAGAACACAACACATTCGGTGAGTCCCGTCGTGGCGGCAGTGGGAGGCGCCCGTGCGGCGGGAACCCTGCTCTTGGGCGCGTTTGCCATGCGGCTCCCTAGCTTCCTGAGTCTGCTCCCGAGGGCGGTCATGGGGTCCCCATCAGCGGAGGTTTTCCGACCAGGTTGGACGAACACCTGTAAGGGCTGGTCTAGGTTGCCTTGATCCGCCCTCAGCACCGGGGGCTGGACTGGATGAGGTCTCTTCCAACTAGCGGTGGCATGGGGCGCTCGCTGGGTGATCGCAGGGAGCCCCCCAGCAGCGAGGGGCCCCCCAGGCCTGGGGACTCAGTTTCTTGTCCCAAGGGACAATATGACAGCCAAAGGGAAGTGCCCGCCCCACTCAGCATCATGGCCCAGGGATGGCAGCCCCCCCAGTGGGATGATGCCACCCCCCCTGTGGTTTTGGGGGGGCAACACTAGTCAGGACCCTGGAATTGAGCCTCGCAGGGAGGGCACCCTGGGACGAACCCCCCACTGCTTCCAGCCCTGCGGTCCTACAGAGGCAGCTGCTGATGGTTATAAGGTGGCGAGGGGTGGGGGGCGCATCCTGGAACGGCCGCGGCTCAGGGGCCATCCTGCTGAGCAAGGAGCCAAGGAAGAAAATGTAGGGGGAACGGCTGGGATTCAGGGCCCGATCCCCTGAGGCGCCCAACTCTCCTAGATCAGGGCCTTGGGCGGGAGGCCCCTCTCTCTGCCTGGGACGATCTCTCCCCTGGAGGTGGGTGCCCAAGTCAGGCCAGGCATTTCCCGTTTGGAAAGAAACAAGGGAGACCCCCAGGCCCGGCTAATCTCTGCTCTTGGAGCTGCTCTGACTGGGGCAGCTAACAGAATGGTCCCTGGGCTGGGGAGAAATCGGCTGTATCGCCCGGTGGTTAGCGCCCTCACCTGGCTGTGGGAGACCCACCTCTGAGGATCTGCTCATGCCAATATTTAACGGGGGTCATGCGGCTGCGGTGGCTCCGTCAGTGTAACCGGCGCGTGACGTTCCCTTCTTGCTTCCCTGCCTTTCCAACAGGCGCGGAGAATTCGGGCACGTACCAGTCCTGCGCCGACTCCCGCCAGAGCCTCACGGGCTTCCTGGCTTTTTACTTCGGGGCCAAGGTGGCCGTGGAGATCCGGTCAGAGATTTGCAAGAGCGGTGACTGCAGTGCCGAGTCCACGCCCTCCAGTACGTACCGCCGGCAGCGGGTCTGATTCGCGGGCGTGGGGAAGCCGCTGGGTCGAACCCCAAACCTCCAAGGAGCTGCTATTCCCGGCCTCGGGGAAAAGCCAGGAGATTTCCGAAGACCCTGGGGCAAGCGGGCAGTTCGGGGGGAAGTCATTTGTCATGGGAAGCAAGTGTGGATGAGACATGTCCAGGGGAGAGAGGGAAGTTTTAATGCCTTTGTCCTGGTAAGACCTTCCCTTGCACACTGTGTCCAGCTATGGTCCCCCACCTTCAAGGCAGATGAATTCAAACTGGGCCAGGTGCAGAGCAGGGCTACGGGGCTGGTCAGAGACATGGGGAGCCGGATTTATGAGAGGGGACTGGAAGAGCTGGGTTTGTTTAGCCTGGGATAATGCAGGCTGAGAGGAGACCTCATTGCTCTTAGGGGGCATCTTCTGGGGTGCAAACCAGACCAGTAAGGGGTCACCCTGTAACCATGTGTGCCTTAAAATCCCCTACTTCTGTAGCTTGCAGCCTGGATGCCTGCAGCCTGTGGTCCCCTGAGTGTCTGTGGGCTGGGCAGCAGGTGTCCAGCGCTCTGCCCCTGGTACCCTCCACTCCATGGCTGCTGCTTGCAAAGGTGACCCCAACCCACGCCCCCCTGTCAGAGGCACAATCCGGTTTGTTTGCTCCTTTAAAGAGACCCTGCAGCTTGCCACAGTACCAGCAGTTAACCATCGCTTCTGTTCAAACACAGCACCAGACTGGCTGAGATCAGTGGTTTTCAACCTGTCTGAGATTTCCAAAGGAGTCCGCACCCCCATTCGGAATTCTTTAGGGCCATTTCTTACCGACCCTTTTCTTCAATCCCTTTGGTTGAAGAACCCATCTCGGCCTCCGTCGCTGGACAGGCACCAGCGAGCCGGAGCTCCTGCACGCGGAGAAACATGGGTCCTTCCACCGAGGCGGGTTGAAGCCCCTGGAAACTGCTGGGTTTTGTCTCTCGAAAGGAGCAAACGTGCGCGGAGCAAGGTGGACGCAAGCCCTGACTGGTCCGGAGTGTCCCCCAGAACACGACAGGGGGAAGCAGCCCTGAGGGATAAGAATGATAGAAGTTGGTGGATGAGGTGGGTGCGGGAACACACGGGCCAGGAAGTGACCGAGGCTGGAAGTCAGGATGTTTCTAGTGGCCAGAGGAGAGGGGTGGCGGGACAGCTGACAGCTGGAGGAGTGGGGGCAAATAACTGCGCTAGCTGCCTGAGCGGGATGATGTGCTGGGATGATGGCCCAGGAGGGTCCTGCCTGTCCTACGTTCTCCTGCCGCAGTTTCTTCCCAGAGCAAAACCTTCTTTCCCCGGCTGCCTTTCAGGGCAGGCTATCAGCAACGTCCCCAACGGGCTGCAGTGCCCGGCCTGCTACGCCCCGGGCTTCGAGAGCTGCGAGAGCGACGGGAACCTGCGCTGCACCGGAGGTGCTGACCAATGTGCTGCCGTCGGCGGGACACTGGCGCAAGGTGCGGCTTCCTTCACTCCGGGGCGGGTTAAATCCCCGGGGAGCCGGGGGGTGTCCTGGGGCTCGTCCGTGCCAGCTGAGCCGGGAACCGTCCCTTTGCTTACCAACAGCCGAAACAATAGAGCCCATCCCTCAAAACAAAGAACTGCATGATCAGACTTTGTCCTGGCTCCAAGCCCCCCCACTCTAGCTCACTGCACCCCACTCCGCTCCCACAGCCAGGGATAGTACCCAGGTGTCCTGGTTACCAGCTCTCTCTAACCACTAGACCCCATGTCCTTCCCAGAGGTAGGGATAGAACCCACACGTCTTGGCTCCCAGGCCCCCTGCTCTAACCACTAGATCCCATTCCCCATCCAGAGCCAGGGATAGAACCCAGGAGTCTTGACTCTCAGCCCCCCTGGAGATTCCAGCAAGACTTGGAGTCCTTTGGCATATTTTTGGTGATCCGCTCTGGTCAAAAGAGGTAAAAATATTTTACCCAATTTGCTGAGCAGCAGCAAAATTCTAGGGCCTTGTAGATCAGTTTCCCACTGGAGGAGAAATCCGTGGGGCAAAGTCTAGTATTTCCTTAGGGCAGCTTGCCTGTTTACATTGTTTCCACCAGTCCTGGAACAGAGGTGGGTGTAAATGGCATGCAGGCTGTCCCCTTAATCTCCGTTCAAACTCAAGGGACTCTCAGGGAATATTTCTGGAGTCAGAGATTCATGCAGAGAGCAATTTCTCCTGCTGCTTGCCACAGCTGCCCTGGAAAGATACCACATGAAAAATACCGGACTGCAAGCTTGTCTGACTAGGTGAAACATCTGCCAGGAGGGCATTGCTTCTGTAAGATGAGCACACTGCACCCCCTCAGAGCCCCCTGTGCCCCAGGAACTCCCTGCAACTCCTCCTTATTCCATGTGCCCCCCATACCCAGGTACCCCCAAGCCAGGGGCTCCGCATGGTCCTATCCACCAAAACATGAGATGCTGTCATACGGCATGCAGGACCTCCCTTTGCTAGGCCAGTGATAACGATTCAGAGGCCAGGGCATCTTGCAAAGAAACGTGGATGCATCGTGAGGACCGTGCTGGAAGAAGAGCGGGGTTCCCCCAACCCCCCGAGGTTTATTTTACCTCCATACTTGATACTGGTTCCATCGCTGCTGGAATCCTGTGTCCAGTGCTGGGGTCGGGGAGCATGGTGGTAAATTGGAGTGTGTGTGTGTGGGGAGGGGGGGGGTCCAGAGAAGAGCCATGGGAATGATCCAAGGCATGGAAAACCTGGCTTTAAAGTCCGGGGGCCTACGCTACGCATGACGCCACGTTCACTGATCACAGGGGTCCTTCCTGGCCTGAGAATTTATTAACCGGGCCGGGAGCTACCCCAAGGCCACTAGGGCTTGGAGACGAGGTCCCTGGAGAACCTGCCTGGGCCCGATCATGGTGTCACGGAAGGGATTAGGCCGTGCCGTGTCTGATCTGCTCTGGTTTCCCCACACAGGTGGTGTCGCGATCCCGTTTGCAGGCCGGGGCTGCGCTACCCGGGCGGCCTGTGAAATCAAGACGCTGGAATCGGGGGTGTTCACCTACAAACTGACCAATGTCCAATGCAGCCCAGCGCCCAAAGCGCAGACCAGCAGCGCCACCCCGACTCTGGCCTGGGGTCCCTTCACCCTGGCCAGCATCGTCCCCCGGGTCCCCCTTTTCCTCCCTTTCCTTCTGGGGCTATTCCTCTGCTAATGCCCCATCTGCATGACTGGCCGCCCCACAGGCCATTAGTGTCTCAGTATAACCAACGAGCTCTGCCTTTCCCCGCGCCTGACTGTGCCTCAGTTTCCCCCTCTTTGTAAGGGGGATAACAATGGCGAGCTGCCCTTGCAAAGGTCTTTGGGATCCCTGGATGGGCAGGGGCTTGAAACAGAGTCCGATACAGCCAAGAAGAGACTCTCTGCTAATTCCGTTGGGGTTTGGAGCAAAGTGCTGGGTATCATTAATATCCCCTCACAGCTTCTCCCCCAGCCTTTCAAAGATCCCTGCGAGGGAACAGAACCCTGGACTCCTGACTTGCAGCCCCCCAGCTCTAACCACTAGACCCCACTCGCCTCCCAGAGCTGGGGATAGAACCCAGAAGTCCTGGCTCCCAGCTCCCCGGAGACTCCAGAAATGGTCCGAGTCCCCCTGTGCATTTCAAACTGCTCTGAATAAAGCATGGCCAGAGATGCAATTGCCCAGGAGCGTCCCTGCATTCACTTGTGTTTGTGTGCACCAGCGCTGACCATGTCTGCTCCGCTTTCATGTGTCTCTGCCAAACACCAGTGCTTCAGGGAGCAATTCTGCCTCCAGAATTGACTCCAATCAGAAGCTTCAGGGCACAGCAAACCCACCTGCTCTTGCACACCTCCCTCCACACAAAAACCTTGCACAATTCCCCCACCCCAGAACTAGCAAAACCCCAGCACATCTCCCTGCGAGTCACAACCTGCTCGCACAATCAGAAAATGTCCTGCCCAGGCTAAGTGTAACAGCGCCACCTGGTGACGCCTGGCCTAACGATATTCTGGAGTTCCCCCTATTCACTATTTACGTGTTGTTATGCTGAAGGTTGCTAAGGGCTGCCAACGGGTGACTCTTGGGTGCAAAGACAACCCCAGACCACATGAAAGCCGATGGCTGCGGCAAGCACCTGCCTTCAGGCTCAGTGCAAGGAGCAATTAAGCCCCTCTAAATAGCAGAAAGAGCTAGGAAAATGGAAGTGACCACCCAAGGCACACGGCTGCTCAGAGCTGAGCCCCGTGGGCTGTGGGGAACCCAGGCACTAGGAGGTCGGCTGCAGCTGCGGTGCCGTGGAAGAGAGCGAGCTGCAGCTAATATCAGCAGACTGGGTTGTGTTTTCCTCCATCGCGTTTCATTGCAGAAAGGAAGAGCAACAGCCAAGAGAGGACTGCAAATATTCCAGTGTTGCCAGCACTACTGATATTTGGTGCTTTGTTAGAGACCCTGCTCCGGGAGTCACGGGATTAGGTGAAAATTTCAGTTTTCATTAAAAAAATAGATAAATTTCTAATAGAGCTGCTTGAAAATTTTCCAGTGGCTAATTCCTCAGCCAGAGGCTGTTCTACATGGAGTGTCTGCAAGACGAATAAAGTCTTTGTAGGCTCCCAGGGGGTCTCTGTGTTTATATAGCCCAATATGAGTGAATCCCAACCAGCTACCACTACCGGCAAGTAGATCGACGCACATGTCTCCTTGACTGTGACTGGGGTCCCAGTGGGGGCCAGCTATGGTCACTCAATTAGGATGAACTGCAAAGAATGGGCAGCCTGTGGCGGGTTGGATCACAGAAACCCCCTTGGAACTGCCACCTGATTTGCTTTGACTACCTCTGAGCCTGTTTTCCCAGCCAGCTTGGGACTTCAGTGCCCTGCCTGGTTTGAGCCAGACCCGCTAGCCTGCTCCAAACACAGCCCCAGGTCTGAACCATGTCCCCCAACGGCTGCAGGCTTAACTAAAAACAGAAAAAAAGAAGTGCTCCTGTCTCTAACACTCAGATGCCCAGCTCCCAATAGCGTCCAAACCCCAAATAAATCCATTTTACCCTGTATAAAGCGTATACAGGATAAACTCATAAATTGTTCGGCCTCTATAACATTGATAGAGAGATATGCACAGCTGTTTGCCCTCTCAGGTATTAATACATACTCTGGGTTAATTAATAAGTAAAAAGTGATTTTATTAAATACAGAAAGTAGGATTTAAATGGTTCGAAGTAGTAACAGACAGAACAAAGTGAATTACCAAACAAAGTAAAACAAAAACACAAACAAAATAAAACAAAATTACAGATGAAATCTCACCCTCAGAGATGTTCCGGTAAGCTTCTTTTACAGACTAGCTTCCTTCTAGTCTGGGTCCAGCAATCACTCACACCCCCTGTAGTTACTGTCCTTTGTTCCAGTTTCTTTCAGGTAACCTTTGGGGGTGGAGAGGCTATCTCTTGAGCCAGCAGAAGACAAAATGGAGGGGTCCCCCAGGGGCTTAAATAGACTTTCTCTTGTGGGTGGAGACCCCCTCCTCTCTCCTATGCAAAATCCAACTCCAAGATGGAGTTTTGGAGTCATATGGGTAAGTCACATGTCACCAGCCAGGGCACATTCCTGGGAAAGCTCCGATGTGGATTGGCATCTCCAAGTTCATTGTTCGCTTAAGCGTTTCTTGATTGGGCACTTAACTTGCAAATTCCTTTCTAAAGAAGCTGACCAAATGCTCTACTGGGCTACTTAAAATCAAGCAAGTACACAGCCAATATTCATATCTTCGAATACAAAGATGATACATGCATACAAATAGGATGAATAGATTCAGTAGATCATAACCTTTACAGAGATATAGGCTGTGTAACATGTAGCATAAAACATATCCCAGTTATGTCATATGTACATTCATAAGCATAGTTCCATAAAGCCTTATGGGGTGCAACATCACACAGACAATCCCCATAAAGCTGGTGGATATTCCAACACTTAGATTTACCAAGACAGAATAAACCGGCTTCTTTATTACATTATTGGTTACTCAGAAGTCCAAACAACACAGTTCCCTTCAAGTGACCCAGACGCAGGCCTCCATCCAGGTACCCACGTCACATATAATGAAAACTTCTGTAAATCTTATTTCATCATATAAAAGAAAAGGTTCTACCAATCCCAAAGGATCGGACACATCACCTCCCAGGTTAACGAATGTTCCAGATCTTACCCAAATACACACTACAGCCAATTCTTATGAACTAAACTAAACTTTATTAAAAAACAAAAGAGAGAAAGTCTGGTTAAAATACCAATATACACACAGACATGAGTTCAGTTCATTGAGGTGCAGATTCACAGCAGAGATGGTGAGCTTCGTAGTTGCAAAGAATTCTTTCAGAAAAAGTTCATTGCTTATAGTCCAATGTCCAAATCTCATATTCAGGGCCTACCAGCATAACTGGGACCTCAGTCTTGCGACTCAAACGTCCTCGGACGAAGCCTAAACAGATCTGAGATGACAGAATCAGAACCCAAGGATCTTTCATACAATTTCATGTCTTTTGACAAGTTGGAGTTCCTGGGGGAACAAAAGGGAGTTAGGATGACGTTGAAGGAGGTCCAGCACCGGTACTTAGCTATACAAATTAACGTACAGCCATTTGCTTGTTCCTCCACCATTCCCAGCACATTTCAAAGAGAGACGAATACTGAGATATCCCGTGTTTGCGATTCATTTAAATGACAGGTTGTTCTTTTGACCTCTGAATGATCAGAATACAGCACAGACAGGGACTGTTGATTACATTGTCCACCCTACTCATACATACGTAAATACACAAAACCACAAACATTCTCTCTCCACATGTCTTTTGAGGGTTATTTATTTTACAGGATGTTTAACCCTTTCTAACCATGCGTCACAGTGAGGCTGGTGTGGACAGGCGAAATTAAAGCTCCTGGATACACCTTAAGGACCTTCCAACACTGATATGAGCTGTGTTTACACTGAATTCTTTGTAAGGCCAAATTATTGATTCCTGCGTTGGCCCCAGCCATACTTTGGGAAAGACTTTAGTGATTCCAGGGTTTGGTCTACATGTTAACTTAATGTAACCATTAATGTTTTTCAAAGAGCACTTACTCTGGCATCCAGCCATGAAGGCTGTGAGGTGTTGTACCTCAGTTTCCCTTTTGCACAGCAGTTCAAGCTTGTAGTGGTTTTTTCTGCTGTGTACAGTTTCACGATCAGATACAGGCACTAACTGTGGGATATCAGTATCACCAGGCCTTTTAACACAGTGTGTGTTGTCATGTCGTGAAACAGTCTAACCATGAAGGCTTTTACAACATAATGAGTTCTTATGTATCACCCCCAACATGTTCAAGGGTTTTTCCAAAAAACCCTGCACATTGTACATGTTTATGGTTCTTGGTATCAGCACCACAGTCACAAAAGTGAACATTAACATCACATTTATTACCAGTGTACATTCACAATCATGTTTGTCATGCCACGTCTTTGGCTCAACACCCATTGGGGTTTTGGCATTTGAGGGTTAACCTGTGGCTTTCATTCGCAGGATCAACTTTTCCCCTTTCTTCGTGTTCTGGAGATCTGAGCTCTTTTGCTTAACAGAGTCCATTGGCCGGCTGGGGGTGTCCTTTTTGCGAACAGCTACAGGCACGTCTTTCTCCCCCCAGTCAGACCGGTAATTTGCATCAACACAGACACTCGCCTGTTTATCAATTTTCAGATCCTCAAGCGTTACCAATTCCAAGGCTGAACTCTGTCTTAAAGAGATACCGTCCATCTTCACTAGCACATTAGACTCAAGGTTCTTTTGTTCTTCCCTTACCAACCTTGGAAGAACAAAAGGTTGTTCTTTTGTTCAGAACAAAAGATCGGATCTTTTGTTCTGAACAAAAGATTGTTCGGATTCCAGGTACCACATGGAATCCGATGTCAAGTCCACTAAGAGACTCCAAGTCATATCCATAATATCTAGAGAGGAGTTTGCCTGCTCTCCCCTGCATCCGTGTGGGTTCAGTCATAAGGCTGTTCTGCTCTGAAAAACCAGTAACCCCATCTTTCCCCAGTACCTGAGTCACAGACTGCTTAGTCAAAGAATCAACATGGGGACGTTCATGTACCAACAACATTGTCTCCCCAACAAGCGGGTTAAGCTTGTAGGGCTGTTTAAACTCCCTAACCATTTTTATTTCGTCTGGAATCTTTTCAAAGCTCTCCACACTGGGTCTTTCTGAAGCAAGGCCGGTGGATTCATACACATTTGGAAGACTTTGGCCATTAGGCACCAACACACTTTCCTTAGAAGACAGACTGTTTCCTATCAACAATGCACTGCAACCGATTCTTTCTGAGCTTTAATTCTGTCCAGAACTGACTACGGCACAACAGACAAATCACCACATTTCTTCTGAGTTTCACTTACATCCAGAATCACCTCTGGCCCATCAGGAGGGTTTTCACACAACCTCCCTTCAGGTA
This sequence comes from Terrapene triunguis, assembly GCF_002925995.2. Classification (NCBI taxonomy): domain Eukaryota; kingdom Metazoa; phylum Chordata; order Testudines; family Emydidae; genus Terrapene; species Terrapene triunguis. The sequence continues at coordinate 501,864 of NW_020664998.1, forward strand.
AACTGCTAGACTTCATAGTCACAAGATTAGAAGCATTCTCTTCCTTGTTACAAGTTTCCACACTGTCAGTGGGTAACAGTCAAATCACTTTCATGCTTTTCTTGTGCCCTGGTTCTGATATCACCCTGATCAGACAAGGTTGTCATATCTTTACCCAGCAACACACTAGCCACAGGCAAAATAGAAGCACCAGAATCACTTGATCTCTGGGAGCTATTTATGACATTACCTGGATGCAACCTAGTTACAATGTCATTATTCCTAATGGACACAAATTTAGGACCACTTCCTTCCTGGTCTTTAGTTGTATCCAGAATAAACTCTGGGTCAACTAATAAATTTTCAACCATCATAGGCTGACAGGCTTCTTCTGTCTGCTTTACAGCCAGAAAAGAGCTGGAGAAACATTCCCCTGTAACAGACACACAGCTTGGGATCTCATTTCCCTTGTCCCAGCACAGATGGCTCTTCACGGACAATTGCTTGGAGATTGGAGTAGCTCCCTTCATAGGCAAGTCATTGCCCCTAACAGACACAGGAACATTTCCTTCACTGTCACAATTCTCCGCACTGGTAACAGGTAAGGTGCAGGGATACTCATGTTCCACTGTCCTTGCATTCCCAATCTGCTGATTAGACAAAGCCATCAGCTCCCAAGGCTGCCTCTGCTCATCTGAACTTTCTTTGCCTTCCCCTGTTGATTACATTGTCCACTCTACGCATACATATTGTGACAGACCCAGACCAGTGGGGTACAGGAGTCTGGTAGAGGGCAAATATACTGGTCACTGGATGAGTAGTTTTCTGTTCCCTGAGTGACCAGAGCAGGGGCTGCACTAGAGTAATCAGGAACCTGCTAGAACCAGTTAAGGCAGGCAGGCTAATTAGGACACCTGGAGCCAATTAAGAAGAAGCTGCTAGAATCAATTAAGGCAGGCTAATCAGGGCACCTGGGTTTTAAAAGGAGCTCACTTTAGTTTGTGGTGAGTCTCAGGAGGTAGGAGCAAGAGGCACAAGGAGCTGAGAGTGAGAGGGTGTGCTGCTGGAGGACCGAGGAGCACAAGCGTTATCAGACACCAGGAGGAAGGTCCTGTGGTGAGAATAAGGAAGGTGTTGGGAGGAGGCCATGGGGAAGTAGCCCAGGGAGTTGTAGCTGTCATGCAGCGGTTACAGGAGGCACTATAGACCGCTGCAGTCCACAGGGCCCTGGGCTGGAACCTGGAGTAGAGGGCGGGCCTGGGTTCCCCCCAAACCTCCCAATTGACCTGGACTGTGGGTTCTTCCAGAGGGGAAGGTCTCGGGGCTGTTTCCCAACCCACATGGTGAATCTCTGAGGCAAGAAAATCCGCCAATAAGCGCAGGACCCACCAAGATAGGAGGAACTTTGTCAAAATATGTAAATACACAAAAACTGAAACATTCTCTCCCCACAGGTCTCTTGAGGATTATTTATTTTGCAGGATGTTTAACCCTTTCTAGTCATGCGTCACACCCACTTGCTATCACTACCCGCAAGTGGATCAACGCACGTTTCTCCTTGGTGATGGGAGGCAATGGTGGAGGACATCAACTCACCCTCTTCCTCCAGGCCCTGGCTGGGTCCATCCCATCCTGACCCCCCCTTCCTGCCAGTCCCCTGGGTCCCACTCATTCAATAAGACCTCTGCAGTCTGGGTGGAGAAGGACAGCTTGGTTCTAATTCCCCTCTGGCGCCAACCCCCTTTCTCAGTCCAAAACCCATGGAAGTCAGTGGGGAGTCTCCCAATGTAAGGGCTGGTCTTTGGATGGGGTCTGTATTGTTCCACCATTAGCCAGGGCAGCTGGCAGGACAAATACTTGGGACCCCACTCCTGACACCAGCACTTCTCCTGGGGAAGTCTGTGCGCTCCCTTCTGGGGTGGCTCCCCTGCTGGTGTTGGCAGTGGGAAATCATTGGAAGGTCTTGCAGTTATCAACTGCACTAGGCTCTGGGTTCGATTCCTGACACTGGCACAGGGCTGGGGACTCAGGAGATCCGGATGCAACTCCCCACCCTGCCACTAGCTCCCTGTGTGACTCTGGGGCAAATCCTGGCTCCTTGCCTCAGTTTCCCCATTTACAAAATGTGGATAATGATCCTTCTTTTGTCTATTTAGACTGCAGTCTCTTTTGGGGGGCAAGGACTGACCCTCATTGTATGTCCCAATTTGGGGTGTGTGTCTGCACAGCACCTGAAGCAGTGGGGACCTGATTGCAGTTGGGGGGGCGGGAGGGGAAGCTGGTGTGGCTGTCTCTCCACTGCCACCTCTGAGGGAGGCCACGGCTCCTCGCAGTTTGGTCTGCGATAGACTTTTCCAAGCAAAGATAAAAAATGGGGGGGATTAGCGGTTCTCAAGGGGCCCCAGCCTTCAAGCGGGACGGGGCCGTAAACAGTCCAGGCTCTGACCTGCAATCAGGCCGAGCTGTAGCCTTTTATTCACCCCACCTTTAAGCAGGGCTCAGGTAGGGGCGAGCGCCATGCGCAGTCTATGGGGCTCAGATAGGGGTGACCGAGGAGCGCAGGTCCCCTGGCCCATGGAGGGGGAGTCCTGGCACCCCAGGAGTGAGGTGGCAGGGAGGACACGGGCCCACCCATCTCCACCGCATCCCAGCTCAGGGCTCTAACAGCGGCAGAGGGGTCTGCCACCGGGTCAGCGGGGATCCGCCCGCAACACGCTGGTCAGCTCTCGACCAGACGGTTGCCTGGTTTCTCCAGGCTGCTTCCTACTGTCCCCCTCAGGGGTACCTGTGTCCGGGGGTCGTCCTCGGTCTCCCCAGGATTCACCGCCAAGGGTAGTGGTAGCAGCTCCTCAGCGTCAGGAGTTGCAGGGCTTTCTGGTGGCTCGTGCAGACCCTCGGGGCAGCCGCGGTTCTCGGCGCCCTGCCGGGGAAGACGCAGCTGCCTCCGAACTGAACTGCTGGGCCGGCCTTTTATACTTCCCCTTCCTGTCCCCGCCTCTGCATGCGGGGCGTGGTCCTCCTGGCTCCGCCCACCAGGCGGCTTGCGGTGTTCCGCTTCCGTCTCGAGGCCACACCTCCTCGCTACAGGCTGGGTTTCACCCTTAGGAGATCTTAGATGTTTGCTTAGAGTTGGTGCGATTTGTTTGCAGGACCACCCATAGGCTCATCAGCAGCTGCCACCCCCTCATCCAGCCCCACATTTGCTTTTCCACCATTGCTTGGGCCCAGGGCGTCTCTGCGTCTCACCGTGATGCTCCCCTCCGGATGGGCAGATATCTTGTAAATTGCAACATAGATGTCACCCATCTCGCGGTATCTCCCCACCCCAGGACAGCAGCGAAGGGGCAGTGCAAATTTCACTGGGACGCAGCAGGGGTCGTGATGTAACCATTCGAGCCCACTGCTTCCCAGAGCTAGGGACAGAACCCAGGAGTCCTGGCTCCCAGA
>NW_020664998.1:505299-506047 GCF_002925995.2 Terrapene triunguis
CACTAGACCCCACTCCGCTCCCAGAGCTAGGGACAGAACCCAGGAGTTCTCCACTTCATTTCTCCAACTGCTAGACCCCACTCCCCTCTTGGTGCCATGAATAGAAACCAGTCCTTCTGGCTCCTTTTCCTTTAACTCATTACCTGCCACACCCCTCCTGGAAGCAGGAGAAGAACCCAGGAGCCCTGACTGCTGATTTAGACATTCTGTTCCACACCCTACATTTGTTGGTCTTAATCCAAGGCGTGGCTGTATAAATATCAAAGGCTGTTTGTCACGGTCTTTCCTAATTTGGCTGGCAGCTTCCACCAAGAAGAGAAAGCCCTTTGGAACAATCCCATAGCAGCCCCAAAGATGCATGGTGGTCACTGGGTGTGGTCCAGTTTCCCTACCCAGAATTTCCCCTGAGTGCATTCCCACGGTCGCCCCATGTGCCCACCCTGTGGGTTGCAATCTGGTGCCTTATGACAGTGGTTCCACCCCCCATGCTCTAACCCTGCCCTTCCCCCAATTGGAAGGACAATGAGGCAGTGACAATGCTCCCCAAGAGTGGGGTCCCCAAATATTTATTCGGCCAGCAAAGGGTTGGGCCTAAAGTCTCACATGGGGCTGGATTATGGCAATTCAGTGCTCACCCAGGCTGAAATAATCCCCTCCCCGCAACTTCCCACCAAAACTTTTATGACTCTCAGATTTTTGAGCTTTTCAAGTTTTTGTTGTTGTTAATGAAATCTGACGTTTCTTCTGG
>NW_020664998.1:506057-512781 GCF_002925995.2 Terrapene triunguis
TGACAGTGTGAGAGAATTTGGGTGACTGATAGAAGGAAGAGAAACAGAGGCTACCCCCAATTTGCAGCCAGCCTGAAACCAGAGCTGTTGTCAAGGTCATTAGGAAGGTGATGGAAACTCCTGGAATGATTTTGCCAGGTGCCAGAATGGTAGAATCTTGACTGCTTTGCAGGGCCCTGGCTCTTCTTCATGCCAGGTCCCCCTGTTCTGCTCTGCGTTTAAACGGGGCTGAACATGAGTGTCAATGGAATGAAGGTGGGAAAGGACCAAAAACACCCTCAGAACTTTAGCCCTCCCCATGCCCAGCACATTAATGTACTACGAACTTTACAAAGGTTATTACGAGATCTGGTGGAGATTGGCAATATTGCTATAACGTATAAAACGAAAAGGAAAGACAGGCCCTGTGACTTTCCCAAGGACACGGAGTGATTGGTGGAGCTGGGAAGAGAACCCGAACCCGGGAGTCCTGGTTTCCAGTCCTTCTGTACTAACCTACCAGAACCCACTCCCCTCTCAGAGCTGGGGAGAGAACCCAGGAGTCCTGACAACCAGTTTTAACTACTAGCCCCGCCCCCCCATCATGTCTCAATGGAACCCAGGAGTCCTGACCTGCAAGCCCCCTTCCTCCTGCGTTAACCCACTAGACCCCACCTTCTTATGGAACCCAGATTTCCAAGGCCCAACCAATCCTACTCCACTGTGCCCCACTGTCCACTCTATAGAACCCAGGCGTCCTGGTTCCCACCCCCACGTCTCTCACCACTGAATCCCGCTTCCCCAAGGACAGGAGTAGGACCCAAGGGTCCTGCCCTTGATCTACATGGCTCCAGGAACAGAACCCAGAAGTCTTGCCGCATTGTCCCATGTTTGACCTGTTACCCTACATTGCCACCCCAAGTCTTCCCAGGGGAGTTGGTTTCACTCATTCCTCTAATTCAGTGGTTTTTCCAACTTTTCCAGCTGTGTATCTGTTTCCAAATAACGCAGTCTACCATGTACGCCCGTCTGAGCAGCGTCTAACTTCAGAGCTGGCTGGGGGTTCATGTTGTTTGCATTGTTGGGGAATTAATTTCTCTAATCCTGCTCCCATCCCTCCCACGGCCATTTTTGCTGACAAGAGTTTGTGTTTTCAGAGTTTGGGGTCAAAAGATTTTGGGGTTTGGGTGGAAAATGATTCACTTTTAGGCCGACAATTATTCACATAGTAGCAGTTTGTAGCCAAAACTGAGCCCGTTTTAAGCCCCTTTTCAACTCTTAATTTTTATTTTCATCTGAACCATTTTCATTGTTTCGCTGAAATTCACGCGTGCCCCCAACCTCCCACCAAAAGTTTGATAATTCTAAGGTTTTTGAGGTTTTCAGGGTTTTGTTTATTAAATCTGATGTTCTCTCTAGGTTGGGAGCAGGAATCCAGCTCTGTGCTTGTATAACATTTATAACACAGTGTGTGGGAGTTGCGGTTGACTGATAGAAGGAAGAGGTGCAGAGGCTACACCCAGTTCACAACCAGCTTGAAACCAGAGCTGTGGTCAAGGTCATTAGAAAGGCGATGGAAAGCCCTGGCATGGTTTACCCAGCATGGTAGGATCGGTTCCCGTCTTCGCTCATTGCATTGTGTCTCAACTGCACTGCAGGGCTCAGGTTCTTCTCCATGCTCAGGTCGCTCCGTTCCACTCTGCGTTTAAACGGGGCTGAACGTGAGTGTCAATGGAACAAAGGAGGGAAAAGAACAAAAAAAACCCTCAGAGCTTTAGCCCTCCCCATGCCCAGCACTCCAAGGTACTAAGAACTTTGCAAAGGGAGAGGTTTCTAGTTGCTTTGCGTGGGGAAGCGGAGACACATAAGAACATAAGAATGGCCAGACCAAAGGTCCATCTAGCCCAGTATCCTGTCTTCTGACAGTGGCCAATGCCAGGTGCCCCCGAGGGAATGAACAGAACAGGGAATCATCAAGTGATCCATCCCCTGTCGCCCATTCCCAGCTGCTGGCAAACAGAGACTAGGGACACCATCCCTGCCCAGCCTGGCTAATAGCCATTGATGGACCTATCCTCCATGAACTTATCTAGTTCTTTTTGTAACCCTCTTATAGTTTTGGCCCATCTCTGAAGTTCTGCGCTGCTTCGGGCGGTGGCACTGACTTCAGAGCTGGGCAGCCAAAGAGCGGCGGCTGCTGGCTGGGGGCCCTGCCCCTCTAAAGATGGAGGTCCAACTACTCCTGTGGTTATCCGCCGTTACAGGATTTCTCACACGTACCCCCGACGAGAGCTCATGTACATCCTAGGGGTACGCGTTCCCCAGTTTGGAAACCGCTGCTTGAATAGGATTTCCCGGCAGGAAGAGAGGAGTATTTGTCAGGGTGCACAGGTGGGCAGGGCCGGCGAGGGGAACAGGAATGTATAGGCATGACCAGAGAAACTTGCTAAACCATTTGTTTCTCTATTACATCACAGCATCTATAAGCCCGTCTATAAAAAGAGAGAGACAGGTGCACCTTTCTGTTTCGCAGAATTAGCCACCTATTTCACCCCAGGCAAACTTCTCTCTAAGGAGTGTTAGGTAAGTGATACCTCTCTGGTCTGTTGGAGCTGTAACCACTAGACTCCCCTCCCCTCCCAGAGCTGGGGAGAGAACCCAGGAGTCCTGGCACCCACCCCCACCCCTCCACCATATGAATGCTGATGAAGGCAAGCGCCAGCATGCAAACGGGGCAGCTGATGGGTGCAGCAGGTTCACATCAAAGGAGAAGCACCATTGTGCTCCAGTTCCCCTCCCAGCGAGTGCAAACAGCTGCCTGAGACTGAGGGGTGGGGTGGGGTGAAAGAGCCACCCGCTGCCACACCGGAGAGGTGACTCTCTGACTCCCATGTAGACTCTTGGACTCCTTCAGCCGGGAGCAGGAAATCAGCTCTGTCCTCCCCTTACCAGGGAGCATGGGGCAGAACAGAGCCGGAGGGTGGCTGAGCTCCCAACCACAGGTGGGGAAACTGAGGCAGCTGCAAAGCATTGGCAATGCTGCGACACCTGCCAAAGGTGGGAAGTGTCCAAGCGCAGTGCATGGGGTGGGAGGGAGAGGGCAGAGGTCGCTGCCCCCAGGAGGGAGAGGGGATGTCTCCCCCCACTCTATGGTTGCCTGATGGTCTGTGCGAACATGAATGACCCCAAGTGGGTGCGGGAGGTGTCACAGCTGTGTGGCGTGGGGAGCAAAACCCCCACTCAGTGTAGGGGAGGGGTCAGTAAAATTCCTCCTCCCCCTGGGGAACCTGGGGTGATTGTGCAGGGGCCCCAGGCCCTGGTCTGTAGGGAGGGGGCACAGAGGGAATTGGGCTCTGGAAGAGGGATTAGGGTTTGTCCTGGCCCGGGCCCTGGGATCCCTCCGCTGTTAAAAGTAGTGCATGGTTGAGAGCCGCTTTGCAGGGACCTGGGCATTGTGTATTGAGGACTGTTTGTAATGGCAAGCTATCACTTTAAGAGTGCGTGGGTTGGGGGAGTGGGGTTTCCTGGTCCTGCTGGCAGTCTGGGGGCTCTGCGGGGAAGTGTGGGACCACAGGCAGCCTGCAAAGAACCAGCCTAGAACAAGGTGGGCTGAGTTGTCTCTCGCCGCCATAGGGAGCAGCCTGCTTTGTCTCCCTCTTGTTTTTGGTTCTTGTGTGTGATCATTCTGGATTCCCAGAAACAGAGTCACCTTATGCTGCTACCTTCCAGCAGGAGCATTTGAGGTTTGTCTCTGACTTATCTGTGTGGGTACCACGAACATAACAGCCACGAAGGGATCGGAGGTGCGGCTAGCCCAGAACTGTGGCAAATAGCTCTGTGGTTTCACCCACCTTATCAATGGGCTCATGCATGTGCCGTCCCTCGTCTGATCTCATTTCAGCTCGTCTGTGATCAATCCCCCAGCCAGAGATTTGGCTGCATCCCAGACCCCAGCGCCGATCTACTGCTTCGCCATCACCATGGAGGCTTCTCTTGCCACCTGCATCCTCGCTGCTCTCCTGGCTATGGGTGAGTGGGGTTGACAGTTGGCGTGCGTGCCTGTTCTTTCCGTGTGCCGTCCCAGCTCCGCGGGCACAGCAGACCTGGATGGTATTACCCAGAAAGACACAGACTCGGTTCAGCGGCGAAGGGGCTAGAGAAAAAAGTCCTAGCGTCCCGGCTGCGTGGTTAGAGCGTCCTAACAGCGCAGTCAGCAGCCGGACAAAGGTGCCCCCCCTATGATTTCTCTTTTATACCTTGATACAAACAAATTGCGTATCACCCTCCCGACGGGGTGAGCCACCACCCTGCACCTTCTCCTGTTGGTTCGAACACACCATGTCCATCCATCACTCTGTCCTCCTACCTTTGGCTTCACTGGGGGTCGGTGTGGCCCTGCTCCGGCTCCCAGGACGGTGTTTATATGGTAGTTTTACGTTGGGGTGGACCTGTCCTCGCCTTCTGGAATGTGTTTACATGAATACCCGGTGCCTGATACTTCTCAAGAGAACCCGTGTTTTAGCAACACTAGCAACCCTGCTGCCAAGATCCTGTACCAGACGCTGACCTGGTAACTCTCTGCTTTGACTTTGGGTCCAGCCACCGGTCTTACACCAGACCCTGCGCTCCCGGCTCTCTCTTTCCTACAAGTGGGGCTGTGTTCCTACAGGGGCTGATTTCCTAACTTCTCCAAAGTACCAACCGCTCAGAGCTGCCTGCCGGGTGAAACTGTTAACGCACGTAACCGAAAAGCAGCCGCAGAATAACGGGGGCTGAGCTGGGGGCGTCTGAGTGACAACGTCCCAGGAGGAGAGGGCTGGAAGTTACCAAGTCCCCGTGACAGCGAGTGACACAATTGTGGAAATGGGAGGAAATATTTACACTTTAAATCACTAGAACCGAGTCGTGACTGGGCACGTTTCAGAGCTGGCCAGAGGCCAAGGGCATTTCGACCGGGGATTGTCTGTTGTGTGACAGGCAGCGGGTCTGAATTTCAGTAGCAGGAGCCCAAGGCTATATGAAGGGTCATTCTGTGTGATCCCCAGCCGGTGTCGGGGGGGGCGCAGCTGCACTGGAGTCGATGGCAGGTGCGACTCGGCCCTTGCTGAGAGCGACACCGGCTCACACCCGCTGGGGATCTCTCTGGGGTTTGTGAGGTGGGAAAACCCACCGGGGAACTAAAATCTGCAGCGAACCTGGGGAGATGCAGCCTCCGAGCAGCGTGAAATGTCTGTAGCCAGCGGGGATGAGGGACCGAACTGGGGCAGCGCAGTGGATGAGGGACCCCAGGGCGCTGTACACAGAGCTTCCCCATAGAGCCCAGGGGAAGGTGAGGGAGGGACAAATCCAGGTGGCTCATGTTCTCTCTGGCTCCAGGGGCCTGTCTGCAGTGTGAGGTTTGCGATGGACCAGGAACCAGCTGCTCGGGCGACCTACAGACCTGCCTTGATGGGCAAGACTCTTGTGGCGTCGCTCTGACAGAAATGACATGGGGTAGGTGAGAGGGACCCGACCCAACGCGGGTCAGGGAACAGTCTGGGGAGCCAGGACGCCCGGGTTCTATCCTAGTCCCAGCTCTGGGAAGGGCGTGGGGTGGGTGGGTCTGAGCAGCGGGTAAGGAGCCAGGACACCTGGGTTCTATGCCAGACCCTGTGGCTAGCTCCCCAATGGGGCCTTCGGTGCCGAACCCCCAGGCGACTCGCCAGCCAGTGGGCCGGGGCCCGGCTCCCTGTACGGTGCATGGGGTGAGGGAGGCACCTGAGGATGGGATCTGCCAGAGCCAGCACGCCGAGAAGGCAGCCGCCTAAACCAGCCAATAGGAAATGCCGAGGAGAGGGGTGTGGCTTAAGCCCCACCCAGAGTTCAGCCCCTAAGTGCGGGCGGCACAGAGGCACCAGGGTCTACTTGGGATCCACAGCTGGGAACCCCTCGCTGGGAATCCGGGGTCTGGACCGGGTCAGCCCTTCCTTGCAAATGACGGCTGTGGAGGAGGGGCTGCCAGGAGACCCCAGTGGCTGGGAACTCAGCTGGACCCTGAGGGAGACAAGTTCAAATCCCCACTCGGCCCGAATCGGGTTGGGGTCTTCAGCCCAGATCTCTCCCCTCCTACGGTCGTGCCTGGCCCCCTGGATCTGGGTGGGTTTCTCAGTCTCCCCTGTTGAAGCCGCCCCACGTTGTATGAAATAGTTAAACATTCCCTGGAACCTGATTCCCCCACAGCAGGAGAGTGGGGAGCTGGAGGATGTAAATCCAGTATTTAGGTGCTGAAATCGCTTTGTCTAGCCCAGCAGGACCTCAGGGGAGTCACTTCCACTCCCTGTGCCTCAGTTTCCCCATGGGTAGAGGAAGGCACAGGGCCACCGATGGGGTGTGAGTGGAAAGGGAATAAATCTCAGACGTCTCCTCCTGTGCAGCGGGAATGAAGACCCAGACCGTTCTCAAGGGCTGTGTGACATCCAGCCAATGTAGATCCGGCCCCGTCTCTGTGAATTTCGGGAATGGAATGGAAATAAGGACACGCTTCACCTGCTGCGTGGGAGACGCCTGCAGAACAACCACAGTTACAGGTAAATCCGCCTCTCCTGCCCCATCCCCTGCACCTCCTGCTGCCTGGAACCTACCTCGTGTTCACTTCCTGAGACTGGTCCTCTGACCCCACAGGAGGTGCCCCTTGGAATAACACTGATCACCTGGGAATAGTCCTCCTGACCTGCAGGGGGCGCCCCATGGGGGTACAATTGGGGGG
>NW_020664998.1:512791-520713 GCF_002925995.2 Terrapene triunguis
GGCCCCCAACGCCACGGAGGCGCCTCCGGGACCTGGGGCCCCCAACGTGACGGAGGCGCCTCCGGGTTCCTGGGCCCCCAACGTGACGGAGGCGCCTCCGGGTCCCTGGGCCCCCAAAGCCACGGTGGTGCCTCCGGGACCCGGGGCCTCCAACATGACAGATGCGCCTCCGGGACCCGGGGCCCCCAACGCGACAGACGTGCCTCCGGAAACCGTGGCCTCCAATGCTCCGAGCGTGGCTCCAGCAGCCATGACCTCCCGTACAGCGGGCATGACTTCAACAACCACAACCTCCGGCGCTGCGGGCGTGGCTCCAGGACCAGCCGGGTTTCTCCTTGCAGCCTTTGCTGGCCTCCTCCTGATGACGCTTCTCTCTTAATTCCCCACCCGGTGCAACAGCCACACCGCACTGAAATCCACCCCTGGAGCCTGCGTTAGCCCCTCTCCCCTCCGGGGGTTCTCGGCTCCCGCATGGACTCACATCCCCTTGATATTGTTGCACTGAATAAAACACACTGGAGACCAAACTCTCTGGAATTTTATTTATTTATTTCAAGGGGGGGGGATTTAATTCTCGTGGGTGGGACCATCAAGAAGCCAGTTAAGAACAGAAGCGCGGCCACAGCTAGTCCAGTGTCCTGTCTCTGACAGTGGCACAACCACAACTTCCGGGGCAGTGTCCAGAACATGGCGATTTTATAGAAACCCACGCCATCTTCACCTCCTGGCGTCTGGCAGTCAGAAGTTTAGGGACACCCTGAGCATGGGGTTGTGTCCTTGACCCTCTTGGCTAATTGCCATGGATGACCCTATGTTCCAGGAATTTATCTAGTTCTTTTGGTGCTGTGGGACAGGGGAAATAGCAGTTCTCTGGTCACTTTCCCCACCCCATGGCATGATTTTCTGCCCTCTGTCGCATCCCCCCTAAGTCGTCTCTTTGCCAAGCTGAACGACCCTAATCCTTTTAGTCTTTCCTCATATGGAAGCCACTCCATGCCTTATGATTAGGTTAGAAATATCTCTAGTGGGGAAATTAGGCAGCAGAGACCGGGGCTACACAGCCCAGGAGAACGTCAGTTCAGCCTTCAGCGGGGGTGCAAACGCTCTGGGACCTGCCGAAGGAGCCACGGTACAAAACAGACGTGCTGGAGCCAGGGACCTAGTCTTGAAGTAGCGGAGCCGTGGGGGTCTCCCATGGCAGCCAGGGGCCTGGCTATAAGAAGGGGATGTTCCCAGAAAGCCTGCATCACGGTCAGACACACGGGGTCATCTCCGTTTCAATCTGCCTTGTAGCAGGTCCGCGGTTAATCAGATCCTTCTGTGTGTGCCGGCCATCCATCTCGCTTTGGGTCTTCCAGCCCACCTCTGACCGAAGAGTGTTAAAACACCGTTTTCTGGATAGTCTTCTGATGTTCCCTGGCCAAACCGGCTAAGCCTGGACTCCCTCAGCCAGAGATGACCCGGGCCTCCCCATACCGGGAGGGGGGCACAATCTAAAGGGGAGGACATGCGACCACCCCACGTTTCTCCTCTGCCTAGAGACACCCCCCCCCCCCCGCCTTGCACCCAGCCTTGGGCCATCAGGCTTTCCCTGCCCCACCAGAGAGGGGAGGGGGCTCTGTCCTTCTCCCGCTGCGCCTCCCCCCGGCACGTTGGGCCGCTCTCCCTGGCAGCCAGGCCTGGGCGGGGAGCAGGACGGAGCCGCTGCTCACGCGGCTGAAGCCGGCTGGTCCCGGTGGCTGCTCTGTGCAGCGCAGCGGCTCCCTGACGGAGCCCGGCTGGGGCTGCCTCTCACGCCAGCTGCCCTGCGTCATTGCTGTGTGCAGGGCGGGGGCCTGTCCCACCTCCTCTACGCCCCTGCCCGGGTCTGTCTGCCAGGGACAGGGGCCGAGTGAGCCGGAAATGTGGTGTGGGGAGAGGGGGGGACTCTGGATCGCTCAGCCCCTGTCCCCGGCTGCCAGGACCCAGTGGGGGGCAGAAGGAGCGGGGCAGGCCACCTCCCCAGCCGGGCTCTCCCAGGCAGCTGCCGGGCTGCACAGAGCAGCAACCCTGAGCGGCAGGCGTGAAAGCCGGCTGGGCCTGCCCCTTCCTCTTCCCAGCCTGTCCCGGCTGCCAGGGACAGGGGCAGGGGCAGTGGGAGAAGGACAGAGCCCCTCTCCCTCTGCCCCAGGAGGCCAAGCAGGAATTGGGGGTGTGGGGGAACATGATCCCCCATGCAGCTCTGCCCCATGACCTCTTGAGGGCCCTTCCAGTCCTAGGGTTCTGTGATTGACACTGGCCCGCGTTCGTTCCGAACACGGCCCTTCCTTGGCTCTCGATCCACCTCAGCGATCTGATTTCCACTCTGGCCAGGATCTGCCCCCCTCTCTTCCTCAGTCCCCAGCCCGACACAAATGCCGGCCTAACCATGGCTGGTTGGGTTTTACTTTCGGTTTCCCCGGGGCAGTCTTCTAGCACAAATCTGTACACCCGTCTGAGCCAGCGCGCATCCTCAGCCCCCTCTAGTGGGTGCATCGTGGCAGAGGTTTATGAGTCTGGTGCTGCATTATTGACCTCAAACCTGACCTTCTAGTTCCAGTTTGTGCTTAGGGACCCAACGGTCACAGGTTCAATCCCCTCCTTCCAGAAATGGAACATCCAGGAGGGCTGCTCCCCTGAAAGACACAGCAGCAGCTGTCTGATAAAGTACCTGCCACTCAACCTCTGCCAGAAGGGAGAGAGTTCAAATATCTGATTGTTATTGTCCGACCTAGGACCCCCTTGGTGCTGTGCATCATGGTTGCTATTTATTAGGTGTATTACGGTAGCACCCAGGCCCCCCAGTCGTGGTCCATGACGGCACTGTGCTAGGTGCGGTACATTATGATTACGATTTATTAGGTGTCTTCAGCCTGTTCCTTTGACCCAGTCACCTCCTCCTCCTCCTCAGGGCCCTCCCTGTCCAGAACAGCTACCGGGAACCTGGGATCTCTCCCAACCAGGAGATAAAAAGGAGCATGACCCATTGATGTGGCCATTGGCCGCCAACCCCAGCTCAGTGAGATGTTCCTGCCAGGCCCGCAGCTTTTCAGGCGGTGAAACCTCTCGCACTGAGCGTTTCCTGGCGGGCGACAGGGTGGTGTTCGGCTTTCGGCAAGGCCGGACAGTTTGCACAGTTCAGAACCGTACCGTGGCTGTGGCCTGGCCCTGGAGGTATTCGTCTCCGAAGTCCACACGAGCTTCTTCAGGTCCTCGTAGCACACGCGTAGCCGCCTTCACAGACTTGACCCGCTGCCCTACTGTAATATCTCCCGATCTAGTTGGGAACCCACTGAACTCTGTGAGCTTCGGCTCCCCTGGGACATTAATAGCAGAGGGTTTCTTAGCTTCTGTTGCCTGTTGCCCTCTTAGTCACTGATAAATCTTCTCTCTGCTCAGTTCTAGCTTGTCGTAATGCCTCTAGGGCTTCCAGCTTTCTAATTGCACAAAACCAAACACCCTTGCCCTGGCCTCTCCCCTCCCCCTTCTCCAAAGCCCCGCCTCTTCTCTGAGGTCCCGCCCCCACTCGCTCTATTGCCCCTCCCTCTGTCACTCGCTCTCCCACACCCTCACTCACTTTCACCAGGCTGGGGCTCCAGTTGTTGTCAAGGTCATCAGGAACGTGATGGGAACGCCCAACATGACTTTGCCAGCCTGGCAGAATCCCTGCATGGCAGGGTCCTGGCTCTTCTCCATGCCCAGGTCCCCCTGTTCTGCTCTGCGTTTAAACGGGGCTTAACGTGAGTGTCAATGGACCAAATGCGGGGAAAGGACCAAAAACACCCCCAGAGCTTTAGCCGTCCCCATACACAGCACTTCAATGTACCAAGAACTTTGCAAAGGTTATTACGAGATCTGGTGGAGGTTGGCAATATTGTTATAATGTTTACAATGAAAAGGAGAGACAGGCCCTGTGACTTTCCCGTGTAGGGAGAGGGACCAGTGGCACCATGTGACTGAGCAGGGCCAGCAAAACCCTGACAAAATTCTGAGGGGGGGCACGTGCCCCCCTACATGACCTCTGGCTTCTGCCCAGCAGGGAGGGCGATTTTGGGATTTTGGGATTTCAGCTCAAGTCCCGAGACCCCCCCTCTCTAGAAGGCTAAAGCCTCCTGCAGGGATAAAGGCCTGAGCCCTGGCAGGTGCGCCCCGGCTCTCGAATGTCTGAAAAGCGTCATATGTGACTTGGAGGGTCCGAGACCCTGCACTAGACCATATGGCCTTATGGAGCCCAGATTTCCAAGGCTCCCCCAACCCTACTCTGCAGTGCCCCGTTTTCTAATCTATAGAACCCAGGTGTCCTGGCTGCTGTCCCCACTTCTCTCACCACCGGATCTCGCTTCTCCCAAGGACAGGAGTGGGGCCCAAGAGTCCTGCCCTTAATTTGCATGGCACCGGGACCAGAACCCAGGAGTCCTGCCGCCCTGTCCCTTGTTTGACCGGCAGGGGTTAAAAGCAGCCCCGGAGTGGGCTGCATCTGGGAAAAGCAGTGAGAGCAGCTGAGGGAGTAGCTGACCACAGGTGTGGCCGGCTCAATCAGGGCCCAACTGGCCCTGCTAAGAGGGCTGTGGGCCAGGAACTGAATGAGTCTCACTCTAGCTCTAGAGTGTGTTACCAGATGTGCCCATTACTTTGGGGTATGCTCATTTATTCGGGTTACTTTTTATGGGGGTGGATGTGTCTGTAATTCTATCAATGTACTGCTTGTGTCACTTGTGTTTTCATATGGAGTTTTCCTTCTCCCTTCTGCAAGTCCCCTCCCAGTGGAGCTATCCTGCAGGACCTAGGTTCCCCAGGGCTGGGTTTCTCCAGCCCCAGAACCGGATGAACACCCACACACCCACACATACATTAACAGAGCAAGTCTGAGCGGACCGGGTCAATCAGCACTGTCAAGCTGACCCCTTATATGTCTCTGGACTCACTGGGCTGGAGGAAGCGGCACTTCCAAGCTGCCCCCCCTTATATGCCCCTGGGCTCCATGGACTGGGTCAAGCAGCACTTTCAAGCTGTTACCCTTCTGCGTCCCAGATTCAGCACGTCCCTATCCCCACTCCCCCAACACAATTGTACTGGCAGTAACCGACTCGATGAGCAAACCCCACAATATTTTGGGCCCTGCAGGGATCTTTAGCTTAGGTAAAAGAAGCGTTGCTGTAGAGTGAAGGGGGGAAGCTAAAAACACAAACGAGTGAAGTTCAGCAAGAGAGAGAGAAGCAACCAACTAACCATAAAAGTTATTTATTGAATAATAGTGATAACTACACAAGGAGAGCTAAACCAACAGAACATACATTATTAACGGTTAATACCTAAGGTAGAAAGGAAAACAGAGAGAGAGAGAAAGGGGGAGGGGGAATCTCACCGCTCCCTGAAGCTTGAACTGGTCGGGGTTCCCAGATGATGGTGGTAGCTCAGGGTCCAGAGTGCTGGAGACAGGCAGAGCCCCCAGCACAATCAGTCAGGAGAAGATGGAGTCCCAGTGGAACTGATGCAGAGTTTGGATCTAAGCATCAGAACCTGACTAGAGGGTGGGTAGGGATTTTTGTAGAGAAATTACAATTGTTCAAGGGAGAACACTAGATTTGTTTATGGGTAAACTGATGACTCAACGATTTTCTTTAGGCTAGACCATGGGTAGGCAACCTATGGCACGCGTGCCAAAGGCGGCACGGGAGCCGATTTTCAGTGTCACTCACACTGCCCGGGTCCTGGCCACTGGTCCGGGGGGCTCTGCATTTTAATTTAATTTTAAATGAAGCTTCTTAAACATTTTAAAAACCTTATTTACTTTACATACAACAATAGTTTAGTTCTATATTATAGACTTATAGAAAGAGACCTTCTAAAAATGGCACGCGAAACCTTAAATTAGAATGAATAAATGAAGACTTGGCACACCACTTCTGAAAGGTTGCCAACCCCTGGGCTAGACAATAGGAGCTGATCACTCTTGGCTATGGGGGGTGTTTTCTTCCAGGGAGCTCACAATGCAACTAGGCTGCCTCAGTATTTTGGATATCAATCAAGGATTCATTACTAGAATTGGTCTGATAACTGCTGAGCTGGGTGTATGCAGGCGTAGGTTCATTAACATCTGGAGCAGAGATTCCCATGATGCAGTGCGTCCCTGCTTTTTCTGGTCCCAGAGTTCAGTGCGGTTCTCTGTTCTCCATTCCGTATGCAAATTGAGATGTCTTCCTGTCCCATCTTTCATGCAGATGAGGCTAGGGGAGTTGTCTCTGCTCTCCATTCTGTATGCAAATGGAGATGTCTTAATCTTGTCACCCTTGTCAGGAGGGTTCGAGGTGTGTCTCCCAGCGCCCTTCACTGCTCTCTGCAAGTTTTTTTCCTCTGATGGGTTTTGGTTTAAGCAGAGGCTGGGGGGAGGGGGGTCTTTCATGAGTCAGGCTGGATACTGCACCCTGATTCCCCAAGAACACAGAGCTGACTGGTATCAAGTCCCTCCGTTGATGGGGTGCTTGCGCTGAGCGAGTATCCCCATCACCTCCTTCCTCCGTGGTACTGGGTCTGATCTTCGATCCATTGCAGCTGCTACATCAGTCGTTGTATCCAATAAACCAGCAGAACCAGACTAATTGCCAATGATGAGCGGCCATTACAGTCTGCCCCAGGGAGCGGGGGCTAGATGATGACTGGCAGTAGTCACTGAGGTGAGGTGGGTTTAGAGGGTTGGGGGGGTTCCCTGGGGAGGGGAGAGCCAGAGTGGGGGTACTGCTGTGGCAGAACCCTGAGGAAAAGGGCTCCGGCGTCTGGGAGGGACATAGGGCCTGAGGCAGGCAAGCCACCGGTCAGCAGAGGGTGCTCCGAGTGCTGAAAGAGTAAATTCCCAAGATGACCAGCAGGAGGCGCCGTGCTGGTGAGTCCTCGCTTCGCTACAGACCCGCTTACCCCCCACCCCATTGCAACCCAAAGGCTTCCGAGGGGAGCTGGTATTACTCATTCTTCTCATTCAATTTCTCGGCAGGAAGGAAGGAGGATTTGACAGTGTGCCCAGATGCCTAAAGGGTGGGCAGGGCTGACGAGGGGAATTACAGACTCTGCAAGGTGAAGTGTGAATCCATTAAAGTTTCTATATTAGGTCACAGCACATGCCCGACCCTTCTATAAAGAGACAGGACAGAACCTGGTGCGGCTTTTCCACTTTGCAGAATTAGCCTTCGACTTCATCCCAGGCAAACTTTACTCTAAGGAGCCTTTGGTAAGTAATACCGCTCTGGGTTGTTGGTGCTCGAACCACTAGACCCCACTCCCCTTCTGAAGCCAGGGTAGAACCTGGGTGTCCTGGCTTCCAGCCACTCTGCTTTAACCCACTAGACCCTACTCCCCTCCCATAGGCAGGGATAGAACCCAGGAGGCCTGGCCCCCCTCCCCAATCTAACCACTAGCTACCACTAGTAGGAGGAGGGGGGGTGGCACCGGTGGGGGTGGGGTCACTCAGCCCGTGCCCCCGGCGCAGAGTGCCGGTCGCTGTTTGCCTGCTGGCCAAAAAACAGCTCAACAACGCTGCTGGGAAGAGCTCAGAGCCAGACACAGCTGATGGGCGGCTCCCGGCTCTGCAGAAAACCGCTGATCAGCCCCAACAGACCCTCCAAAACAGCTGCTGGGGCCGTAAACTGGTGACTGGTGCCAGCCCCGGAGCAGCCCCGGAGTCAGCGCCTCTGGCTAGAACCCAGAAGGTAGCGTGACCAGATGTCCCCATTTTATAGGGACAGTCCCGATTTGTGGGTCTTTTTCTTATATAGGCTCCTATTACCCCCCACGCCCCATCCTGATTTTTCACACTTGCTGTCTGGCCCCCTTCCCTGCTCTAACCACTAGCTACCACTCCCCTTGCAGAGCTGGAAACAGAACCCAGGAGTTCTGGCTCACAGGCCCCCCTG